>NC_091508.1:19081023-19388023 GCF_947461875.1 Haliaeetus albicilla
TGGCTGTCGTCCACCTCGAGGAGCTGAAAGATGCATTTATTGCGTGGGGCAGTCCCAAACCCTGCCTTGGGCTTTTCCACAGTAACAACTTCAGGTTCAGCTGCTTCCTGCGACATTTTTCTTTTTTTAACTTGGCAAAATGTAGCTCTTGGGCTGAATTCTTGCTTTGAGTTCCCCTCCCACCAAGATGCAGATTGAAAGACCAAGGGGAGCCCACTGGAGTTAAGCCTCAGCCAGGTTCCTGCGGAAACCTCCACACTGCATCTTCGTCTTACACCTAGCTAAATCTTAATTAGAATGGTGATTGCAGCAATGAATATTATTTGCTCAGTTTTCTGCTATTACACTAAGACAAGGTCAAAGTCCCTTTGGAATGGACACTGAGTTTCTGGAATCGCTGACCTCAAAGTTCTTGCCATTTTTTCAAGAGAGGCAGCAAGTAAAGGGGAGGCACGGGAAGAAGAAGCAACTTTTCTGGGGAATGCTAAAGACCTGATTTTCCTTTTTCACTGTCCTGACTCTGGGGCTGAGCAATTCGGTCCACATTTCATCATTTATCTGGTGAGTTGTGCAAGGCTTTAACACATCCTTCTCAATGCAATCACTCGAAATGGAGCATGAACTTCTACAGAGCCCAGCTCTTCCCTGGCACTGCTCTCAGGCTGCCGCCGGCCGCTCTGTGTCGTGGCACACACAGCCCACAGCGAAGCAAAGCAGCCCAAGTCCAGCCAGCCTGGCTGGAGCTGCTTTCCCTAAGCCCTGAAGTGTGCCATGATTGCAGACGAGAGCCAGGCCTGCATTAAAAGCTCACTCAAGCCAATGCAAATCTTCCACTCGCTCCAGCAGCTTTGGTGAGGCTTGTTCTGAGGGAATGGGATTTTTGCTGCTTTTATGGGTTATCAAAGCCAAAAGCTAATTTCCACGCACACTGGAAACAACGAAACACAAATGTTCCTGGAAAGCAAATACATGAGGACTGCAAATATAGGCGCATTAACAGTTGTAGTTGGATTTAAGCAAAGGCACACGCAAAAGCCTCTCAGAGGGAAGGGTGGAAGAGGCATCCTTGGGATGCTGAACCAAGCCCTGTTCAGGCTCTGGGTCCCTCCTGCTCCAGGAGCAATAACATCTCCAGAAGGGCAGGATGAGCGCAGCAGCTGGGACTGGCCAATTTTAACTCTGCCAAGACTCATTCTGCAGAGCCCTCAGCAGAAGGAGAAGAAATCAGGTCTGCAGGTCCCGGGACGTGACCTCGCTTTGCAGCACAACGTGGCTCTTGTCTCTGCTTTGTGCTTTCAAGGTGGCCGTGCTCATTGAACGCCCCATTTACACATGCAATCCGCACAGCCAATTTACACCTCAGCTGTCCTGTGTATATATGTTTTTACTAGCCTGACCTTTTCAAGCTGTTAACACTGTCCATGGGATGATGTCTTGAACCCTTTACAAGATTTTTCGGCGGTGGCAGTAAATAGCATCTCCTGAAATGTTTGCAGAGCTGCAGGTTAGGCTTTTCAATAATACACCGTAAACACCCAGCAGATGATACTCTCGGCATCCTGAAAGGGTTTGCTGGCTTTTTGCAAATCCTTAGGGGGAGACAGGAGTGCAAATGAGAATTCAAGTGTTTACAGCTTATGGGGCCTCACAGCCAGCCTCCTCCAGGCCCTATTTGCAAGGGATTCTGCTGTCCAAATGTCCTTTGTGTCACAGACACACAGAGACAGCCCTGAAAAGATATTTAGGGACCTGAGTCACACTAGTTTCCATCAGTTGGGTGTTGAACCGGAGATACCCGACCCCCTCAAACCCTCTCCCAACACCCGCCTTTGCTTTCCTAATCGCCATATGAAGAAAATATTATTACTTTACTGCTATTCTTTACACAGGCTATTACCCTGTGCTATTTCAGCTCATGTTACAGCTCTAGCCTCACTGTTTGAAGCCAAGGCTAATCCTAAATCATGAATGGATATTAGGCAGGTAGGGTGAAGGCGAGGGCACTGCACAACATGCCTGGCTAAACTCCCCGAGTACACGGAGGAGCCCTGGCAGGGCTGGGAGCCGGAGCCACTGGTCCCTGTCAGCCACATCCCCACTGCTACCTCTGTGCTGCTACTGCCTCTTCCTCCTCCTCCTCCTCCTCCTCCTCCATCCACTCCCACCAGCATCTCCTCCCCAGATGGTCCCTCGGGGCTGCAGCCCCAGCAGAGCACCCACGGGTGCCTTGTAGCTTAGGGCATTTGGCTCAAAAAGTGCTGTAAAGCACTGAATTCTCCCTTTTTTAACCCAATTAAAATGTTCATTCAAGGACTTCAGGACTCAGATTACAGCAATTAATTCATTTCCATGTCCCCAGGCACATCTTGCTCACTTGATCAGGCGAAATCAGGAAAAGTATTTCAGTTTCTATCTAACCTCACGACTTCAGCTGTCCCTTTGGTGGCTGGAAACTGAGCCTAGACATGAAATAATGAACTAAAATCTTTCAATGCGTTGACCAAAGAAAACAAGCTGTCAAATAGAAATATTCCCTTGCTTCTTTTTGAGGCATACCAAATCTCCTTCCCATCTGTAGGTATCGTTATGCCGGGAAGGCAGCGTAAGTAACTCAGCATGAAATTGTCAGCGACAGCATGTGATACTGTTTGTAGAGCATAAATCAGTCTAGGAAATGAAAAGCACTATCTTCTTTTTTCCAGGTTTGCTCAGCATTTTATACCTCTGCGGGGATGTTATGAAGGAGATTTTTTTGGCAGATTAAACCCAAGTCCAACATTTGTCGTTAGGGCCTTAATTATGTTCAGTCTTCTTTGTGCCGTTTGCGTTAGGCCATAATATCTCCCTCTCCTGAGCTCCAGCGAACCCCAGCAGAGTCAGTGACTCCACTTAAGCATGAAAATGCTGGTGGAGAGGTTGAAGCTCCCCAGGTTTGCCGGCTTTCAGCTCTTGGCTCAGCCTGGAGAATGAAAGAAGCCAGGGCAATTTCATTGCCTCTTTCACATGGGATTCCCACCACGGCTGTGCTGAAGTTCCTGCCTCCACAGTGACAGTAAATGTGATGGAGGATAATATAGCAAATTGGGCAGAGATTTCGGGGTGTTAAAAACTGAAGACTGGTTTTGAAAGGGCAGCTTTGTGCAGAGCCTCCCTGCAAACGCAGGGGGTTGCTGGCCTCCGCATCTGCAGTCTTCAGTCCGAGCCCGAGCTCAGTCACATCCATGCTGCAGCACTTACAGCCCGATACGGTTGATAGTCTCTGTGAAGCAGAGACAAACTTTGTAATTACCCTTTAATCCTGTTTAAAGATGACCCGAACCACCAAACCCTGTACTGAACACTCCTCTAAGCTGAATGAAAAGAGGTTGTCTCCATTCTTCATCTGGGGTAAAGCAGGAGAGGAAATGTTTGAAGATGTCCGATATCTGCCAGCAAATACGTGGTTCCAAGTGTCATTGGAATAAATCACGTCAAATCTTACCAACAAGTGGCATCTGGGTATGGTGGTGATGGCACTGTCAGGATGGCGTGCACGCTGTTCTCCATGCCTGGGTCTCTAAAGGCTCATTCTGCTTCCTCGTACTTTGGCATTGCTAATTTTAGGGTTCAGATCTTTACCCAGCTTTACCCCCAGCCTTCCTGCCCCTCTTCCTTTCCCAAAAGCAAACCAGAGCTGATCACCGTGTTTCTCAGAGCTTGCACAGTGCCCATGCTTTAGTAGCAGTTCAGACTGCACAGCTGAGGCTGTGAATTCTCCAGCAAAGTAACAATTAGCACAAATTTTCCTAGACAGCTGCTCCCATCTGCTCTGCGGGTTATTTGTATTTGCTTCGTGTGGATAGCAGATTTTTTGCTGAACTCACATGGTTTCTTGCAGTTGAGTTTCACAGAGCGAGATGGGCCATTTAATTTAAGCCAGTTCCTTCCTTTTTTTTTGCAAAGAGCCTACCCGAGAGTTTTGGTTTTGACTGCATGATAATGCGACATAGACCAAAACCTCTGAGGAGGCACAAGCATTCGAAATGTCTCGGCTGCTTGGCTGATGAGCTGTAGAAATGGAATGAGCTTTTCACATGGCTTTGCGTTCAGCGCAATCATCGCATTTTTGTGTGGTTTTCCTCAACGGTACAGGTTTCATTCAGCTGCACAGGGAACAAACTCCTCCTTTCTTCCCCACTTTCTCCTGCTCAGATTGCAAATTCAGCTGTGGCTCGTGGCCCTGGAGACCACGACGGTGTGTCATGACTGCGGATCCTGGGCTGTAACCGGAGCTGCAAAGCCGGGAGGAAATGCCGTTTCTGGGATGGTTTGGGTTTGCAGGGAAGAGGGTGCCTTCGGGAAGGTAGTCTCTGCAGGATGCCTTGCCTCAGCCTTGCAGATGCAGTTTGGGGTTTAGTCATGCATTGCTGGGGCTAAAGGAGCACTTGCTGGAAGATTACACAGCCAAGGCAGGGCTAATTCGTGGGCATTGTTAGGGCCAGTCAGACAGTCTGGAAATGGGACTTGCTCTTTGCAAACGTTGGGCAAGGAAATCTCTGCCGCACAGGAACAATAGTTCATATGTACCCTAAAGAGCATCATTTGCTAGAGGGGACTAAAGGCACGGGAAAGTCAGGGGACTTGTCAGAGTCTTCAGGAAATCTGCAGTGGGGCAAAGATACAGCCCCATCTTCTGCACCCACTCCTGTTGACCTTCCTTGTCGAGAGATTGAAACGCCTTTGGGGAACTTCAATGTGAAGCGTTCCCCTCCTCCAGGAGAAAAGGCTCCTCACAGGTCGAGCCTCATCTCTTGCTGCTTCCCGGCGATCCCCTTCCCTGGAAGCAGTGCGGATACATGGCACTCCATTGTGGGAAGCTATCAAGCCCTGTTGTGGCAGGCTGAGTGGGAAGTGACAGACGGCATTTAGAGGAAGATTGCGGGGTGCTGCGAGAGTAAAACCTCCAAGAGCTGCAGCACTGAGTGCACTAGAAAGTGAGAAGGAAGGTGGACATTGACCTATTATTTTTGTTAATAGAGAAAGTGATTATCTGACCAGGTAGCAGAAGTTTCTCAGTATATCCTTGACAAAGCAGGGTTACCGGGGCTGACATTTATGTGGCATTAATGTTAATGCTCTTTCACCCATTTCTTCACTCACTGCTGTTCCAACGAGATCAGCTCATTTATCGCCAAACACCTTGCTGCTAGGACGTCTGCCTCGTGGCTTTGAAACCCGCTTTCTCTGCTGAAGTATGGATTACTCCTTCCAGCTGAGCAGCTGAAAGGGATGGAGAGTCCTTGTGTGGGGCCAGCATAGCCATCAGCTCGCGGTGGGGAGGAACAGGCAGGACGGCAGCTCTGCCAGGGGCTGCACACCCTTTTACACCCCCCTCCCCAGTAACACTGGGGAGAAAGAAAGTACGTGGGTGAGTATGAGGCCTGATCCATTCTTGCTAGCAGGACTGCGTTAGTGTGAATGGGATCTCAGGGGAGACCATAAAACACAGTTATGGCCCTCAAATACGTGCCTGCAAAGAAGTGGGGAAATGTGGGTGTTGTTGAATACAGAAATAAGGAGGTTATGGGTGAATGGGTGCCTTGCACAGCCCTACCAGGACACAGAAGTCCAAGGCAGAAGGTCTCTTTTGGGTCTGGGGGCTGGGTCTTTGGGGGTCTCCAAGACCGTGCTAATGTGGACTCTCAGGGCTGGTTCAGCTGCTGTCTCAGCTGACACTGCCAAGCTGAATTCTGCTCAGCTGCAGCCCCGGCCCTGGCACATTGTCAGCTCTGAGTTCATTTCTACCGGCTGGCAGGTGGGGAAAAGAAATCCCTGCCCTGAGCTGGCAAAGCATCAGGAAACCCTGGAGAGCCCCGCGGGCGCAGGCACCGCCTTCACTGGTATTTTCTGTTCAGCTTGACATCTCCTGAATTTGCAGCCTTGTCCATGATCGGGGCTTCTTGTCATTCCTGTAATCCATGTGATATAATCAAGACTGTCTAACCCTTTCGGAAGCGGCGTTGCCCCTTCCCAAGCAGCAGAATTAACCAAAAAAATTGGTAGAGAGGTCTCCAGCAGGCCCCACAATGAGTAAGCGTCTACCCCCCAAATAGAAATGTCCCCCAAATTCAAACTTTTCTGGCCAGTGAAGAGTTATTACGAGGTGTTGCTCTAGCAGCCTTGCAAAGCTGGACCCTGCCGCACGCCGCTCTGCTATCATCTGGAACGCATTTGGGATAGCGTGTGGCTCAGCCGTGCATCTTGAGCCCAGCCGGGCTCTCAGTTAATCGCACAGAAACTCTGTGCCATGTCGAGATGCTGTGCAGCCCCAAGGCGTTGATGCAATGGGTGGGAAGGGCCAGGCAAAGTATTCCATCAAACCTGCTGGCCTCTGGAGGAAACTTTTATGGAGGCAATGGAAAGTTGAAGAGTGAACTGGAGATAATAGGCAAATAAGCTCATGATTTTTATGTAATATTTATGCTCTTTGGGCCAGTTACGTCAGGTCCTGAGTGCAGGCAAAGGACGAGAAAGGAAACAACGGCAGCTCTTGCTGAACTGAGGTCACCAGGCTGTTGCCCTGGGCATTGCCTGTAGGACAGGGATGTCCTCCCTGCCTCGGTCTGTGTTGTGTCCCACAGCCCACCTCAGAGCCTGCCTGCACGTTTTCCTATTGGAATTTGAGGAGGGCAACACCTCTCAAGAGGCTGCTTTCCATTTGGTTTTGATTTCTATCTCCTGCCAAGCTGCTATTCCTCCTTTAAGTCCTGCCATCTGTTTCTCAAGGGAGAGCATGGTGACAAGGGGGCTTTGTCCAGCTGCCTTTTCCACGGAGGACCAAGGCAGTGCTAGCTGTCGTGCTTAAAATGGGGCATTCAAAACCCTTGGCCTTGTGGACTTGGCATGAAACACCCCTTCTCCATTTTAAGAGCACTGGAGCATGAGTGTGGCTGGCCGGGCTGCGTTCCCTCTGCCTGTGTGCTGTAGATGTTCAGCTTCCCTGTCCCCCCAAGATCTTGTCCTTGCTGTCCCAAAGCCCTTTGGCCCTGGGACACACCAAGAGTGCCCTTGCCCATGCCCATGGCTTTTTCACTTAAGCTCTCCTCTCTGTATCATGGTTATCAGCCAGAGAGATGCGTCCTCGTGCCTGTTGGTTTTGTAGAGAATTTGGAGACATACAAGCAGCTGCCTGTCATTTCTGTCCCCAACCAGCCACCAGCTGCTGGCACCAAGCACAGGGTGCAGCACCCGAGCCCACGGAGGGTTGCACGGCTTCGGTCCCAGGCAGCAGTGGGAAGCCCACAGGCATTCCACGGACAAAACATCATTCTAGGATGGAGGGCAGGGGAAAAGCACCACATCCAAAAAGACCTGTGCCAAGCCTCGTCTGTGAGCCTCCGAAATTGTCCTCTCTGCATGCCCTGGGGCTGCCCAACGCCAGCCTTGGTGTCTGTGTGAGCGGTGGTCACGGAGGGACCAGAGGGGGATTCTCAAAGGGGCTTGAGCTGATGGAGCAGGGGAATGAATAGTGCTTCTGTTCAGTGCAAAGGGCTTGGATTTCAGCTCGGGGAGAGAGTGTGTGCTGGAGCAGCAGGAGAGGCCCTGGTTTACAAAACAAATAAACCACTGTGGCTTATAAGCACGAGTAATCTGTTATTCTAAAGAGTCCAGGGATAATTTACCACCTGATGTCAAACTCCTCTACATTTTGAAAGGGAAGTTAACAACTGGAAGCTGAGACAGAGAGGAGGAAAGGCTGTTTTCCCAAAGCTGCTTTGTTTTTTAACTCCCTTAACCCAAGCTGTTTAAGCCCAACGCTTTACCCTGCCTCTGGGGACAGGGGTGAATGTGGCCACAGCTTGTCCCCAAGACCAAGCAGCACATCTGCAGAAGGGCTGGAGGTGCCACCATCCCGACCCTGCCCACCCCATCCCATGGGCTGGGGATGCTGCAGCACCACTCGCCCCAATGCCTCCGGGTCAGCTTTCTGCCGGCCTCGGAGGCAGTGCTGGCAGGAACCCCGGTGCGAGGGCACGAGGGCTGCATCCCATGATGTCCACCTGGATCTGCTTGGGGGTCAAACCCTGAAATCCTCAAAGGGTGAAATAACCTGGTTATTTTCTTTGGTAGCTCCATCTGACTCTTGACAATAGCTGTGGCAACCCCTTCCCTGTTTGCATGGCATCATTCCAGCTCAGCCTGCAGTGGTTAGAGTGGGCCTTTTTGTTTGGACTAATTTAATCTTTCCATTTTCAAAACTGCTGATTTTTTATAAACAGTTTTAAGCCAGAGGCTGAGCTGGATGCTCTGTTTCCTTGGAGTATGGCACTTGCCCAGCAGTGCTATGTGAAAATCCTATCTGGACAATTTCGTAACCATAAGCAATTTGTGTCCGAGATTCCTGGGAACAAAGTTTAAGGAAAAGGGCAATTATCTGATACACACACTGACAAGCTCGTAAGCCATCAGAATGACTTGGGAGCCAGGATTTATTCCCTGGCAGCAGGGGAAAACACGCTGTGGCTTTGCCAGAGGCTTTCCTAGGAGCTTTCCTGCTGTGCGTGTGGTAGAAACATTGGGTCAAGCCTGAAACGGGAGCAGCAGCAAGTTCTGGTTTTCTAACATCTGATGCCCAGACCCACCAAGCTTCACAGATCAGCTCCAATTTTTGCCATTTCCTGGTTTATCCCATCAGCACTTTGCATTAGTGTGATGTCTTCATACGTGTTCGGTGGAACCAGAGCAAACTGGGATGGGTGACAGCCTTGTCTGCGTCAGGGGATGTCTCTCTGAGATGTCCCCATCACATATGCATCGCATCGGGGTTCTCGTCTCGCTGCTGGCTTTGGGGGACATAGACAGCAGAAGACAATGGAGAGCTGTGGGGTGGTGGTGGGGGGGGTAACCAGCAGTGACGGTCAAGCTCTTGTTGCTAATAAAGATGAGCTATGCTGTGGGAAAAAAAATAGTTTTGGAAAAAGGAAGGAAAAAAAGAACAGTAAAACCTCCTCACAGCCTTGAAATGTCCTTAATCTCCCTGCTGACCCCACTGTCTGCTCGCTCTGCTGCTGACGAACCAGAGCAGAAGCCCAGCAAGGAGGAACGTGTCGATGTGGGTCCTGCTGTCAGAGCTGCAGCACTGGGCGGCCTCGAGCAGCTCCAGATGCTGGAGTGAGGTCAGCCGGGGACTCGGCCCTCCGCGGCGGGGGCTGCCCGGACCGGGGGGGGAACTAACTGGCGGGACAGTGCCTTGCCTGCATTTTGCAAATGCCAGGGCAAAGCCAGGCTTACCTTCAGGCTTGGCCCTAGCCCAGTCTGCAAACTCAGTCCTAAAGTGCCGCAGGTTGCAGAGCAAATCGGGGTGCTGGCAGGCTGTCCGCTCTGTCCGGACATGGGTGTGAGACATTCCCAGGCTGAGCTCCAGCAGCTGCAACTGTGCGAGACACGTAGCGAGCACCCAGTCCTGGCCAGAGAGCAACTGGGAGGAGCTGGACGTAGATAGCATCCCCAGCAGCTGCCTGCACACCTGGGAAAGGCACAGGGCATCCTCAGTAGCAACCAGGAGGGGACCACTGCCTGCAGGTGCTACACCGGTGGTTTTATAGGGTCTAGCCCAGGGTGTTGCATCTGTTTTTGATGATGGGAGCTGGGCAGCACCCTCCTGTCCCGTTGGTCTCAGGGGGGTCCCACTGGAGGTGTTGCTACGGCTCCTCCTGCCTCGAACCGAACCGAAACGTGGACTGTGTCTCTCTGCTTGCTGCAGGCTCTGGCAGCCGGAGCCGGGAGGAAAACACTAGATGGCAGGTTGAGGCCATGTCTGAGCACCTGGCTGCCAGCCCAGCCCCAGAACAGGGCGGTGTGGGATCGCTGACGGCTCGTAGGGTTGTGCTGGCCCTGCCGGCTGGCTCTCCAAGATGGGGTGGGTGCAGGACCCTTCTGGCTTTATCCAGCTGCATGTTTTCTTGAAACTTCTTCAAAACTCTTCTCCTTGGCCCTCTGGGCCTCATCCAAATTTGGCAGAAGTTGGCAAGGAGGTTTGAGAGGAGGGTTGACAGCTATGCAGGCAAAGTGATAGTCTGAACACTGTATTTGCAGAAAGCTAGGCTGAAAACTAGAAACATAGATCATTTCAGTCTTGCTCTGTAACCTCTGTGCCCATTCATGCAGGTGCTGCCTCTGCTCACCATTGCAACCCCAGACACTTCTGAGCTCCTCAACATAAGCTGGAAAGAGCCACACACGTGGGATCGGAGCAGGACCTCGCATCCCCAGAGCAGAGGGCAATGCACCCCAAAATACAGCCCCTGCCAGATGCTATCCAGCCATTCTCATGAGCCTTGTTTGCTGTGCAGCACCCAGGTGCAGAGCAGAGCACCCTCTGTAAGGTGCCACACAAACTGGGACAAAATGGGGTTTCTGTGCCAGAAACAGTCGCTATTAAAGGGTGGCTTCTAAGGAACAGCTTTTCCTTTCTCCTTTTATTAAATCTGTGCAAGCTGGAATCCCAGATTTATTACTATCCAGGGATCCAGCAGGCACATGAGGGGCTGATTAAAGACATGCCAGGACTTCTAAGGTCAGGGACAAGAGGTAAGACCATCTTCCAGCACGACACTTGCAGTTACAAGGCTTTGTCTGCCTGTAATGTAGTTTGTGGCCACTCGGTGTCTCTGAAGGCTGCTGGGAGCTGCAGGCTGGGGAGCTGCAGAAAATTGGGGAGCAAAGCGGGGAAGCAAGATGCAGAGGTCTGGGCTTTAGGTCAGTGTTTGCCAGTAAATATGCAAAGCTGTCAGTGAGCTGTGGTTCCCTGTAGCTCTTCGATTTCTGGAGCAAAACGTTGTTAAAACAGAGGAGATGGGAGGTGTGCTGAGCTGGTTCTTGACTGCGAGCTCAGTTCAGTGTAACCCTGTCCAGAGAGGGGCTGGTCGACTCCGAGTTTATCTGCTCTTGGGATTTTGACTTTAAAGAGAAGCCAATGGCTGGGACATGGCTTTCTCCGGGCCAATTTTGCAGATTGGAGACGTTTCACATCAGCCGTGGCTGAACTCCTGAACTCCTACACACTTCCCAGAGCTGCAGCCCAGCCCCGGGGTTGGCCCTGGATCCAGGGAAAACCATCTTCCCCACGGCCCCCCGGGACATTGGGGCACATGGGTCCCCAGGGGTGGCTTTTTCACCCGTGGAGACTCCATCACTCTTGGTACTTGCTAGTTCAAAGCAGGCGCTCGGACCACACCATTTCGGGTGCTAAGAGCCAGAGGAAGCGACATCCAAATAATCAACAAAAATGGTAAAAGCATGCGTTTGGGTTGTGCACACAAAGAGCAGCTGATTCATGGCAGAGCATGGTCTTTCCAGAAAGCAATATTTAGTGAGAGATCCCCCAGGGGCTTGCTCTGAAAAGGGAAATCTGCCGGCGCTGCAACCGTTTTTTGAGCATTCCTTGGGAAAGGGGTTGTGATGAGACCTTGCACCCCAGGGGCTTTGGGTGAGGAGCGGGGCTGCCCCAGTGCTGCAGGGTCCTGCCCCCCCCGCCACCCTGTCCGGCAGCATCCCCCGGCAGGGGATGCGTGGGAGCAGGGCAGTCCTTCCAGGGCTCTTCACCCACAGATCTGCGAGTCGTGTGGGTGCTGGGATCCCGAGTGGGGCTGCCCGAGAATGCCTCCTGCCCAGGCTGCCGGTGCGGGCTGTCGGGGAGCTGCAGTGGTCGGGGCCGTGCCTCAGCAGAAGGGAATGTTCTTCTTGAGACATCTTAAAGGCAGCCTGAAAAGCTTGGTCCAGATCTCATGAGTCACCTACCACCGCACATGTGGGCTCCGGCGCAGCCAACTTCCCTCAGCGCCA
Organism: Haliaeetus albicilla; assembly: GCF_947461875.1. Classification (NCBI taxonomy): domain Eukaryota; kingdom Metazoa; phylum Chordata; class Aves; order Accipitriformes; family Accipitridae; genus Haliaeetus; species Haliaeetus albicilla. The sequence goes on from NC_091508.1 coordinate 19,092,847, forward strand.
ACAGCAACACGGCGTAGCCTAGCAATCGGGAGCAACCCTACAATAATAAACCAGAGGGAGAAGCGCTCATAACCCTATACAGCAAACCCATATAAATTAATTGTGTTTGATGAGGATTTTCCAGCAGGCAGCTGCGATCGCGAGGAGGGAAAGTAAAGGCAAAGTATTTGTCAGATGCAGCCTCGAGGTCAGGGCTCTGTGTCTGCCTGCTGCTCTCACACCTCCTCCATCCTTTTTCTTCTTCCCCATTTTCCCCCATCCATCTCTCTCTATTAAAGCTTTTTTTCCAAATCCCTTTCATTGGGGTGTTGCTTGCTGGCCTTGCACTGCCGGCAGCCGTTGCAAACTGCCACGTGGAACTCCCCCAGTCCCCCCCCCGGCCGTGCAATGCCCCCAGAGCCCAGCTGATATCAGTCAGAGCTGCTGGCCACGGCCAGACGCCAAGTCCACGTGTTGCCAAACGGCAGCGTGATCTTCTCCAGGGACTGCAGCAGGCTCTGAATCAGGCCTTGACTGCTCCGTGCATCTTGTCTGGATGGTGCTTTCACATGTGGTTGGCTTTAACTAAGCTCCTCCTTGAAATATAAACACATGCTTGAACACCACCTTCAGCTCAGGATGCATCCCTCTGCCACGGCCGAGGAAAGGCAGTTACTCTCACCTGGGGAAAATATTTCATCCTGAAACACGTTGTCTTTGCTGTTGGAAAAGACTGATTCTCGGAAAGAGAAACAAGGCAGCTCTCCGGAAGGTCCCTGTACAGAGGAATAGTCTGTTGCCTCCTGCTCGTTCAGCCCCATGGCCGGGCTGCCTCCAGGCGCGGGAAGAGGTGCAATGTGGGAAAACACCAGCTATTAGTGTCTCCGAGTGCCTGGTTCAGCGATGAAAAGAAGCACCATTAAATGTTCTGAACTTAGGTATAAATTAACTGGCCTGGCTATGGTCATTTATGATGTCTTTCAGGTTAAAAAACAGTCCTCATTTCTAAGGATTTAGAGTCCCCACCTGCCTTTAATGGGACTATTCTCCTTACAGCTATTGCCGTAGGTAAAGACTTAAAGTCAAACAATAATTACTCCCAGGAAAGAAACACTGTTTTCTTGTCATGTTCCATTAACTAGTTCACAGCATGAGGCAAAAAATTAATGGCCTTATTATCTGGCCTTCAAAATAGATCATATTAAAGAGGAGAAGGTAGCTCTGAAGAATACAGAAGACACCGGGGATGCCACTGCCCTGGACGATATGACTGCAAGGCTGTTGGGATGTTTAATATGTTTTAGCTCAGTATTGGCTTGGTCACCAAGGGATGGAGGGCAGCGGTGGGAAAGGACCCTGGACCAGGAGAGGTGGCCGGGCAGACCGGAGATGTGCCCTCCCTTCTGGGATTTGCTTCCCGCAGAGGTGAGGTTTATTTTTCATCTTCGGTATGTGCGATCAGCTCCATCCTGGCTTCGCCTGGGGTGGGTTAGTTGCGGTAGGTATTTTTGCTGCTACACGAGGGCTGGCATCCACACGTCTTTGCATGATGGCAGATGTCAGCTCGGGAAGTGAATGTGCTGCAGCCACGTGCTGGCAGCGGGAACCTGAAATTCATTTGATTAATGCGCGTTGTTGTTGTTTCCCCTTGAGCTGGAGAACCTGGCAGCCTCCAAATGGTTTGGAAGTACATCAAATCCCCCAAGGAAGAGAGACAGAGTTTCCAGCCCTCCCCCACGACTTCAGGGCTCTTAGTGGAGAGGATTCAGAGCAGTTCATCTCCCAGACACCTGCAGACACACTCAGGCATGTGCACATAGGTGCGGTGCTGGCAGCCGAATTCCTCGTGGCCGACAGGCTGCATGTTCCACCTTTCTGCCTCTCTGGGTCTGAGGATTAAGAGATTTGCTCAGTTTCAATGAAGTCTGAGCAGTTGTAGGATGGCTCTGATTATCCTCAGCTGCTCACAGTTCAACTTGGCCATTTGTGACAGCAGGGGAAGATGTGGCAGGGGAATGCCCTGTCCAGAGACCCCTTTTCCCTGTACACCTCCTCTAGAGAAGTCCTTGTAGAGACATCTGAAAGTTCAACTGATGGCACAGATGTTGGTCCCGGGGTCTCATGCGGATGCATGGCCGAATGGATGCAGTCCCCCCGGCTGAGCTGGGGCTCATTGTGGCTGGCTTGATCCTCAGCCTCTTCTGTGGTTTTTATTTCCTAGTTAGCCTTCAAATAAGAGGCGAGATGGGCTTTTTTTGGCCTTTCACGAATATTAAATTGCAGAGTGGAAATGTGGGGAAAATCACTCATTACTGTCATGGGCCTGTGTCCATGCTGCCTCATTCATCAATCTTTAATTACTTTAAGGACAGATTTGCCAATATTTTCATCCCCTCATTTTATGGGGTCAGTGGAGAGAATGAGAGCCTTCTGGTTGTATCTTTTTTTTTTTTTTCCCTTGCACAGGAGGTGGGGAATCTGCTGCTGAACGCTGGCAGAGCTTTGGTGTTGCAGGGCCATAGCACCCCACAGAGCTGGACAGGATTATGCGGTCTCCTCCATTTTTTTGCTCAATGGCTTTTTTTCCCCTCAGGGATGTCACTGAGAGGCACTCAGTGATGTAGGTGGATGCAGGACCCCTGCACCATCCCGGGATGCTGCGTGTTTGCTGCCGAGGCTGGAGAGGAGAAGCAAAGGGAAGGAAACCACCAGCCAGCTCACGAGCATCGTGCTCGAGCCAAGTGTTGCCGTCAGGAGGGACGAGTGTCTGCTGCTCCCTGGCACGGGCCCTGACCGCCCCAGAAACACGAATGGCAGCATCCTAGACAAGACCTCATGCAGCCTGTGCAAAGTCTGGGCAGGCAGGGGAGAAAGGTTGTTTTTTGTTTTCCCTCCTCTCCTCTCTTCTCCTTCTGTCTCATGAGCTGGCAGAGACCAGCGACGTTTTAATCAAATTTGGCATGTGGTGAGAGGAAAAGAAGGAAGGTAGGGAATTGTAGGAGGCCAGGAGACCCCTGGAAAGGCAGGCAGAGGGAAGGGAGAGAGCACAGGGAATTACAAAGTCCATTCTGGATCTGAGTGGGGGAAGATGTCTGGAGCAAACACTTCTTGAGAACCAGACCAGCGGCGAGCAGCCCCATCCCCGTGGGAACTGGCTGAGGATGTGCTGCTCCCCTTGTTATTCCTTTTCTTGCATTCCCTGTCCACCGTTGTGTCCCTTCACCACTCATTCCCATATGTTTGCTGGCTGTTCTTACCTCCAGGATGATGCCTCCTACACAGAGTGGATGCATTTTCCGCCAAGCCATGGTTTCAGCTAAAGATGCGTTGTTTGAACTCAAGAAAGCCGTTTGGGGAATGTTTTTTGAGCGACTCCATTGTGTTGCCTCTTACATGGGGAGACCACAAATGACAGTGGGCTTCAAGGCTCGGCTCCAGACCTTCCTCACTCCATGAGGAGGGCAGCTCACATGGGAACACCTGGATCAGGGCTGCATCTGCCAACAGGCACAAGGAGACCAGCACAAGCCAAGTACCGGTCCAGGTCTGCCTTCACCCGTCTCAGGGTACCGCACTTCCCTAGGACATGGTTTTTGCAGCAGACCCCGGGATGTGTGCCACATACCAATGTCACCCGGGACGTGTCTCATTTTGGGTGGGGGAGACGTCTCTGCTGCAGCCTGGCAGGGATGTGCGGGGCTGCACGGCCCTGGGCGGGCGCAGAGAGCAGGGCATCAGTGCCAGGACCTTGCTGGGCTGTTGCATTGCTGTCATCTCCACCAAGGATTTCCCATTGCACTCGTACTCTAGCCCTGACACTGCCTCTCGCCAAGGACACGGTGCTGCCTGAGCCGCTGCTGGCTGCCCCGCGCCGGGAAAGCAAAGTTTGGGCTGACTCTGTCTGCAGTTACCTGGCCTCGTGTCCTGGAAAGCTTCTCTCTGGACCATGCATCTCTCTGGACTTTCTTCCAAATACGTCAGGCAGCCCAGGAGAGGACAAAACAAAAAGGAAATAAATCTTCGTAAAATTGCTTCAAGGTTTTACTTTTTTTTCCAGGTTCTGCTGCACCAGTCCTTGCAGACCAAGTGTTATCTTTCACTTCTGGATGCTCTGGACATAGCAGCTGTAACATCTTTAATAGCACCTTCCTCTTCTAAACACCACTCTACAAGGCATTGGTCTCCATTGACTTCTTTACCTGTTTCTGTTTCAGTGCTTATATTGCTGAAAAACTTAAACTACTTTGAAGACGAAGGGTCACTCTGCTGCCGATTTGTTTTCTGCTTCAGCCTGATGACATTCATTTGGTTTGCATAATGTTTTCATTAAGAGGGCTAGGCCTAATGGCACTTTACGGTTGAAAAATATTTCTGCTCGCTTGCAGGGTACTTACAGCATACGGCCCTAATCCAGCAAGCATAAGTATACTCAAGGCAGTGAACTCAGCTAAGGACAGTGGGACGCCTTGGAGTGACACCAGACACGCATGAGCACAGATGCTGTCGGGGTAGGAAATATCTCCTTCAAAATCAAACTCAGAAGGAAGCGCTGGATGCCAGCAGGCATGCTGAACCTACTCTCGTTACCTAAAAAAATGTTGACACATGAGGTGTAATCAGTATGGTGTTTGGCAACTTTTAAAAAAGTGTTGCTTTTAATTCTTACTCAGTTTCTTCAGGCACTGGCAATGTGGTGGCTTGGGTTTGTTTGTTGTTTTATTTTTTTTTAATTTTCAAAATGTTCTTCTTTTCCCACATAGAGGGAATACACTCCGCCTTCCTTTTATTCCATGGAGGTGACTAAAAATCCAAATTGCAAGATGAAAAGAAAGTCAGGCTCACCATTATTAGCCAACCCATCTTCTTATGGCTTTAGGATTCACAAGCTAATATTCCCACAGTTCTACTTGGCCATAGGAAAATGGAACATTAGCCAGAAATTGTTTTGGATTTCTTTGGGTAGGGAAAAATATAAAGCTAATGCCCTCTTGTGGCTCCTTACAGCAAAGTGTTTGGCTGCAGAATGGTAGCAGACACGTCTCACCTGGCTGTTATGGGGTAGGAAAGATAATAGCCTTGTGTATCCCACCTCTTCATTTCAAGGTGATTTTAAGGGCTGTAGATAAAAGGTGGCGTTTGGCTCACGCCGGAGAGGGAAGCCCAGGGCATCATCTGAGCCTTGGGCAGGGCTAACGCGAGGCTGCGGCCGGGGACGCCTCGCTGGATGGGCTGGGATGCAGGCAGCAGACCTCATCTCTAAGGCAGCATCCCAGCTCCTGGCCTTGGCAGGCTGTTCCCCACCAGAAAGCAGCGGTTTTAGAAATAGTTAAGTCAGTTTTGCAGATTTGGAGGCAGTCCAAAAAGCATGGTGGTTTTCTCCCAAGGCAAAACAGCCTGAGGGCACTAGGGATGGAGAAGCCCACTGCCTGTCACCCAGGTGTCCATCCACAAAGTCCATCCAATCTAGCAGGCTTTGCAGGAACATTTAGCCTAAGTAAATTAAATGATTTGGGAGTTTTCATCAGAGCCGAGTTCTCATTTGGCTTTGAACTGCTCTGAAACATGTAGCTGTTGCCTGCTGCTGGTGCAAGGCACCCAATGACACATCCAAGCACATATGAAGTATTTTTTAAAGCACGGACATTACCATATAATAACAATAATAAAAATCCTCTATATTTTAGAGCCCATGTGCCTACCCCCACACCAGCCTTCCGTGCAAGACCGCCATCAGCATCTGCTTCCTATTAAACATCATTGGGTTCCAGCCCAAAATAACTTCAAAGATTTATTGACTTCTATGATTTCTAAACAGCTCCCAAAGAGCAGCGGAGAGCCCGGCGTTGGCTCCACTAACCCGGTGGGATGAGACGGTGCTCCGCGCTCCTTATCCCACAGATTACCAGAATATGGAGCCAATCGCTCTCCATTTGAATGTTAACCTAAAACTACTTCCACCGTGAAATTTTAGGAATTTAGGACCAGTACAATTGCTGAGCAGATCAGACATCAAACCAATGGTTCACATTACCCAATATCCTACCCCAGCAGTGACCTTCCATTGCCTGTGAGAAGTTCCCATCCATTAGAGGTTAGTATGCTAAAACAGGAGTACCATACCTTCTCCTTGTACTTGTTTTAGTCCTTCTTCTTGTAAGTGGATAGTCCCTCTCTCTAAATAAATGCTGAGCATCTGATCAAGCCCCATGAGTATCTAGTGGTTGAGAGTGCCACACGCTCCAGGATCAGCATCGCTGCTGCTGAAATTGTTCTTTTTTTTTTTTTTTTTATCCATGAGAAATTTCAGCAACACCAAGTTTTCTGTCAAAATACTACGTTAGAATTTTTGTAGAGTTATTCTCAGTTTAAGTTTTTCCTCTATAAAGTTTCCGAACACCAAAAATAGTGAAGATTTTAACTTCAAAAGACAAGTTTTTTCACTTTTGGCTTTTTGGCAAAGACCCAAACTTATTTTCTTAGGAAAATTGTGAGCTAAGAGAGGGCAAAGTTCCTTTTGTTATCATGCCACACACCATCAGGAGGATGCTTACAAAACTAACAGTGGAAGAGCTAAGACATCTTAGCCAAGCTGCAGATGTCTCATCGGCTTGTCCCCCCCGTGGGCAGGGGCATGCTGCTGGGCTGGGAGCCAGGACCATCCAGCATCCAGCTCTTTGCTCTGCAAACATCCCCTGGAGTGAGGATCTGCATGGGTTCTCACTTCTGGGATGAGCCTTTCCTGCCCCTTACCCTCTGCCCAAGCAAATCCTTCCTTTCTGGACATCCTTCTGTGGTCCTGGCTGCTTGCTGGCCAGGATAGAAATGGGTCCTGTATGGATACAAGCTGCAATGAGGCTGGGCTGTGATATTGCTGCTGTAAGCTGAGTACCAGCTCCCAGATCTGGGAGGAACTGCCCCATAAACCAGCAGGGAAATTGCCAAGTGAATCCCCACGTGGCAAAGAGCAGCCCCAGCACCGTTCCTCCTTGGCTTGACCAAGTGAGATCTTTTAAGATGCCATGTGATAGCTTGGGATTACCAGTGTGGAACTGTTTAAGCAGAGCCCATGCTTTTCCTGGGGTCTTCAACACTGTCCTAGTGAAAAAGTAGAAAGTGTGGCAGGCTCGCACCTCGAGGAGCCCCTAGAAGTGTCCACCAAGAAGGGGATGTTGAGGGAAGAAGCTAGCAGGGAGTTTGGCAGGAAGGCATCACACATCTGGCCCTGCGAGACTGCATGTGCAGTCCCAGTACTCTGCTCATTTCTCACTTTTTCCTTTTTAAATGTCCACTTAAGGCAGAGAAATGGCTGAGAAAAGAAGAGCAATTGGCTTTTTTGGCCACAGGCCTGGAGAGTATCTGGCTGACTGGTGGGGATGCTGGGAGAGATGTGCCCAGCGGCAGCGGGTGCTGCAGAGGGGCTTTCTGGGGTTTCTTTTATCATAGCTCATGTTTGAAAGGAGGGCTGTGGGAGTGGGAGGCGAGCAGATGGACCGACGTGTTTGGCAGCTGGTGGTGGGACTGACGGCTGAGGTGCCATGAAAAGGGGAAAGGTAGGGAGTACAGAAGGGAATTTGCAGCCTCTTAGCATGTTTCTGGTAGGATTTTCCTCCTTACTTCCAGGCTCTGTTCAAACTAGGGTGCTGTTTTCTGCCTTGAAAGCAGAGGCTCCTTAGAGGGGCTTTTCTCTCAACCAAATATAGATCTACTAAAAAGCACAGCTCTGGTCTCTGCCAAGAGCTCCGTTTCTGTCAGGATTTCAGGGACTACTTAGTGTCTCCATTTCCTGGGAATCTCTTGCCAAGAGCTTTATGCTGGTCCTTCCTCCCTTCGCTGTGGGTCTGTGGGGAAGAAGTATGTGGGGCGAGCACTGAGACTGCTGGACCAAGGACAGGGGGATGCTCTCATCCAGCTGCACTGGTGCACAGAGCAAGGTGCTGGGCACCGTGTCCAAGCTGCACCTCATGCACTATGAAAGAGGTGTTTCCTCCAGGCCCTGCCACTTTTTTCAAGCTAAAGCAATGCCTAGAGAAGACTGTGAGCATTTTTCACCCCGTTTGCTTTCCACTGACTCAAGTTGGGCTGCAGTGGAGATGTGCACATCTAGTTTCTATTGCAATAATCACTGAGCGGGCGAGCGTCAGGACACATCGGTTAATGTCAGCCTGATCTAACACGCAGCCGCTCACATGGGTTTGCACCAGAGAGAAGGTCTGGGGGAATTACTGTGCTTTGCACAAGCGAGAGCTCTGCTAGGTCTCTTTGCTAAGTAGCAAGTGGGGCAGGAGGGTGCTGCCTCTCCCCGCCTGCCTGCCAAGAGGGGATGGGACTGTTTGCCAGTCGCTGCTGCTCTCAGACAAAAAAAAAAAGACGGAAAAGCCTCAGTCCTCACGCCTCTTTTGTGGCCTGGACAATGTGAGTCACGCTGAGTGCCCAGGGCATCCAAGGCTGCTGCATGCTGTCCCCCCCCCGCCTTCCCCTAGCACTGTGGCTGCTGCCTCTTTACCCCACCAACGTGGCAAGGCAATGCTTCTGCCTCGAGTTCAAGGGGGGAAGACAGAAGGACATACAGGAGAGAACAGAAGGACAGATTCCAGCAGGGAATGGGAAGGAGAACAAGCCCCCGAACAGCTCAGACCAGAGTGAAAGGAGCCGGCGTGTAGCTGAGGGCTCCAGCAGGAGTGTTCCCAAGCCTTCGGATCAGCAGTGGGACAGAGGAGTAAATTCGACGCATATTTTCCATCCTCAGCTATCCACATTGCCCCTAACCTGATCCCAATTAGATATACAGAGGCAGCTGCCAAGGAACTTTTATGACTCATTTGAAAGGGAGCCTACACAAGAACCATGCATTCGAATCCAGCTGTCTCCTCTCTGTTGTTGTTTATGGAGGACATTTGTGCTTGCTTAGCTCACCTAGGAAAGGGCCAGCGGGCCCCTGGACACAGGAGAAACTGATTGTCAGCCCAGCTTGGGAACATGCTGCGTATTCCTTAAAAAAAGGAGAGACGGAGTTGAGCTGGCAGGAAGCACAGCTCAGGCTTCGGAGGAGCGGGCAGCAGCCCTGTGCTCTGGGGGAGCCCCCTCACTGCGTTGCCTTTCGCCTTCACGGCCTCGGCTGTGAACAGAGCTATTCCCCACCAAGCACCGTGCTGCTGGGGACCCCAAACCACCCCAGGGAGTGGAAATCACTGGGGCTTGGCAGCTGCCCTCTTGTTCGCAGGGACAAAGCCCTCGCCGCTCGCAGAGGCATCAGCAAAAGTGAGATGCAGAGAGCATCGGGTGCAACCTAAAAGTGGGCTGATGTTCAGCAGGCAGGTCTGAGCGACATGGTCAAACCTTGCTCAGGGAGGATGTAGGAAATCCCAGGTTAAATGTGATCTGAAGCCCATCTGCATCTCTTACAGCAGCCAGATACCGCTGCTCCGGAGACGGCTGGAGGACTCTCAGAGCAGCGGGTGTGCCTGCCCATATTAAGTCTCATCCCGGTCTTTAATAACAGCAGATCAACCTAAACCCTGAAGAGTGAGACTGAAAATCCCTTCCCAAATGCTTGTTGTTATTATAATAACTGCAGTAATCTGTGCTATTGCCATGCTCCACAAATTGCCTGCCTGGCCCCTGTTGTGCTTTAGGTATCAGCGGTTCTGGGACAAGGTGCTTGGGATTTTTTCGGCTGGAATTGGGTGAAGAGCTGGAATATAATGAATATTTTGTGCTAGGAGTTCAGAGGCTGTCAAGCTAGGCTTTGTTAGCAAAATGCATAATTTCTGATTCCAGTCTGGTACCAGCAACCAGGAGGTTTATCTTGAAAGCTGTGACTTTAAAAAGAACCAAATCAACAACCCCCACCTTGTGAGAGAGCAGGGCAGGCTTTTGGTGGCACTTCATCGCTCAAAATGCAGTTCTACAAAACTGGCCTGGAGATGCCCCAGCCTCCGAGGTGCCTGTCCTGGTCAGGGTTGATTTTCTGGGCAAACTCCCTGATTTTTTAAACATTTTCCTTTCAGTATAGAACAGGCCGTGTTTTCCCTCGATACCTTGAAAATTTTCACTAAGTGGAATTGTCCTTTTACCACCCATCTCTGAAGTTCAGTATCTACGATACATCTTTCACTTGGCTTTTCAAGTTTCTAAAGCCCTGCCACTCTTTTAGCTTATATCTTCCTAGCATTTCAAATAAGTACTATTAAACGAAAGCTGACACTCTTATAAATTCACGTGATTTTGGGAAACGGTTCTTTAACAAAAGTACCTGCTACCCCAAGACCCTTCCTAGCAAGTGCCATCGTGTCTCACGAGCCCAGGCAGGATCCTGCTGGCTTTTCAAGTTTCTAAAGCCCTGCCACTCTTTTAGCTCATATCTTCCTAGCATATCAAATAAGCACTATTAAACGAAAGCTGACACTCTTATAAATTCACATGATTTTGGGAAACGGTTCTTTAACAAAAATACCTGCTACCCCAAGACCCTTCCTAGCAAGTGCCATCGTGTCTCACGAGCCCAGGCGGGATCCTGCTGACGTCTGCATCCCCTGCACTTTCAGGGCAGGGATTTACACACCCTGAAGCTGGAGCAATTATCCTGCAGAGCTAACCACCCCTGCGCTGCACAAAGGACGGTGGAAGCCCTGCGACGTGCTGCCGGGCAGGACTTTGCCGGAGGCTGGTGTGGAAGAGCGGGCATCGCCTGCGACAGATGGATGAAGTGCTACAACGTGCTTAGCGAGCAGGGTCCGGAGGGTTTGCACCACCCAGGGTCTACCCCTGCGATGGGATTACCTAATTTCCCTGTCTCCGGCACTTCCCTTACTCCCTCCCTGGGGCAGGAATGTCACGCACAGCACCCAACCCAACACACCAGCACCCACCCCGGCTACCGTGGGGTTTTTGGAGTCGCTTGGCTCAAAGCCTACCCGGGCAACCCTCCGTCAAGAGGACGGCAGCCGACATCACTAGATGGTGCTAACGCTTGCCTTTTCCCCAGCTCCCAGAGAACCGGAGCAGTGCCCGAGCAGCGGGCCCCCGGCTGCGGGGATGCTTCGGGGACTGGGGGGTCCTGGTGGTCCTCAGGCACCGCTCCTTGGGGCTCATCTTGGTGTTGCCATTAATAATAGCGGCGATGAGGAAGATGTTTCCTTGCTCTCCGCTTGTCTCCAGGCTCTTAAGGGGAAGGGGCTGGGCTCAGCATGTTGCAGGATGTGTCCCTGGGGTGTTAATGGGAATGCGTCCTTCCTACTGCTGCTCCCTTGGAGGCTGGAGGCGCTGAGCCTGCGATGGGGTGTGGGGATGGCCGTTCCCTCTCTGCATCCATTTGTGCTGACTTAAACCCTAACCAGACGGACACAGGTTTGCTGAGGCCAAGGGAGCAAAGCTGCAGCACGGGTAGGGCCAACCGGCTGCGATTCCCAGTTGGTGCTCCCTGTGCTGGTGGTGAGCTGGGAATACACACGCATGTCCCTCCCCAGAGCCCCTACCGCCGGAGCACAGCCTTTTGCAGGTCCTATCCTCCCATCACTGGTGGAGTCAGGCATTCAAATGGGAGCTGGTAGGGTGGGGATTTCCTCTCTTGTGGAAGGATCACTGGCTTTTGGAAGCTCCTTTCCCAATGCCTGGCTGATGAGGCACAACCTCAGCTACAGCCAGCTGATCTTCCTCCTCCTCGCTGGGCAAATGGCCCTGGGGAGGTGCTGGGGTACAAGGAGGAGGGAGCAGGGCTCACCCACACAGCTGACTCGGCGCCGATAAGCTGCCACAGCCAGACACTAAACAAATGTGTCTGGGAATGTCATGTTTCTGCTCGCCAGGCGCTCCTCATTTTGTGGGGCTGAGCTCAGGGGACAAGAGCTGCCCCTGGTCCCTTGGTGGAAATTGGTTCTGGGAAAATGGGACTGACTCAGCCGGAGGGTGCTAAGAGGCTCATGGTAATGGGATGAATTCCCAGCAGGCGAGGAGGACGTCGTCACCTCCTGCAGCATCGGCCGAGGCTGTGGTCGCTCCCAGACAGGGTGGTCAGCCCCAGCCCCGGGATGTGGCCCCGGGTGCAGAAAGCAGCAGGGGAGTTCAGTCAAGAGCGTGAAATCTTCCATGGGGAGAACCTGCCCGTCATCCAACGGGCTTCCAGCTTCTGCAGGGATGGAGAGATTTTGGCAGGACAAGGTATCTAAATGTAATTTTTCTCGTGGAGTTGGACAAGATATGGATATTTCAAATCTCCAGAGAGCCCCTGTGGGAAGAGCAGGGACAGCAGAGCATCCACAGCAGAACCAAAGCAAGGCTTCAGTTTGCTGATTCTCAGCTTTTTCCTCCTACTTGCTCCCACCCTCCTCTGTGAGCAAACCCTCCAGAGCATCGCCAACTCAGCCACGAAAGTGACTGATTTGAGGCCAACCCATAGGTCCACGTAAGAGCTCACAAGGGAACCCAGAGCTCTGCCCTGTTTGTGAGAAACCCCAGCTTTCTAGGTCACAGCTTTGGCCGATCCTCACACCACTCGCAGTGCAAATGCCAGTGCCACCACCCCAGTTGTTCTTGCTCTTGGAAGATAACTGGAGCCAGAAACATAGAAATGTGAAGGAAACCACACAGAGAGACCAAGGCAAACCCAGGCTCAAACGCCAGCGGTCACACCAACCTCACCAGCCTCGTAGTGCCACCAGTGGATCTCATTCAAGAAGGAGAAACACTTTGACAGCATTTACTGTGCAGGGAAAGAGAGCCATCATTTATCTTCGGCAGCTGACACCGCTTTGCTGCAGAAGGTTACCTCTGGTTAGGTGAGCAGCTTTGGCTGTTTGATCAGACGAATGGGAGTAATTAACATCCTGATTTTAGGATGTGATCATATCAGGCTGAGCAAATAAGCCTCTGACATTTTTAATCAAAAGCTCTTCTCCTCACACAGTGTTCAAAGGCAGAGACGATGCAGGGAGGAGGATGAGGGCTGAGCGGCTGCGTTCTCTGAGACGAGGACTATGTGTCAAACCTGCTGCCACATGCCAGCCCTTCCGCACCGGGCTCCTCTCTCTGGGCTCCTCCACCTCCCATGGGACTCATATAGCCGTGAGTCATTGCAGCCATCCCTGCACCACATCCTCCGAGACAAACCCACATGGGAGCAAGAGAAGCTCGGGGCATTCTCTGAAGAAATTGCTTTCTCATGACTAAACATCAACGTATAGAAAAAAAGGAACCATGGCCACAAATTTACTTAAAAATCATCAGTGACTCCCCAGCCCAGAGGAAAGTCTGATGTCGATGTCGTGGCGCGAAGCAGATGCAGGGAGAGGGGTTGCTTGTGTCAGTGAGGGCTGCTCAAACACATCTCTTTAAAAAGAGCTTCCCATGGCAAGCTGATGACCTGGGAGGCAGGGAGCTCCAATGGGATGGCCTCCAAAAGGACAGCTTCTTGGCTTTATTATTATAAATAATGATTTATTTATTAGCAGCTCCTTGTGGCACCCAGGAGAGGAGCAGCTGGGATTGCACTGACACGCAAACTGGTGGGGAAGCTTCAAATCAGCTCTGGCTTTCTGCAAGTCCCCTTCTCTGGGCAGGCTGGGGCACAGGCAGAGCAGGAGCTGCTGCCAGCCAGGCGCCCTGCAACAGGGTCACCAGCACCTTTCTGCAACTAATTAAAAATCCACTCCAGCCTGTCGGCAGGGACCCTCATTTTTTGCTTTATCATCTCCCTTCTCCTTGGGTTTGAGGGCGGTTAGAAAAGTGCCAGCAATGTGCAAGACAGAGTTATTGTAGGCATGGCTGGGGGCCAGCCACCCTTGTAATTTTGTTAATAGACTAATAGAGGAGCAGATGAAGCCGTTGTAGGTAATATTAACACCACACAGTCCCATCGTGGTCAGAAATGTTTCAGGCTACATCATTAATAAATTTTCTTCTGTGGGAGCTTATTTGTCCTTGGTTGTATCAGGACTGGGCTAGTGGTAGTGGTTTCAATTCTTTAGTATAAAGTTTGATTTTTCTTTTAAATGACCAGGCATTAACGGACCATTTAAGTTCAGTTTTTAATGACCAGATGTAATGTAAAGGAGCAAGCACATAGTCTGGGTGGGGATTTGTCTCAAGTATCCGAATTACGGCACTCGAGGTGAAGGTGTTAACACACCCGTTTCAGCTGTCCAGGACTGGCAGACAGCCCTGGGGCTCCCGCAGAAACCTGCCCCGCACGAGCACGGGGCCCCTGGGGTGTCCCAGCACTATGAGAGTGGAAAATCCGTATGACAGGCCAGAAATGCAAATACCGTGCTGCGTTGAGAAATGGCTTTAGCAGAGGAGCTCTCCCGTGATGTAAACCCTGCAAATGCAAATACCCAGGTAGCACCGGAGAAAGCCATCAGCGTTACTTCTTTTCCCGCGGTTTCCCTGTCGCTCACACTAGCTGGGATCGCCTTTGCCATCTTTCCCTGTTCCACAGGTGGCATCGGGCAGCCGATGCCAGGACAGGGATGGAAAGAGTCACACGTTGAGGATGGGAGGAATTGCCCCGTGCACACAGTGGCTCGCTTCAGCCTGGGACGTCACCGATGGGCTACTTACCTTCTGTACATTGCAAAAGCTGGAGTGTGAAACTGCAGCCTTGAGACGTAAGAGCTCGGTGGCTGCAACACGTTTTGCAAAAAGTGTTTCCCTTTTCCTGGTTGTGAGTGGTGTTTGGGAGGGAAATGCTGGAAATTAAATTGTCTGGTCTGGGGACGAGGCGGCCGCTGGTGCTGATGCTGCCGGAGCTGCTGGTACCCATTTTTTCTGAGCTGTGGAGACAGTCACAGAAGCAGAGCCACCACGGGTGGGGAAGTGGGCTCCTCTGAGATGGAAATGGTCGTTCTGTGACCGGGCAGAGGAAGCACAGCTGGGTACCCAATGGGTCCAGGTGGACATCCTTCATGGGCTCAGTAATGGGGCTATTCCAGGACCTGAACGAAACTTCCAAGCTCAGAAATGTGATGCTCTCTGCTGTAACAACTCATGGTTTGCTTAGACTTAGCAGACAGGCTTTCACCACCACAAGCTTTTCTCCCCAGATTCCAGGCACCATTAACACAACCAAGGGACACGTATTTCCCACCATGTGGGACTGGGCCATCACTACTTTTAGCCACCTATTCTAGAAAGACTCTTCCTAGTGAATGACATGGTGTTAACTCACCTACTCCCACCAGCGGGTACCCTGACTGCTGAGAAGCACATCGCTTTCTGCCCCCAGGCCATAAAATTAAAGTTGTGCCAGTGCTAGCTGTAAATGAAAACCCTCTGTTTGAACCTTCTAGCTGTGAAAGGGGAGGGGGAGATTTAAAAAATCTTTCTGAACTTCTCTTTCCTTCAGTCATTTTACAAAACGCTTTAGTGTTGGATATTTCAAGGAACAGTTCTTTATGACCATCTAGCCCCTTCTTTTCTCCTCTTGCTCTTGATAATGAAGACCAGAGTGATGGCCCACACTAGATACAGCCATTTCCTCACTGATGCTAATTAGAAAGGAGAAATTGCTGGAGAAATGGCAGAAAACTGAGAAATTTTGTCTGGGCAAACCAGACCGTGCACTCCAGAGCAGAAAGTAAAGGAGTGGGAAGGGCACAGAGCGGAGAGTGCCAACCATGGGGTCACACTGGCTTGGAGTGAGCTGGGAGGGGAAGGACATGGGTCCAGAAGAAATTTGAGGGAAAATGTAAGGAGGCAGAAGGGATTACTCCCTGCCCGGGTTAGCCAGGATGAACTAAATACCCTGGCTTTTGTACTTTTGCCCAGCACTGGGGCAGAGACGATCTGGACATGTTGCAGGAGGATTTTGGATGGTTTGGGGGAGCCCGGTGCCCATGGAACATGAGCTCCCTGGGAGTGCATGTCCCGGTGCAGGGCCCCATGGTCCGTGGGCGCCGAGAGCTGCCTGACCTCATGCTCTGCGCCCGTGAAACCGGGGAGCGAGAAAAAGGAGTCTGAGCAACATGAGCGAACGCAAATGTGTTTCCACTTAGCTGGTCCTCCGAGGCCAAATGATGTAACTCCTGCGAAGCCCTGCAATATGTTGGCAGGAGGAGCCTAGTGACAACTCCAACTGTAAGTTCCTGAGCTAATGAGCAGAAAAGCTGAATAAAATAAAAAAAAAAAAAAAAGGCTTTTTCTTTGGCTTAACACAGTGATCCTCCCCGGGAGTGTTTTCTGAGCAGAGAAACAGCATACTGAAGGAAAAAATCCAGCCCCCAAAGACCCTGGCTCCTCTCCTCTGGGTCTAATGGGACAAAGCCAAGGGGTCAACACCCATCGGGACAAGCGTTTCAAACCAGCAGAGCTGGGGGTTTGCTCAGCCTGCTGAGATGCTGACGCAGATCCCTGCTCCAGAAGCAGCTCGCTGCCATCCTGTTCTCCAGTCTTTATGGAGTTAACCAAAATTATTATTACTAAGGGTGGGTTTTTCTGTCTATGTGTGTGTTACCAGCAAAGAATGTTTTACTACAGCTCTCCACACAGCCACCAGCCTCCAAATGGACCATGTTACAGTAGAGCTAAATATTGTGTCAGGGACCATGTGTTTCTTGTAAGATGGGCTCGAGCCACAACTGTGTAGGAAATTGTTTATCTCTCTTCCCCCCTCTCCCTCTTTCTGCCTTTATCCTCCCACGGGCCGTGTGGATGGCCAGGGTGCTGGCGATGGGAACTTTCCTAGGGATGCTGGTGGATTTTTTTTTCACAGCCCGTGTCTGTAGTGAGGAGCGAGCTCCGGCTGGGACAGCAGCATGGGGCGGCTGCGATCCATGGTGTGTCCCCGTCTGCCGGGTGATGTGCCGGTCCTGCCTTCCCGAGGGGCACAGGAGGTTCTCTGATGCAGTCTGGCTCGGCACCGCAGATGCCTGGGGAACCTCTGCTAGAGGGTTCGGACGGAGCAAGTAAAAGCACGATGTACGTGTGCGCATGTTTCAGAGTGAAATTTGGCCAGAGAGGTATCGCCAACCCCAGGGTTAAGGTGGAGATGAACCACCTTCTTTGATTTGCTGGAAATCCTGATATCTACAGGGTGGGCTATAGAGCCAGATGATTAAAGGAGAAGCAGAGCAACCTCTCTGAAAATTGTTTTATTGCTGCTGCAGCCGACACGGAGCAGAGCAGCCCCTCTGGGTGCTGGCCTGAGCCGAGCAGGGTCTGCTGCCCGTGCCATCGGCAGGGCACTGCTCTTCGAAGGCAGGGTAAAGGCTTGGCTTCACGTTCCGATGCCGCACGTCCACCCACGGCTCGGTGCTTGGCGGAGGCACTGCGGGCAGGGAAACTCCTTTTGCCTTCGCTGAGAGGAAGTCAGCAGATCTGGGACTTGTTTCTCCCCTGCACGGCTCTGCAAGAGGGATGTCAGGGAAATCTGAGCCCCTCGTGCCTTCTTCTCCTTATCTGTCCATCTCGACGCCGTCCCCAAATGCAAAAAGGCACTTTTCCTTTTTACTGTCTCTGCTCTCTCCCAGCCACTGATCTGCACAATAGCATAATTGTATATAAACATCTGATTTCTTTTACTTTGCCTCAGTAATAGCTTGTAGCAACCCTTTCCAACATCTATTAATACTGTGCTATATATTAGATCCAGACTTCAGATCCCCAAATGTGACTATCTTCAGAATAAAGTGGGGAAAGGCTGAACACAGATCAAACGTTTGCCCTCTGGTCAATTTTAAATATAGTATAAACTGTGTCTCTCTATAAATTTATCAAGGGCTCTTGCTTCTAAACACCTTGGGCTTTTCTCTCTGTGAGATATTATAGATGAGGCCCACCTGGATCAGACTAATGATCTCTAAACATCAGTATCCTGCATTTCAGCAAAGACCAGCTGAACCTAGCAAAGCAATACTCCTCCCACTGCCTTTTATGCAGAGCAGAGCTATAGGAGATCAAGATCTCTACTTTATAGGGGAAAAACATGAGCACAAAGAGATGAATTGACTCATCCAAAAACACCCAGTAGCCAGGTGGGAGGTAGAAACCACTGGAGCTTGATGGTGGTCGCTCCCTCCAGCAATCCCAGGACCTGGGGTGGGATTCTGATGGGAACGTTGCTGAGATGCCATTTCATTGCTTTACATTTGCTCCTTGTAACAGACAGGGAGATTTCCAGAGGTGCAGTTGCTTCCTCAATCATAAAGGCTTGCATTTGCCTTACTCTTTGGAACAGGAGGTTTTTTACTCATAGAGAAATGGAGATTTTTCCAGATGGACTTTTTTTTCTGAATTGTTTTGACTTTAGACAGATTTGGGGGGCTTTTCATTGAATGTGGCTTGCCCTATCTCTTACCTACCCACCTGCAGAAGCAAAAGCAAAAAGCAGCAAAGATACAGCTAAAAATAAAAGCCACATCTAATTCCTGTTCCTTCCTACCATAAGATTGGATAATTTTTGAGCAATTCTATAGACCCCAGCTCATGCTTCAGCACAGCTGCAAGGCCTGGCTGTGCTGGCACACAGAGCACCAGGCAAGAACAGCACCATGCTTGACCAAAGTCAGAGCTAGGGAAAGGGGTAGCATTTTTCATTGGGAAATTATCTTTCTCTGCCCAAGAAGAAAAATCCGCACATGTTATAATAGCAAAAAGGCATGTTAGCTCTGATTGTATTGCTGGGAATGAGAAAAACAGCCTGGGTTAAATCTTCCAGCTGGTTATAATCCCTGGGAAGTGCCCCCTACCCTTCCTTGTTAGGACATTGTCAGGGTACAGTTCCAAATTTTAAAAAGATCCTGTTTTTTGCAAAAACAAACCATAAACCTGTGTCCTCAGCTATGTTTTTCTTCCACTGCTCTATGGCATGCACACACCACTGTTAGTGGCTGTCTGTGCTAGGGCTGCTATGGGATGGTAGTGCCTGCTTTGTACATCACATTGGTCCTGCAGAGTGATCCAACAGAAAATACTTGATGAGAAAAGGACACTGAAGAATTTGGCTTGGAGAGAAAAACTGCGTGTGAAGATCTGCTGGGCTTTCTGGTAGGTTTTCAGGCTTAGTAGGGCTGCTAAAAGAAATCAGATTCTTTTTCCTCTCTACCAGAAGTAGAAATTTAAGGATTTCCCTGGTTCTGCTTTGCTTCTTGCTACTGGTCACTGGTCTAAATTGGGCTGGGTGAAGGAGAGTGGCTGTACATTTTTTCTGCTCCTGATGGCTGGGATCGTTAAAAAGCCTGAACTGTGCTATGGACTGGACCAGCCCTTCAGTTGACAACCTGCTTTACCACCAGCCTGTGCCCCAAATTTATTGGGCTGCAGCTGGGAATCTTTCTCTTTGATCCATCTCTGCTATTAAACAGCTTCAGATAAAGCTGCAAAGCTCATTTCTAGGAAAGGAAGCCGAACAACCTAAATCTTGGAGCTGAACAGCAGTGGGGAGCCAATCTTCAAACTGCGTCTTCTCACCGGCTTCAAAAGCAAAGCAGCTCATTCTAACACACTACATGGCACTTCAGCAATGATTAAAGTACCTTAAATGTGTACCTTTTTCATCATAGACCCGTCTGCTGACAGGGTGCCAAGTAGAACAAACCCAATCAAAAGCATCATCCCTATGATGGATCTAATTGTCATTGTCTTGTTTCCCGAACAAGAAGAGCTGTAACAAAAATAGAGCTTGGAGAAACATGCACATCTTCATACAGAAATAACTCCCTAAAAGCAAACTGAAAAGCCATAGAGGAGCCAGCCTACAAGCTACAGACACAAAGTGCCGAGCAAAAGAGATAACTGGCTGGTGAACGCTGGGAAATAATACCCTAAAATCCTTCTGAGCCCATTCATCACCCTGGCTTCAGTGATCATCTCAGCAATAAATTCCCTTATCATCCTATTGGAATTTGACATTAATGACCTGCCTGTTATTTCAGAGGGAGATGGACTGTAACGGGCGGGTAATTGGTAGGAAAAATTGCCGGTTATAGCAAAGATCTGATACCATTGGAGTAGTTACACCATGAGAGAGGGAGATTAGGGAGCTCTGTTTACCACAAGGGGCTTATTCATCCTGAATAAATGCGTTAGCTGCCCAGAGCCTTCCTCTTACACTCTCATTCCCCTTCAGTGGCATCTTAACATCAGCACTAACACAGTTTTTTCCCAGTGACTCTGGTATGAAGAACAGCAAAGACACCGCACAGCTGAAGATATTGTCAGTGCACAGATGATAGTAAAAATGATTGAAAAATTCTTCTCAAACTCCCATTAGTTTATGCATTTATTTGTGAGTTGTCTCAGGAAAGACAACTGTAATTTTTTAATTATTCACATTACTTAGAAAGCTTCTGCAAACACCTCTGGTCTGCAAAATTTTTCACAAGCAACCTCCCAGACTGTGACTGGTTTAGCTTTTGTTTCTGTTTCCCTGCTGGCACGACACAATAGGTTTATTAATGTTTTTCTTTGCACCTGCAGGTCAACTTCCAATGTGTCGTACCTAAATTATAGAGCCCGTGTTTGCAGGGGGAGTCTGCAGCCTTAACCCAAAATAGGACAACAAGCAAGTCCAGAGGTAAAATCCTGTCTCTGTTGCAATGAATGACAGCTTTGCCCTGACTTGATGGGTCTATGCCTTTCTCAAAGGTTTCCTGCTCCTACCTTCCACTTCCCAGCTAACAGGACCAGCAACAGAGCCAGAACATCTTTTTTTGGGGGGTGAAAACACCTGCTTTTTAAATGAGCTCCCTGGAGTATTCACAAAAACAAAGCTGCAAGGCATGGCCATAGGAGGACTGAATTTGCTACAGAAATGTGGGCACGTGTTCATGGTAAAACATCTGCACTATTTGCCCAGCTCTGACTGTAACTTCCCATCATGTCCTGCACCTTTCTGGGAAGAAAGAACTGGTGATGGTGGTGGGAAAGTTGCTTCATCGGAGCCACAGGGGGTTTTGCAATCGCTTTCACTGGAGCCAGGGCTGCTTTTAACCCTATGTGTTCCCCATCCCTCTGGACCACCCTATGGGCTTCCCACCATTGTAAGCAGTGAAGGAGGAAAAGAAATGCTCCTTTTCCAAGCAAATTCTCCCTGGAGGGCCCGCAGGTTGTGGGGATTGCCCCAAAGCCTCCCTCAGAAGGAGACTGGCTTTCTCTACAGGGAGCTTGACAAAATTCACTTTCCAGGTTCTACTCCTGAGTGCTCAGATGTGCCAGTCTGGGTGTGAGTGCAGAAGGGTCAGCCCTGTGTCCTCTGGGCATGGCAGGGAAACGGTCTGCTGCCTGTCCTCAGCATCTCCGCAGGATGCTCTGATTTGGGGACAAACTACACAGCAGCAACATCCTTCCAAACTAGCAAAACTACCCAGAGAGAAAGACTAGCTGGAGCAATTCTCAAGCAGTCTTTAAAACAGTGGTTTGAAATGGGTCTCGGAGCAGAGATGGAGTGTCAGACCCCTAAAGAAGGAGTAGAGCTTGGAGGAACGGATGGAAATTTTGAGCTTCTCATTGGTAGCATCTGAGACAGGAGGCTGCAACAGCCCTGGAGTCACAGCACGCTGCCCCGGCACTGAACCATCCCCTCCGATGGCTTTAACAGCGGTTGGAAGTCGATTCCCACGTCTCTGGTGCTGGCGAGAGAGGAAGGCGCAGGTAACGAGCTATGGCCGTGCCTCTCCTGGAGACGACCGAACTAGAAACGCGGAGGTTGGATTTCTTCCCCACAGCCGCGTAAAAAGCTGTTAACTGCCACGGCAGGAATCGAGCCTGCGAATCCCAGCTCGCTGCACTCCTTTTCATGGGAGGCTCTTCGTGCAAAACAGCATCAGCAGAATGAATTAAATGCCGTTGTAGCGGCCACATTCCCACGTGCTCCTTGTGCTCTTCCACTTGACTCACCAATAAGGAAGCCAAGATATTTTGTAGAGGCTGTTTTGAAACACTCTAATCAATTTAATTCATAGCCACAGCCCTTCCAGCCCACTTGCTGGACATTCCGCCAGGAACGTGTTTAATCCCTGGTTGCCCTGGGTTGATGGAGATGGTGTCCTCCAGCCCGTTCCCTCTTGGCTGCGGCACCGTGCCCGGGGAATGGGTGTTCGCTACTGGTCTTCAAGGCCATGCACAAGAATGAAAACGTTGGCGACAGCCTGAAACAAGCTTCGATTTCTTCTTGCCTTGTTGAAAGGCATGTTGTTTACCACAGACAAATTGGAGATGAACATGCTGCAAGAGTCCAGTGAGTTCATAAAATAATACCCTGAATAATCGCAATACAATATTCCTGCAAGAAAGGTTTTCTTATCTTGATTTTTTTCTCCTTTCTCTCTCTCTCTCTCCCCCCCACCCATATTGGACTAATCACTACCAGACCAGGAACCTTCAAACAGATTTGTTTGGAGACTTGGCATGAGTAGCTGAAGCCTTCTTGCTTTCCCTATGAAAAACAGAGCCCATTTGGAGGGGAAGGAGAGCTCCAGCGCTAAAGTCAGACCCTAAACAGCATATGCTGCAAACAAGATGAGAAGCAGAAAGCTGCTTAAAACATCTCTGGCCCCTTCCCCGCACATCCAGAGCAGAACTGCTTTCCCTCCGTCTTGTGGCAGCTGAGTTGCAAATGCTGCAAGGATGAACCCAGCAGCCTCCTGCGGTTTGTTCTTTACATGTTTGCGAGGCGGCTTCCAAAATGTGTTTGAAGGCTGTCGGTCTCGTCTCAAACGGCCGCGGGCAACGACGTGTCAGTCTGCAGGAAAGCCTGGGGGTTCATCTGCACCAAACCGCTGCTTTAGCTGCGCTCCCCCGCCACCCTGCCTGGCTTCTTGCCCACGGCGATGCGCCCGCGATAGAAAATGGGGTGTCATGGGGTGGGATCTATAGCAGAAATAGGTTGAGGGGCTCATAAAAGCTGGTAAGAGAGGTCCCCCGAAGGCTGCTGTCATCTGGGCAGCCCCCCAGCCCTGGGGAAATGGTCTCCGATGCCCAGAGCCGAAATGCGACTGGGGCTATGCTTTGGGATGGGGGTCACACTCGCGGCTGTGCCCTGGGGAGCAAAACCCTGCCAAGAGGCAGGACCCCGCGGTGCGGAGTGAGGGGGGGGTTGCTTTCTGAGGGTGGGAAGGGCCTTTCTGCTCAACCTGGAGGGGAGAGCAGTGGAAATTGAGGATTTAATGTCTTCCTCAGCTGGAAGTTTCAGCCAATGGCAAAACCAATGGAAAGCCCCCCCAAAGCACCAGAATCCCATCCCGAGGGGCTGTCCCCCTAACCAGAGGCAGGGATGATGCTCGGGCAGGAAATATGTCGGCCATATGAGTTTGTGAGTCATCCTGATTGTGAACAACACACCAGGCAAGAGTTGGCTAATGTGTACATCAGGACGTATACATATGGATGTTCTTCTTCTGAATCTTTCTCTTTACCTTTCTGTACCAGAAAACATCCAAGCTGCTAACACTCTGAGGAGGATGACGCAGCAAAAATAAACGTTTTAGCAAGAAACAGAGAAATGAGATTTGCATATGTTTTTCTGGGAAAAATATCAAGTTTTCCCTGTTAGAAAATGAATGTGTTGGAAACCAGCTTGTAAAACTCGAAGCCTGACTCAAGCACTGATTTGTCATGGGACTGTCACCTACGCTCATTCTTCATGAGGACTCCTCAACCCTCTGTCCAGAATGAAAGATTGTTGTTGCTACTTTATCAACAGATTTGTGGCAGAGCAAATCCTGGTCAGGGAAGTGACTGGAGAAGCTTTCCCTGGATTCAGCAGCGGGTGAGGAAAGTTTGTGGAATAGAGAATTAACCTCTGCTTGCTGCAGAGCTGTTCCCAAGGAGAGTGGGAGCACAGTGATAAATGAATTTCAGAAAGCCTGGGGGTTCAGCTTGGCTAAGGGAAAAAATGCTGGTGTCTATCCGAACACTGCAAACCTGATTTTCCGCTTACATGCCTGATTATAAATCAGCAGTAAATGTACTTATGTTGACAGGCCAAGTTTTCCCTTGGATGTCATTCTATAGGCACATGCTCCTTCAACCACAGGTGATTAGATTTGATGAAGAAAACACCGAGTGAGGTGCTTTGGTGGGTATCAGCGGGAGATCCTGTTCGATTAGCGCAGCGCTGTGTTTTGCCCTTGGACGCTCCGACTGCTCTGCTGAGGCAGAAGAGAGATGCCAGCAGAGACTGCGACCCAGCGAAGACCCAGCCGGTGGGAATCCTCTGTCTGCAAAGCTCCCTGAGTCTGTAAAAACTGGGTTGGAAATCTCTTAAGAGGTTTTTTATTAATGTAAATTGCATTTTTTTGCAGCAAAGTAAAGCTTTGGTTTATATACATGTCCCCTTGAGGTTTATTCAGTCTGAGGTTTCCTTCCTAAGAAGTATGCACGGCTCTTTTTGCTTTCATTTAAGCAGGACGGAAAGCATCCCAGTGCCTGTATTTCCAAAGAAGCCAAGGCCTGAGCCTGCAAACCAGAGCCACCGAAACACAACCTAAGCCATGAGTAGAACAAGGCAAGCACCCCAGGCGGGCTTCTGCAAACTGCAGGAAAGGAGTCACTTGGAAACTGGGGCAAAAGTTGAAACAGGATTTAATTTTATCTGAATTGATTCATCTGTCCCTAATTAGTAATAACTTCCCAGTGCATGACGTAAGAATATGCAGAGGGTTTTTTAATGATTAACTCTCAGCTAAGATAAAATATAGCCATTCTCAGATAGTTCTTTTTGTACGCCAGTAGAGATTTGTGCAGTCAAAGATGAAAAATAGATGAGATCCCACAGTCACACATGTTGAAGACTAAAATCTTTTAGAGTATGGACCCTGTCTTCTTACTGATTTATTGTGGAAAACCCAGTAACTTTTGCATATCCCCTGGTTTAATGTCTGTATTTACTTTTACTGAGGACCCTTAAGCTCCCCAAACTGCACAGTGCATGATGGCGTACAGAGGGATAATGCACAAAACCTGTCTACGATTGTTCTGCGAGTCTCAAAACCATCTGGCAAAAAATGGTAATGTTTAATGGCACTTCAACAAAATAAATGAAGCAATTAGTTAAATTAAAAATCTGTATTTTCCAGTTTTTCATGGCAACAATGTGAAACTGGGCCACGGGCTGATCTCGCTCACCTCGTAATGCACAGTCCTTCCCTCTTCCCTATCATTCCTTTGCTCCTGGTCATCCCTCCTTGTACCACCCCATATATTTCATCTCAGTCCTCAGTGCTCACACCCTTGAAATCCTTTCAGGCTGCTATCATATCCACTTCTCTAACTCACCTCTCCGAGCCAAGCTATACATCCAGGCTCTAATTCTTCCCCATAAACCAATCCCTCCAGGGCCCTGGCCATTTTCTGATATTTCCATGAGCTGTGCAACAACTTGTGGGTTCACTTCTCCTCTTCTAATGTCAATAAAAGTCCAGAAACTTACACCAGAGTGAGAGGAGAATCAGATTTCTGGGTTCGTTTTATAACTGGAGTGAAAGACGAAGCTGGGGGATGCTATACACGGTCCTCACCGAGCGGTGAAGAACCAGGGCAGGACACGTTGAACAGATGGTGATTCTGGACTGCAGATGAGGACTAAATTACTGTGTTCAAATCACATCTTTGATACACTTCCAGCTTTTATCAGATGGTTCCACTCAATGTTTGGCACAGCTGATGCAAAGGGAAGGCCAGGAGAGCAATCAAACAGCGTGAGCAGCTAAAGCAGCCCAGCGCAGGAGAAGGGCCCCGTCCCTGGGGTGCTCTGGTTGTCACGGTCCTTCCCCACCTCCCAGGCTGAACTGGGGTCTTCTCCCACTGCTCCCAGTCTTCCAGCACCTGCAGAGCTTTAATGTTTACCCCTACGTGCAAAAAATCCTCGCACCTCACGGGCTCCGCAGCCTCTGCTCCCTCCTGCCACATCACTTCATGTTGCAAGCAGCTCGCCCAGGCGATGCGATTGTAAGTTAAAATATCTGGGAGGATGTGAGCAATTTCTTGGAGTTAAAAGTCTCTTCCTCGGGTTTTGGCTTTGGATGACCCGCGGTCCTAATGCACTCTTCACTTAATTCACCCCTGCCAGTGCAAATGCTCTTATTTATGAGGTCGGTAATCACTTTCTATCAACACGCTCTGAAAATCTGCTCCTTCCGCAAAACATTCCTTCAAGTAAATCCTTCCCCATGAATATTCTCAGTACAAGCCGAGTCCAGGGCCTGCTCAGGGCATAGGAGAGGACTTTCAAAGGACTCCCACTGAGTTCAATTGGCTCAGACCCCAAGTGAACACACATCCACACCCACAAAGCTCTGTTATAAATGGCCTCATAGAAGCTCACAAGAAGGAAACCAAACCTTTCCCAAAGTCCTTAGGAAGGCCCGTGGTTATTTCGCCATCCTTTTACTGCACATGGACCACAGGGTTTTACCTCTCAGGAGGAATCTCAGGCAGCACCACAAAGCACACAGCTGAAGGGCTGTGCTTATTTAAAATCTTTCCAGAACACTGAGTTTGGTCTCTTTTTTCTTCCTTAACTTAAAAGCCAGAAAAATATCTAGAAATGTCTGTGCAGGAGAATCAATCACATACAAAGGAACCTTCTGGGTCCCATGAAAGAGCCCGTGTTTTCAGCCTTGGCAGTTTATTCTTCCTCCTTTTGGGAGGCAGCACAGATATGTTTTCCATTTGAAATATCCCAGGGGTCTTGCAGCTCATGCTGAGCCCTCAGAAGTAAACGAGCCACTTTTCCCAGCAGCAGTCCCAGCTACAATTAAGAAATGTTGGTTTTTTTCAGCATACCCAGACTGGCACTTGGTTCAAGCCATAGGAAAGCAGAGGCACAGAGTCCACGCCAGAGCAGTACCAACAAATACGTAACATACAAACATCTTTAGCTCAGAGTTTTCTCCTCCATATCTCTCAGCTGTTTCACAGGCTAACTAGAGCTCTTTATCAGTGTCATTTACTCAGCTGTGAAGTGGGTTTTTTATCCTAAAGCTCCGCAGTGGGGAAATAGGAACCTGCAATGAACTTGCCTCAAATTGAAACAGATATTTAACTAGAATAAACCAGTGGCTGGACTGAATAAACACTGCAGGCACTTTAGAAAGAATGTTAAGTTGACATAAGATCTGTTGGGTGAGCTCAAGAAATGGGAGACTTGATGCTGAAGTCATAAATCTTCTGGGTCGAAAAGGGGATACTGCTGAGCTCTGCACCTTGGTGCCTGGCCGGGAGAGACCGATGCAGGAGGTTTGCTGAGCTGTTGGTACGGGCAGGTAGAATTCTTTCCCATCACAGCTGCTGAGGAGTGTGGACTTGATCTCCATCGCTCTCTTCTGCAACCGCTGCAGCTCAGCGAAGCCTTTAGCAGAGGGTCCTGTCCACTGGCTTTGTGAACCTGGTGTTTCACGGGGAGCTAAGTCTTTGCCGCTAAGCCCTGATATATGAATGTCTTGAAGGACAGTGAAGCCCAGGGCCAACAGTATTCGTTCCAGCTGGGACAGCCCCAAATGCTGTTGAGGGCCAAGGCAGCAACGAAACCCAGTGGCTTTTCTGGTGGGGCTGTCGCAGGGCAGCGAAGCTGCTACAGCTCTCGCTGCGTTTGGAAACCACGGTGCCCTTGTATGACCCTGAGATGTCCTCACCTGTCTCTGCTCTTCTTTCCCTCTGAAAAAGCAAGGATGGATGAACGGGTGGGTCTGGGTCTTGGCTCCTGATCTCTTCCGAGCAGCCCTGTTGATCTGAGGGGCAAGTCAGAGCACGTTTTCTGCAGGCTTGCAGATGCTGGCAGCTGCGGGAGGTGTGAATTGCCTGCGGGCTGAGCTCTGCACGGGGCACCCAACCAATTTCCTGCACCTCTGAGAGCACGCTCGAAATGCCGATAGCCCCAGGTAACGTTTGGCCCCGTGCTGAGTAGAGAAAAACCTTCCGCAGTACTCAAATCCCATTTAACGTCATCGGGCAGTGGGCTTGTCAGAACAGGCTGCTCTAACATGGGTGGTTGCTGTCACCGCACAGCAGCACCGGGTCACAAAAAAACGTGCGGGCTGGGAAGGAGTTGTTTTGTTTGGTGTTTGGGGTTTTTTTTAAAGAAAACTGCACTTATTAAAGACAGTCTTTCAAAAACTGGGTATCACAGGAGACCATGACACTAATTTACCTGTGATGGATTGCCTGGGCTGGCAGGACCTGTGACCTTTGCTCAGCCAGACCTGACAGCCGAATGCCTTGGGAAGGTTTGGACATGACCTCCATCTGCAAACCCCAAATCTTGAGAAAGTAGATGATGTTTCCTGGGTTTGGGCTGATCTCAGCAAAATGCACGCCATGCCCCTCCGTGGTACCTGCAGGGTGGACTAAGCAGTGGCCCACGGGGTGAGAGCTCACCCTGGTAAGTCAGCCTGTGCTAAGGAATCACAGATGTTTAATATTTCTGGTCCCTGCTCCAAGGAGAGGGAGAAAGGAGCTGCAGAGAGTACAGCAATATTTTTTCAATACATTCCATATGTTTCCTCCATAAGTCAAGATTAAACAGTAGTGCTGGTTGGAATAGAAATCAGCCTGCTGGCTGTTCTGCTGTCTTTGGAGGAAGAATGAGCCCTAGCACAGGCTCTGACCTGACTCGAGAATACATTTTCAAGGGGACAAGCGAAATTGTCATTCGCACTGTCACCGTTCTCACTGGTGCTATTGCCTTTGCAAGAAGGACCAGTCAGCCCTGGCCCCACCTGCCTGGTGGAAAACTCTGAATTTTGGTGCAGCAGCTTGGAGGCCTCGCGTCATCCTCGTGCTGCAGCCCGGTGTGGTATTCCCAGGCAAAACACGATGTCCTTCTGATCTCCCAGTCCCAGGCCACTGCAGCCCAGTGTGCAAACACAAAGGACACGAAGGTGGCACAAGGCTCCCAGCTCGTGCCTCGGCACCCACAGCCAGCGACCTCGAGCCCTTGGTTATCACCCCTCCCACCAGCACACACAAGGTCTGCAAAGTACTTTTTTTCTATTTTTTTTCCTGGTTTTCTCACTCCAGCAGCAACATTTTAGTCTTGTTACCGTCACCACTCCGGCTGCTTAGCTCCAGCCACTGCAAAAGCCATCGCTGAAGGTGGCAGGTCTGCAGGGAGGAGGAAAACCCAGCAACCAGGAGGGGAAGGAATTTGCTCTCTCCTGAAGGGCACACTCAGTATAATTATGCCAGCCAAATGTGCACAGAAGTCCTCAGTAATTGCTATGGTAATCATTTCACATGTGTGGGATTTTTTTAGGCTAAAGTATAATTACAGCTAATCGCTGTTTGATTTTGTTCCTGTTTATATACCCATTAAAAGAATTGTTGAAATGTCTCTGCTAAAAGACTTTCTTCTTTCTTTTTTTCTTCTCCTCTTTTTCTTAAATCATCTTGGAAAAAAAGGAATCATGTTGCAACACTCAGAGTTCATGAATGGCCATTAGCTCTCCAATGATCTTACAACAAAGGGCCATGTTAAGCCCGCAAGAGCCTGATGTTTTCCTAGTGTTGGGAACTGACGGTCCTTGAATTTGCAGAACTAATGAGAATCTGCAAAGATCTTGGCTGTTTGTTAATGAAACCCTTCTGGGCAAGAGGCTGAGTCTGAATTCATGTGGGGAGATTGGAGGATCTGAGCTGTTTGTTGCAAGCAGGAGAAAAGGTGCTCTCAACCAGCCGTTTTGGTGGTAGAAATAAGTTACATTTCTGCTGCGTGCTCCCCATAGGAAACTGGTCCAGGTGAACAGTCTGCAAAAAACCACCTCTGACGGCCTTTGTTTTCACAACGGGCCAGTGTTTCGGAGTGTCTCCCTTTTTTCTCTCCTTGTCCTGCATTGATTTTACACATTCCCATCTGCCACAGCCAGCAGAGAGAGAAGTGAAGCTGGTGGGGCTCAGTGCAGGTCCAGGGATTCACTGGGAGCATGTCTTGGCATGGCTGGTACCTGTCTCATCACTGATTATTTTTTCTCAGCCCTGGTTTCTAACACAGTTGTCCCAGGGCACAACTTGGGGAGAATTAAACATCAGGTGTGCTCAAAATTTGGGGAGTTATCATGTTCTAATGGCCTGCACTGAGGCCAGATAATTCCCTTATCAATTCATCAAAATATGTATATGTCTTTCAGCCATCCTTCAGGATGGCTTTTGCAGGTTTTATTTTTCTATTGGAAAATTGGCTTTCTGTTAAGATGCTGAGCAAATTTTGGGAAAAGGAACAGAAAGAGTCAGTTTTCCTGTCCTGGGAGTATCCCCCATCCCTGTCCCCATTTGGAATGAAAAACTGGAACTGGAAACAATGCTAAAAAGGGAAAACATTTTTGACTATGCCCATTGAAATGCTTTAGATTCATTCAGCATTTGTCAAATAAAAATCATACAAAACACATGCACAAAACCCCCCTTCTTACTGGGCTCTACTATTTCAGCAGTCATTTTTCCAGGAGCTTCTCCCTCACTACATGCTTTTCCGGGGGCCGGAACACTTGGCAGAAGCTTGTGGACATGAGGTGGGTGATGCTTGGTAGAAAAGCTGCTGAAAGAAGGGCTGGAGAAGGACTTTTATGACTCCTTTAAACACATGGTGCCAGGGGAGCATCTTAGCATGCATTGCTACCTCACTGAAATGCAATGTTCCTCTGGAGGAAGGAGAGGCCGTGGCTCACGAAGGCTGTAATATTCTCATTCCCGAGCATTGTATCCTTCAGAGGGGACCGAGACCACTTGAAAACAGTCTTGACTGGGGTGAGCCGCAAGCGATCGCTCCAGTCCCTCCTCAGCCACATGCACAATTCAGATCAGGGAGTGATCGCAGAAAATGCAGGATTACGTTGCTAAGGGACTGGATGGAAAGAGTGGGCTGGTGCCACCACAACCCTTTGCCTTGGAAAACAGGGAGCTTGTTTGCTCTACCCCCCCCCCCCCTTTTTTTTTTCTCTTTCTATTTGGCTTCTGCTTTTGCTCCGAGAAGCCAAATTAGGTCATGGTCTGAGGCTCCAGAACTGAACATAAGCACAAGCAAGATGATATTGGCTCGAAATAGAAGCAGAAATAGAGCTCTTTACCATCCTGCTTCACTTTGACACTTTGAGGGAGTAGGAAACAATTCCAGGGCATGGGCACTCACACAACAGCCACCAAAAACGCATCTGTAAGCGTGACTGTTTCCCATGTGGCAGATGCTTTATGGCTGCTGTTTATATCCACTCCAAAATGCTATGGGCGAGCACATCACCTGCTTCAGTTTGAATGTCCCACCACATCCAATGGATGTTAACGAGATGATTTCCAAGGGGCGACATCACTTTCCCTGACCAGAAGATGGGAGCCCAAATCTGAACCAGGAATCTCTCACTGATCCACAATTCATTCAGGGAATACAAAACAGAGATTGAAAAACACAGTATCCCAGCTGACTGCTTATCCCTAATTAAGATCCCTTTGAGCTGGCGACTGCATCTGAAAGCTGCTGCCCCTCTCGGCACCTGAGTCTGCATGGATATGGGGTGTATTTTTAACCAGGCTCTTCTGAGGAGGTTAATGATACAGCGGTGCCTCCTCCCTGCAATTTTGTAAAGCCTCTGTGTTTGGAAAATGATTTCAGGCATGGTGCTTACATGCTAAATAGCAGGCGGAAGAAGAATGAGTTCTTGATTAAAATACGTCTAGACAGCCTTCTGTTTTTTTAGGTCCTAATTTAGAGGACCTAGGTATGGAGGGATTTACATAATTTCCAAAATCTGATCTGTTGTTTCTGATGGCGGTAGGACAGTTCTCATGGTCAGCCCTCAATTTTATCAGCAGTCTCAGGACATTTGGTGTTTTCCTGGTGGCCCCAATGGCTATAGAAGCATAGCTGCTTCCTTTTCTGTAAAAAGAGGAAATTCTCATCCTTAATGATCTCAGAGCAAATGAGACCCATAATGGTTGAAGTTTGGGGTGGGGAGGGAAGTGAAACAAGACTGCTATTAAATGCGATATTTTGAGCCATCTCATAACTTTTGAAGGCTCAGGGTTGCTATGCCTGTGGAAGAGACCCTTCTAGCCTTCAGTAGCTTAAAATTCCCACTCCTGAGTCCAGGACTGCCAACAGCCTGCAGAGTTTCTTTACCCAGCATCCACCAAACCCTCTGAAGGGAAACGCTGTCATGCAGGAATGACTGACCCAGGGGACTTGATGTGGCAACTGAGTCTTTCCATTTGAAGATCAGCTTGTTCCAATTCAAGCCATGTTGGCAGCATCCTAAGGTTACAGCAAGTTTGCTGCCAGGCCGTGAGCTGCTGCCGGCAGGATGCGTTTTCTAATGGTGCAAACAGACTCAGCATAAGAGCAATTTACTCTGCTTGTAGAAAAGCATCAGGATCCCAATCAGCTGTGCTCCAGGTAGCTGTGACAGCACAAACCCCACCTTGATTAGTGGAGGCATCAGGTCCATAGGAGTATACTCCACTGCAATTATCGCTGGTGCTCAGCTTGATTTGGAAATCAAGTTACCTAATAGCCCTATTATTTAAACTTGTTGAGCAGACCAACAGTTGAGTCTGCAGTTTTCATCCACCAACAATCTGCTTGATTGTTTTTAGCATTTGCACCACTCAGTTGTGTGTTTGGTTACAAAGGCTCGACGCAGTAGGAACTCACCATCAGATGCAACTTTACTGAAGAACTCTACAATTATTGGCCTCTCGAACACAGACACAGTCAATAGCCAGGGTTAATTTTGCTGTGAAAGAGAAGCTGAAACTCTTCGGACTCCACGAAGAACAAAAGGTGACATTTGGCTGTATTTTGCAGAGATCTAGAGAAAACAGGCTCTGGAGTGTTTGGGTACAAAATTACTTCTGCCAAAATCTATTTCTCCTGCAGAAGAACCTGATTCTTCAAGGCACAGAGCTGGTGGGGGTAGGACAGCTTGCTCAGCACTGCAGAAAGCAGGTTTCCAAATGACCACTTTCTGATCCGGTGAACTAAACAAAGGCAAAGGAAGGGAGACACTATCTGAGATGTAATTAAGTTTAAATTAATTCCTAAAAGGGCTCAAAAGAGAAAATCAGAGGGACTTTTTGGTACTGGTAGAGGAGCTGATTTGTAATTGCTCCCATGACCAGTAGCATTAAAAGGATGACAGGATAAGAAAAATGAGAACTTCTGTGCCTTTTAAAATCCTCTGTTCTGTTGAGCTTAATGGCTCTCTCTTTCCAAGAAATGTTTCATCCTATGAATGTGCAACCAGCATCAAGAAGAGGGTGGCATTGCACATCTGGAATAATGCTTCATGACAGCTCTGTGGAGGTGGTGGGACTTGAAAAAGTTAATGAGAAACATGAGCTTGCAAAAAGTGGGTGGGAAAAAAGGGTTAGAGATACAGCACAGTGGTTTGCATCCAGATTGCAGGAACATTTAATGACTCAGTGTGTGCTGATTTTTGAGCTGCAGTTGTCAACTCTTTAATGATTTCTCCATCCATGGGCCCATTAAGATGGGTTTAATGTATTTAAGACATGAGTCACTATTCCAGCCCTTACAAGGCAGAGAAACCCAGGGAAAAAGACAAAATAGGTCCTTATTATGCCTGTAGATGACTAACCCCAGGGACTCTCTAACTGTGTCATCTCAAGGGTATCATTCAAAACCAGTACGGGAACCCTCCCAGTGCCACATTACGATGGTGGCTGGGCAGCCTGCACTGCAAGGTGATATTTATTTTTGGATCTGGGTCTCACTTTCGAGGGCCATGATCCCTGCTCCCATCGCCTGTCAGCATCCTAGGCTTCTTCCAGCCTGGGACCATCCCAGTTCCTTGGATGAGAGCTCATTTCAAAGGCAGACAAGGCTTCCCACAGCTATTGTCCTGTGGCTGTCTGCATTTTTCAGCCCTTCACTATCCCTGCTCCCAGCAAGCATCTGCTCAGAAGCTCAACTTAATCTGAAAGCACACAAATTAAACTTTGAACTAAATAAAAATACCCCCCCTCCAACCTTTGCTGAAATACTCTTTAAAAACAAATCCTTATATATTCTAAACACAAAACCATCTGGGTTTCCAAGCCTCAGGAAATTACAACTCCCATTCTGGAAATAAAATACATGTTTGTCCATATATCACATTAATTAAACCCCATAATATGGAAAGATGCCGGTAAAATGCTTTCCTGATGGCTGGCAGATTTGCATAGCAATTTATCATATCACTCATTGCAATTATTACTATTATTATTATCATCATCATCACCATCATCATCATCATCATATTTTCCCTTCATGTCAGCTGTGTGTAGAAAGATAGTGTGTTCTTTGCTGATCAAGACAGAAAAGTGTCTGGTCTCATAGTGATCTGATTATAATTTATACGCCCTGTCTCGCACTGGGGAATCCCAAAGCCTTGTAGATGTGCTGACTTATTGATCGTAGCATGTGATTTTAGCAAGGAAGAGACTTAAAACTGAATGATGACACCGGTACAAGCTATGACAGACTGAAGAAGACTGCAGATCGGTCCTCCAGTCTGCTACTGGAAGCCCTGTGGTTATATTCCCCCATTTCTGTCTCAAGGACAACTTCCCATCTGCCTCTGTCAAGCAGTGGATGGGGAAAACCCTCAGAGATAGAATCTGCTCAGTGCCACCATTCCTGCTCCTGAGCCGTGTTCCTGCAGCTCCTGGCCCGTGAGCAGGATGGTAGGAAAAGCCACATCAGAAACATTCCAGCTACTGGGGAGAACGATTTGGGGACTGGGAAAACTGCAGACTTCAGTTGTTCTTCGTGGGTTTTGCATTTTTTCCTAGTGAGGTACAGTGCACGGAAAACCATCGTACACTATGTGGTCAGCATTTTTACCATAAACAGAGCAGTTGCACATTTTTAAATTATTATTAGCTTAGCTGCCGCTGGGAAGGTTGTCTTAGCCTCCTCCAGCAGAACTAAACCAAACGTTCATTGGTTGCACAAGCTCTTGACTAGTCGTGTGTTAGTATGAATGCATGGTGCTCCCATAACGTGCAGTGTCTCACATCTGTCCTCCCAGACACTGACCCTTCTTCCCCCCACGCCAGAGGAAAGAAGTCCGAGCAGGCATGCCTCGTCAGAGGAAATTATTTTCAGCGAGATGGGTTGAACTTGTGGATTCTGAGCAGAGTCCAAATTGTCTCAGACTTCAATACACGCCTTCATTCCCCAGTTGTGTCAGCCCATCCTAAGTTGAAGAAGTCACAGCCAAAGGAAATCTGGACCCAAATTTTGAATTCCAAACTCTGAAGCTGGCAATATTTGTAACGAGAACTATGACAAAATTAGGGAAGATTTTCATGGCCAATTTTTTCTGCCTGGATACAGCTCGTGCCATTCAGGTATGCCAACATCAATACCAATTTTGTGAAATACTTTTATGGCATTTTGCTGTGCCTATGTGACGGGAAAAAGGCATTACTTTATTAGGAATGGTCTGCAGAAAGAGCACATAGCAAATCCAACTTCTCCTCCTCATCCAAGGGGCATCCATCAAAACAAAGTTTGGACTAGAAGCAGCTGTGAGTCTCAGCCTGAACCTGGAGTGACCACCCTGCTGTTAGGGGAGGAGGATTTCAACCTCCACAGTCCTGCCGAACGGAGACTGCCAAGAAACGTGGCAGTCTGCAGCGGTAATCTCCCTGCCTTGAAGATCTGCCGCAGCGACAGCTGGGAGCAGTGTGTTCGGGCGCTGGTAATTGCCACTGGATGGGAATGTGTCCTGCATCCCAGCACCAGTTCGCTGACCTCCCCAGACCTCCTCAGCCTGTGCAAGGATCTCAGGGCTTTCACTCCCTCGACAGCCCAGGCAGGCTTCATTCTCTGCAATTAACAGCTACGTTATTGTCAGCCGAGTAACTGTATACTCCATAGGCGAAATGCAGGAGATCTTGTGACAGCTACCTGGTCTCACAAAGCAGGGGATGTTGAGCGAGACAAAACATCCCATTCCCTCTCCTCGCTTGTTAAAATAAATGTCATATACTCTGATCAGCCTCTGTGTACATGCACTCAGCCAGCAGGAGAAAATCAAACATCAAAAGGAAAAAAAAAACCTAACAGGATATTGACATCAATAGGAGTTCTGTGAATAGAGATGAAATGTAAAATTGAGTTGCAATCCGGCTGATAGAAGTTAAAGACGCCGTTAACCCTTGAGCAGATCTGCTGCTGACATGAAAGGGAGGAGAGCTATTAAGGCTCAGGGCTACTTGTTCTTACACAGGCACCTGGGCTGTGCTTTTCTCAGGAATCTGGAGGGAATTTGGCACCCAAATTCCTTGGAAAGTTAGACATACAACGCTATAGGTTCCTTGGAAATTGCCGCTTCTCTCTAATCACTGCTACAGATCCAACAAGTCAGTGGGGAGAAAACCAGTTTCCTTCATTTTTCTCTTGCCATAGTTTTTCCATTGCTTCTTTTTTAATGGAAAGAACTCTCTCTGCCAGTGATGAAGCAAAAAAAAGGATGACAAAGGAGAGAGCAAAGATGCAGGACAAAACTTTCTGCCAGGATTTTTAGTCTGAAATAAAAAAAGAACCAAGAGAAGCTCCTGATGGAGAATTCCTAGCAGCTTTAATGTCACAACCTCTGACCTTTGGCCATTTCAGCCAAAAAGCTCCTGCAGACACCCTGACGTATTCCCAGCGCTGTGGTCTGGCCACTGGCTCTGGAATAATCCACCCTTGCAGAAACAAAGCTCAGTTTGGGAAATCAGACCCCAAATCCATTTCTGGGGTGTCAGCAATCCAACTCCACTCCCACTGGCTCGGACACACCAACTATAACCCCCACCCGAAGACCGTGCCCTAACAGGACATGACCCCTGGCTGCAACCTGAAATGCATGATGTTCATATGTATCCTTAGAAAACTCCATTTATTTTCTTAACATTTTTTTTATTTGCTTATTTTAAGAAATAATCAGGCGTAGAGTTTGTATTAAGGACTGGCTCTTCTTGCACATTTTTATCTGACAGAACAAAGGGATTTATTTCTGCAGTGAAGAAACAGCAAAATAACTTGCAAAGGCACACTGTAATTCCATCTATTTGAAGTTGTTTCTAGCTCTGCAGCAGCCCCAGATAACTTACGAAGTTGTAAGTTCAGAAGGGATTTTTATCTCGCTGCCTGGAAAAGCATCGCCTTGACTTTATCGGTGGAATCTCAGCATGAGGCTGTTGTTTAAATAACAGGAAGCGAGAGCGGTCGCCCCGGGTCCAAGTTTGCCCCAGGATTTGGGATGAAAACCTGGCTGTCTGGCGGGGGACCCCTCTCCCCAGAAGAGATCCGACCCATGGGCTTTTGTGCCATGGAGGGATCTGGGAGAGACTCACAAGACCTGTTGTTTTCCTGGGTCTGGACATCCCCACCGCTTCAGGGGACCTCGGCACAAAGCGTAAAGCGAAGCCTTGATGGAAGAAAGCAGAATAACTCCGTGCTGAGGTTTCCCGGACCACGGCGGGGTGAGCGGGTCCCATCCCTGACACAGACAGACACATCCCCACCAGGACTTGGGTTTGACTCTCAATCGCTCCGTCTGCTCAGACGATGCCAGTTGTTAACCAGCACCACTTGCTTGGCCTGGGCTGACCCGGCTGATACCTGGAAGCAATGAAGCAAAGAGGCCATGAAGGCAAAGGGCTTGTTATTTAACGTGTTTCAACCCTTGAGCAGGCCTGTGGTGTCATGCATTCAGGAGGGGAAAGGCAATTTGCTCCCGGGGTGCTGCTGCTTGGGGCTCCCGGGGTTGTGACGGCAGGACCTGAACTTCTCACAGCTCCCCCGTGCTGCATGCATAGGTGCCTTCAGGGTTTGCTGCTGCTCAGCTTCAGGTTTTCAGCTCACATTTCTTCTCCTGATTTTTAGAAACAGCCTTAATTATTCCCTGTTGTAGCAGGATTAGGACAAAGTTGACTAGCTGCAGGTTTTCCCGCACGTGAGCTCAGGCAGAAAGCAATTCCCACCCGTGCAATGCTGCAGACCTGGGCCTTAACAAGCATTATAGTTGGATTTGCATTTGAACTTCACTACAGACAGACCTTTTGGGACAAAATGTGCGTGTGCCCTGCCAGGAGGGACAGGTAGGAGGCTGTGGGTGCTCAACTCCGAGCAGGATCGAGCAACGGGTTCGTTATGAGTCCGGCTCTGCCTTTCGGACCTGGGATCCCATCCATGCGG
This sequence comes from Haliaeetus albicilla, assembly GCF_947461875.1. Taxonomy (NCBI): domain Eukaryota; kingdom Metazoa; phylum Chordata; class Aves; order Accipitriformes; family Accipitridae; genus Haliaeetus; species Haliaeetus albicilla. The sequence continues at coordinate 19,130,933 of NC_091508.1, forward strand.
TATATCACAAAGGCAATGACACAGGACATATGGAGCTGTGTGTTTCAACATACATTTTCAAAAAGCTATTTAATACATTCCTTCGCACCGAGTAATGCATTGGAAGGGATCCAGGCTTGGGGATGTTTCTATAAACACATCATCTCTTGCTGCTCTTCTACCTCTTTTGCTGAGAGCTGAAGGATGTGGTGTTTCCCTCTCTTGCTGTGGAAACCTTGGATGTTGCTTAAGATCTTGCTGGTCCATTAAAGCACAATTTTTCATTCTTACTCAACTTTCAAGTCAGGGTAGTCCACGTCAGAAAACCTCGCAGTCTGTGGTGTTTCATATAGTCTGTGCCTTGAGGAGATGATTTCCTAGAAGCAGCCTTCTATTTCTCCAGCTATGAAAACATTCCCAGTACATCCTGTATGTGGAGATGATTATATGCAGCACACACCCCCATTAGACTGTTTTTTCTAGCTTTTTATTTGTTTGAATTGTTACTAGAGATAGGTGACATTTTCTCACAAAGCTTTCTCAACTGGAAAATGCAGGTTCAAAGATACTAGAGCACTTTGAAAACGTGTATTGAACCTACCTATTTCATCATTTAGGCAAAGATAAACATTCAAAGTTATTTTGAAATAGAAAGTTGTTAGAAACAAGCTATAGATCTTTATTTCTATAGAACCAGCAAACAAATATATATGATATGTTGAAAATATCAAATCTGTTAGGCTGGGATTTTTACTTAAAAAGAAAAAACATTTTAAAGCTTGGACTCAAACCTGGATGCTTTGTTCAAACCCAGGCAGATGTATTCCAGTTGGGGAGGAGGAGGTATTCAAAACAAAGTTTGATTGTTTTCCCACAATTTCTAAATTGCCAAAAAGCCAAATCAACATCGGTTGTTACAGCCTGATATTCAAATCCACCCTTAATTGAGCCTGAAACTACCACAGTTGCTTATTTCCCAGAGAAGAAAAACTTGGAGTTTAAATTTTACAGTGGGAGATGGTACGAAAAAGCTTTCCTTGACTGTGAGGGGCAGGAATCAGCCTCTGTCCTCAGCAGCTCGGGGATACCCAGAGCATCCTGAAGACTGTGCTGAAATTAGTGATTCAGCAGTAAAACCAATAGAAAATTACTATTTTTTACAAAATAGTTTGCATCTGTAAAACATAAGTCTTTCTAAGAAATATGTCTTTTGGGGGAAAAATTCTGCTGGGGGGGTGGTTCCTGGGTGCAGGATAGGATAGCCAGTGGAAATGGGAACCACCCCAGAGCACATACTGGAAGCATGTGTGAGAGCCCCAGTATGTGCCTGATCCAGGTCTAACCCCCCTCAGGGAGGTCTCACAGTGTCCATCCACCTCATTTTCTCCTCCTGGATTTACTCAGCTTGTTCCCAAAAGAGACAAACTGGGAGAGCAAAGGCCCTGGAGCTAAGGACTGTCTGAGCTGAGTCACCCATTCACTCTTGTGTTTTCTCCCAGAAATGCAGTGACGGGTCCCCTTCTCCCTGCGAGGCAGATCGAGAGCAAATGTCGTGGCTGTGACCTTGCCACTGTTGCATTTCTTGCTCTCCTGCCAGCCCAGTTCAGCAGTTTTCCTCATGGCAAAGAAATCTTTCTCACAGCCTTTAACTTACATTTTTGGTCAAGTTTTCAGAGCTTGTCCTTAATAATTTGGACTCTATTTTCCTACCAGTTTTTGGCTCTGATCCAGCCCATCATATCTGGAAAGAGCCTTTACTCAGCAAGTCTTCACTTTTTCTTTTTCTGTCTATGTTGAAGTTCTCAGTCTCCAGGACAAATACTTTCAAAGCAAAGCAAAATGTAAGAGTTAATTGGAAGTCACAATGCAAAGTGCCCTCCATGCACACATAAATGACCATTCCTGCTCTGAACTCCTGGTCAAATTATCCGGACCAGGCAGCTTGTGCTGATGCTGCACCTTTGCCTTCCTGCTCATGCAATGGGCTTTGATCGCATCTGCAATCCTGACAACTTTCATCTACTAGCGATCACAGAGATTCTCCCATGAGCTAGTGCAAAGCAAGCATAAAGGGAGAAGGTGACTCCACTCACCCTAATTAAGAATTTATAATTAACAAAAAATCTCCAGAATGAATTTTTCTGCAGCATTCCACTGGCTCTGCTGCACCAGTAACACATGAAGCATCCCTGAGGCTCAGGATTTACTGATGCTATCCTATAGAAGGGGATAAATGAGGGCATGAACAGAAGGCAATATGGCTTCTTGGAAGATGATGTGCAACAGTTAATTGCCGAAGTATAGATCATGGCTTGACTCCGTGTGGACCTTTGCTTGTGTCCAGACCAGCTCCCAACAGCTGTGCTGCAAGGATGAGGGAGAAGGCATGTCCCGTATTGCCTTGTCCTGCACCATCCATAGGTATCTCAGGAGGGCATGGTGGCTTATTTCGCCCCACAACTGGCCATCACTAGGCACCAGAGACAAGTGCAGTAATTTTCTAGGTAGTCCACAAGCCCTGCTCATTGCCCATTAGGGTCTGTTTAATTAGAGTCAGAAGGAATGGACAACAAGTTAAGGTCATGTTTCTATTTTATTCAATTTTCATTAACGTCTTTACATCCAAGCAGAGATAAGCAGGTTCTGCTGTGCTTTACTCCCCTGTTGCAAGCATGAAACATCACTTTTAATAGATCTTCTCCTTCTTCCCCAGAAATACTGACTGAACATGTGTAATTAGAGCCAAAGTCATGTGTCTGCATTCAGAGACACATACCAATAAATGCAGTTTGCATTCGCAGCAGTCTGGAGTTAAATATAGGGGCTGGATCAAGATATCTCCAGTTTTATTCTAAATGCTAATTGGACTCTGAGAACTCTTTGATTGAAGTAACAAGGAAAAAAGTGTGTGCACCATTTCATCCAATTTCCAGAAAGCACTAGGCATGAGAACTGGGCTCCCAGTTTAATTTATGTTGTGAGAATCCCTCACTGCATAATGCCTCTGTTTCCAGATATTATTAACAGAGCTGGAGTGTCCTTCTATGTGTTCTGGTGGAAAGTAACTATAAATCAAACATGCTTCTGGGATGATTGCAAAACCTCCATGAAACTTGACTCACAGTCTAAAAATGTGCTTGTGGAATGGTTGTGATTGCATCATGTAGGTGCTGCAAAGCAAACACAAATTGGGGAACATCCTCTCCCCATCGGTGCTCTTCCCTGCAGCACATTGCGACACATTTCCCCCTCAATGGGTTTGCAGGACACTGAAAGTGGATCTCCAGGAACTTGCAGTGCTCCTCTCCATCTCTGCTTCCACTGTTGCTTTTCTTAGCAGCAAAAGAATCACTGGAGCTGGGATCAAAGAGGTTCGTTTCAGCTCCTGACCTCTATTGCTGCAGTGAAGGAGAATAAAAGAGAAGGGAAGGGAGAGGAGAAACACATCTGGAGGCTGGTGCATGGCAGCCTGGCCTTCACTTCCAGTGAGCAGCATTTGGAGGCAAAATTGCCTTTTGGATAGCTGATACGAGTCTTTGCTCAGGGGGTACCGGTGGGCCTGGGCAGGGCAGGGAAATTCCTGAATGCCAAATCAAATGCAGCAAAAAGAATGTGGATTCTGCGAGAAAAATCATCCAGCGGAGAGAGGCATGAAACAGCCAACTGCTGGTTGGGTGCTGGGGATGGGCACCCGGGTGGTGGTCCAAGGTCCTGGGGTGGACCAGCATCCTGGCATCCCGCTGCAGCCCTCGGGCACATGCGTGGTCCAGTGCTGTGCTTGGGAACGTAGGCATGGCCATTTTGTGTGGGCAGCTCCAGTCTCATGGTTTGCCCATTGCCGGAGCCATCCTGCACCATCTTCCAGGTTCTTTATGATGTGGAACCAGTAGGTAGGGAAAAAGAAAGGAAAAAGGAAAAAAAAAAACCAAAACAAAACAACACTTTTCTCTGTGACCCGCCTCTGGCCTCTGCTTACAAAAAATCCTGGCATCCATAACGATCAGGTTTTTGATTGAACGATGTTTTAATTTGGGATATATTAAAACAGCATGTTTTCCATGAAGGATCTCAGCATAGAAAGGGAAGAGGAGGCTCACAAGAACCTCTTCAGCTTCAGAGTCACAACATGTGCCCCAGATGCCATCACGACATCTTTGATAGGCAGGCCAGTTGATTTAAAAGAGGGCAAGGGGGTTCAGCTAATTGAAACCATTGTGTTATGATAACCAAATGTCCTACATCTTTTGCATCTCCCATAGATGGCAATGCATACTGAAAAAAAGAAATAATAATGCTACGTCCGTTTTCAGGAAGAGATCAAAGGATCTCCTGGAAAGAGGAGCCCAGTTGTCCCTTGAATGCATCTGGGCTGCAGACAGCCTCTGGAAAAGCCTATTTCATTCATTCACGAGGCAGAGGAATGCTGTCTGGATGCTTTGAAAAGTGCCTGGGCTGGCTGAGGGAGGAAAAGGTTCTGTGTAAAGGGAGCTGTGGGACCTCAGCATGGCTTTTGTGGCCAGCCATGCCCAGGTCATCTAACTGTGCCTTGCCTTCCTACTGCAATGGGGTCCTCTGACTGCACTGTGCATTTCAGAAAGAGATACAGCTGGTGCTGTGGTACCCGTAACACTGATTGGGGTCTGTAACGAGAGATATCTGGCAATCGGGGAGCAGGAGATGCAGCGTTGCAAACACAAAAAGAAATAAATTCAGTCGTATCGGGAGACCAAAGCTCCCTGTAATTCCTGATGTACTCTGGGGTGAACGGCATTCTCCAGACTAATTGCTGTCTTTGGAGAATTAAGCCCCAGGAGCCAATGTACTCCTTGAAAGCATCTTGGCAGAAATGTATTTCTTCATCCAGACCGTGGCCTCCGAGGTAGCTCTGACCCCGCTTCCTTTCAGCTTGAATTTGGACCAGAGTTGGTGGATACAGCGAAGCTTTCTCCGCAGCAAAGGAGATGCTGTCTGGATGAATCAGAATCATCCCAGCCCTGAAAAAAAAAAAAAAAAAAAAGGCATGTCCCTCTTGGGATTGCCCCGACACGTTCTTCTGCAGAACATCTGCTCCTGCACACCCAGCTGCTGCCGCTCACCTTCCCTGCTCCCGGGGCTCTCGCCTGACCCAAACGGCTCGGCATGTCCAAGAACCACTTATGCAATGGCTTTTGGGTCTTTTATCGGGGAGATATCGCCTTTATTTATAAGTTAGCACTGTTTCTGCAGTAAGGGGAATGGCAGTGCCCGAGAATCAGATGGTCTGAAGGAACCTTGCTGCGCCCCTCAAGGGATGGACCCAATTTCTCCCCCCCCGAAAAGGCAAACAGCCACCAGCATAACTGCAAACGAAGCTCAGACAACCTACTGTAACCATGGGACCAGTCCTTTTCCTCATTACAGGACAAATCCCATCACAGGATAAATTAAAAATAACATGTACATAATTAGCGTAAATTAGAAACTGAATATGGAGGGGAAAGGAGAGATTTGTTCCTCTGGTGCAATTTGGCCCTGCTCTGGGTGCCTCCAAGGATGCCTCTGTCCCTTGCTCGTGAAGGTATTTCTGAGGAAAAAGGGGTGGGTTTTGCTGATTTTGGAAGGCATCTGATTGCACCAGATGGTAAATGTATATTTTTTCAGTCTCCTGGGAGGATGCCCTGTGAATCACCTAACAGGGCTTTATTGCTTTCTTCTGCATCCCCTGGCAAATTTCTGAGTGCAAAAACTCTGTTTTGTTTGCATTTATAGTGAGGCATTTGGAAACATCTGCCAACAGCTCAGCTTACCAACCAGACAGAAAGCCCACTTTCATTTACGGGTATTTTAAATAGCAATTAAAATTACAGACCATCTTCTCCTCATAATTCCATGAGCAGAAACATGAGTATGGCCTCTAGAAATCCAGAATAACTGGAAGCAGAGCTTGTTCCTATGCTTCGTCAAGCATTATGCTGAATACAGAACGTAACAACAACAAAAAAACTTTATTAAATGCATAACACTGAGTGGATAGTTTTGCTAAACATTTATGAGATATTGGAAAATTCAGCTCCAGCCCTCATGTTTCATCAGCTGCAGCTAAATGCTTCAGTACAGATGGACAGAGCCCAGATGGCAACCTCATCTGTGGAATTTGTCTCTGCTCTGGACCATATGCTGCTCAGAAGTGAAAAGGATGCAGAGCTTACTTTGAAGCTTGGTCTCCGGTGCTCCGTGGGCGGACGGGTGCCACATGGAGACTCAAACCTTCTCATCTGCATGTGACCGACCTGTGAACTGAATCCTGGTGACATGGCAGGGACGCGGTGCTGGCCGTCCCATCGGCGCGTACTCGTGGAGACGCATCCTACCAGGCAGTAAGGGCTGTCCCAGGGAGCTGTGGACGTTCACGTCGGGACTTTGTGATGCCGTTACTGGGACGGTGAATAAGACAGATGGGGGTGTCATCGGGGCAAGACGTGCTTTTAGGATGGAGTTAGCAGAGCGCGAAAGCTTTGGTGGTTTGGGCTGAGCACTTCCCTAAGAGCAGGGAGTTTTTCTTTCTGGAGTACGTGAGAGCTGAGCAAGCATCTTCAGCAGCAGTCTTTATAAGTCTGAAGCTGAATTCTGTCTCTTCCCTGAAATACTGCTGCGCTGCATGTAGAAATTAGCCTTCTTTATGCCTTCCACATTCCCATGACATATTCTGTTGAACGTGCCAAGCTTTGGATGAGTAACATTCCCCAACTGTGCATCAGTTTTATCAACACCTGGTTAGCCAACCAGCAGAATCAGTGTGAGAGGAGGATGAATAGGGCTCCTAGACACATGCCTAATTGCTAAGACTTAGTTTTCATCCTCAAGTCTGCTGTGTGTGGCTCGGCGCACGGCGGCAAACTGGGGATGAGGCTGCCTTGCTTCAGCACAGAGGGGCACTTTTAATGAGCCGCTCACTGAGTCCCCAGATCAGAGAAAGGATCTGGGGATAACAAGATGCAAGCGGATGCTTGACAGAGGCACAAATGGCTGTTGGAGAAACCATAAGAGGGGGAATAAACAGATTTAATGAAGCTGTGTTTGCTCAGCAAGGTGTGCCATGACTGATACCTCACCTCCATTTACCTTTGCTCCTGGGCATGGGGTGCAGCTCGTGGCAAACTCCAGGGGACCTTCTCCATCGGTGCCATCCCCACCGCACCGCTGTCCTTGCAAAGGGGAATGCAGTACAGCTGGGTGGCCTCCATCCACCCTGCACCACAGTTCCCCGGGCCCCAACTCCCTTCCCCGAGCAGGGACCAGGCAAGACCTTCTGAGATTCCTGTGCAACGCTTATATTTCAGAGACATACGTTTTTAAAGGTAGCAGATGTTAGAGAACGCCATTTGCCAATTCTCTTTGGTTTAACCACTGCTCTGGGAGCTTTTCCCTTATTTATTACCTTCGAAAGCAGGAGCGTGGTATCAGCCTTCATGGAGAGGCAGTTTAGTGATCCCCTTTTTTCATCCTTCCCTTGCACTACACAACTTTTTTCCCTTCCCAACCCCTTGGCATCACCACGGGCCCTTGGATCTGGGCAGTGAGGTCAGAGCTGGATCATTCCCCTCCCACTTTCACCCTCCTGCTCCCCGCTCCCTCCATCTCACATTTTGGCATAGCTCTAATGGAGAAGTAGAGAGACATTTTTATTGCACACACAGCTCTGTGTATCTTTTCCTCATCATTTGTTTTTCCTAGATATACACACATTTATCCACAGCCATTTCTACAGTCAGAGATGTTAATTTGGCATCATACGTGGAAAGTTTTAGACATCTGATCAGAATCAGTACAAGCTTCTGGGAGTTGCTTGCCAGCTGAATGAAAAAGAAAGGGCCGATACTAAAAAGAAGCCTTTCCTTAATAAACATGCTGCAAATATAAACACTTAAAAATGCTATTAACTGCATTTAGAAAGTTCTGGTGAATCAATAAAGTGTGGAGGTGAAAGACTCAAGCAGAGGCAATAAAACACAAACTGTGTTTTTTTCTTCGAGTGCCCTGAGATCCAGGCTTTAAAAAGCTGCCTCTCAATCTGCATGTCTGATTTTCTATGTGCAACTTACTGTGTTTGCTTTGGGCCTCACCCAAAGTCCCTTAAGTCACTGCGATGGACTGGAGCGGTGCTTTGCCCTCCAGCATTCGTTGCTGCAGACACTGCATGAGCTGCAGAGTACCGAGCCGCCGCTGCCCTGGATGCCTCCAGGAGGGTTCAAGCACACAGCGTTACTCTATGAAATGCCACCAGCTGAGGGCTTGGCAGCTCTTGTTCAATCATTCCTGCCATACAGGAGTCCAGAACAGAAGAGATGAAAGCCTTTGAGCTGGCCCTTCCTGCACACCTTCTTTAGGTTTATCCTAAACCAAGCACCTAAAAAGCGGGACCAGAAGGGGAGTCTCACATCTGATCCCACTCCACTCTCTCTCACACTGATTTTAGAAGCAGTGGAGGCAGAAACCCTGCATTCAGGGGGCTCACTCTCCTGGTAAAGAGAGCTTGGTGACCCTGTGAGCTCTTTCTTTTCTTCTTCGCTCTTGTTTTTTTATTTTTTTTTTCCTAAGGCACTCGGAGTTTGGCATGTCTAGAACTGCAGGTGCAAAGCTTAGAGGAAGGCTTGCTGGTAAAACACCACGATCTTTGCAGAGGGGATTTGAGTGTCTTACCCATCGGCAGGAGGACTTTCCAGATTGCAGCAGCTGAACCTGCAAAAAGCACAGTGCTCTCCAAATCCCCAGCAAATGCTCCAGGGACAGCCAGAGCCCGATGCACTCCTGCATCGGTTGCTGCGATCACAGAGCAAAACCTGCCTGTCCCTGGCCCCCACCCATTCTCCCCCCCCATTGCCTAAGCCCTCCCTCCAAGGCATGTGTCAAAAAGCCACCTTCATTTTCCTGACATGCTTTTCCTGCTCCCAGGGCTGAATTAACACTAAATGAGACCCAGATTCCTCTGTAATTAAGGGCCTCTGTTCCACATCAGACTGTTACTGAAGATCCTCCTCTATTGCAAGGGAATTTGCCTGTTGCTTCTCCTTCTCCTCCTCCAACCCCAACGCCCCCAGCTCTCTCCTTCTCTTTACATCTTCTTGTCCTGTTCCCCTGGGATCCAGCTTCGTGTTCCCCCCTCCACTGTCAACCGGGGATGTGAGCACGGAGGGCTGACGGGTTTCTCCCACCGCTTCCCCTGTTCTTTGATCCGAGGATGGAGCACATGTTTTTCATGAATGAGAAAGCAATTTGAAGCCATGTAAATAAAAATAGCAACAACAACCAAATCTAACAGAACAACCCGAAAAAAATAATTCTTGGGAATGGTTAGAAATACTTGTTTTCACTTTTCCCATGCAAGTTTTATTCCTTCTCAGCCTTTCCATCTTCCACACTCTCCAGCTACCAAAGCTTGAGAAACCTCTAGAATTGATTGGCCCATGATGGTGTAAAAAAAAAGTGAAAAACCTCCCCAGAAAGCTCATTTGCAAGAGTGTGCTTCTATATCCCTCCGTTTTTTGCAGTTTGTGGTAGGAGTAGGGTTTATCTCCTCCGCTTTAGCTCCAGCATACGTGTTCCTGGCTCCCATGGAGGCACCACAGAACGGCCCTTGCCAAACAGCATGCCAGAAACTTGACCTTCTCATGAACTTCAGGGCTATTTTCTAGTCTGCACCCAGCTCCTTGCAGGCAGGACTGTCTGGCCAGTGGATTCTGGCCCTTTTGCATGGAAAATGAGATGTGTGGGCCTGCATGGCCGGGTGGGTTGCCAGCTGTGTCCCTAGCAGCACTTCACAGCCTCCCCGTGCTCCTCCCTTCCCTGTTCAACCAGTTGCCTTTGCTCGTAGTCGCTTTGCACATGGGTCTGCAACGAGGGGACCTGTGAGATCGTCCTTGGTGGCCTTGGGCCAGCTGGCTGACCCCCAGCTTTGCCACCGCAGCAACCAGCACACTCCTCGACACAACAGAACTTCATGTACGACTTTTTTTTTTTTTTTTCTTCCTCTTTCCAGGACCGCTCAACGTTTTAGTTACGTCTTTCCCCATCTCTCCAATTTTCAGTGCAGGGTACACGGTGATCCTTACCCGCCCCTCGCAGCAGCTGGTGCTTGCTTAGCTGGCGAAGGTCCAGTTTGCGCTGGAGCTGAACTCAGCGACACTCCTGACTCAAATCAATATTATCTACGCTAGCCTAAGGCGATTTATGCTGATATTAATAATGAGGCGTCAAGTTCCAGCGCTAAGGATCTGCATTAAGCTCACCGCTCAGGACTGTAATTGGATTTCATAGTAACCTCTGCTTCATTCCCTTGGTCACCGGCATTTGCAGGGGCTCCCAAACCTCGTCTGACAACCCCCCCCACGCAGTCCCTTCCTCCCCCGGCACCTCTAAGATCAGGGACAACCTCCGTACTCCCAGACCGCTTCCCTGTTTCTTCTGCGCTTACTGCATCAAAGGGACGTGTCTGGTTAAGTGGTTCTTCCAGTTACCCTATTAATGAGCCTTTTAATTAGTATCCTTTCTTGCTAAGTAATTGCTACAGCACGAGATCCACTTGGGAGATGCAAATGCACTGGAAGCAGGATGTTGCAAGGTAGCGGAGGAGCTGAACGCTGCTATTAATATTTTCTGACAGGCTGCCTTAGGAGGAGCAGTGACGGCCCTGGACAGGTACGTACCTGCCGGGGATCGCGGTTTCCCTTCGCCACCACCACGCACCTGCCGAGCAGCCCATCTGCCCGCGACGCCGACAGCGCAGGCAGCTGCCTGGTCCCTGCCTTGCCGATGGCCACCGGCTGCTGCTAAATTCACTTCGCTGACCTGGAAAGTCATTGCACATGAGTGGAGCGGTTTGAGGTGCAAAAGACGATGCATTTTGCCTGCAGGAACCGTTGCTTTAGGTGGAGGCCGGGTTAAGCCACAGAAATGAGAAATATCTGCAGAGGGGATGCTTTTCTTAGCAGAACCAGGTCGACGTTTTGTAGTCACCCAGCTCTTTCAGGCTCCACTTTAACTTTCCCTTATGTCAGGACAGCATGAATATGGATATTACAGATGTCACTGGTCTTCACCGCACACTTGTGCGGGGAAATTTGGGCAAGCAAGTGAGTGGGCATGCCCCAGGTAGCACGCTAAATCCCAGTCCTCACCAGGATCTCACCTCATTTACTGACACAGTCTGCTTCTTTACAGGTCCAACTGTACCAGCCCTATAACAGCCACACTGCTCACATGCTGAGCTGCCTCTTGCCCTTGAGCCTCTTGACTTCTGCTTGCAATGAGCTGCTCAGCACCACTGGCTCAGGACTAGGGAGGTCCAAAGCATGATTTCCCCCAGTGTGGCTGTTGTCCTGCCAAACTAGGAAAGCAGCAGCCTGTCGCTTCTGGGAAACAGCTGAACAAAATGCAGCCAAAGCTGCTTTTTGTCTGGAAACTGAGGATATGCCCAAAGGGCCTGCTTTGGGGAAGAACAGCCCTTGTGCTGAACAGGAGGGAGATGTCAGACTTCAGACAGCGGATACTTGGTAAAGATGCTCGGTTGTGTAAGCGGGATGAGGCTGTGGTCAAATGAGCATCGGGCTCTTGGCATATAGTACTGCCCTCTGCGGAGGCTCAGTTGAGATTTTCCCCACTGGGCACATCCTTCCACAGCCACAAAACAAAATGCGCCTCCACCAAAAGGGACAGCAAGAAAAGCCTGACGGACTTAATTCTGCCCAAGCTGGCTCCCTTCCCAGGTTCGTCTGGGTATTTCACGTGCACCGCTGTATCATTGCAGTTTTGCTATTGTTTCTTTTGAGGTCCCAGCCCTGCTCCCCTTGTGTGTGCTCCCGGGCTGGCAAAAGGCCATGTCTGAAGTCCAGCAGTGCTTGGAGGTGCAGACATCTCTGCTCCAGGGAGGCCGGGGTCTGGGACAGGATGGGTCCCCAGCCAGCAGCTGGGCTTACTGGGTCAAGCACACTGGGACGGCCCAGACTGCTACAGCAGCCCGCTAAAATCTGCAAGGAAAAGCAGAAGGAAGGGTCTGAAACCCCACTGGGCAGCTGGGGCTGTTAGCACTGCTGCAGGTAAAGATCTATTTGGGAAATTTCCAGCTTAGCTGAATTCTGCTGATGTACAAAAAATGGGGACCTTTGTAGCAGCGCTGTTCAAAGCTCCCAGCTTTAAGGGCACATTTCCCCCAGCACCATGACCAATGTTTCCTTTGTCAATATAGCAGGTTCCCCATGAATCCACATCTCACCCCTCTCCTGGAGGCGGCATCCACGTGGCCGTCAGCTCTGCTGCTGTTGCTGCCTTTTATCCTCTGCATCCCTGAGCAGAGCTCACAAGTGATGCTTTGTACCAGAGCTAGAAAAAAAAAAAAGACCTGTGCTCTAACACACAAAAGAAAAAAACCTCATCTCACCCCTTGTGTTTTTCCTGGAAATGTCACTGCCCTTAATGCATCAGATAATTAGAATCACTTCTCCCCTTTTGTTTGCCTTGGCCCTTGCAGCTCACATTGAACAGGCCAACATAAACCTGCATGCACCACAGGAATTTCAAGCACAGCCTATTCTGCAGCACTGGACTGCGGGGAAGGGGGGAACAACTCTGAAAAGCCATTGCCCCGGCTCCGCTTTGTGGGTCCAAGCAGGTACGGGTGCGGTTGGTCATTGCCCCCCAGAGGAGCTGGGAGCCCGCTGGCCGGTGTCCTCCTCCATCACAAGACTTGATTGCAGATGGAGTGTTTGCTCCCAAGGACCGGCCTCTAAGAAAACCCTCAGCCCTAGAATCAGGGAGGAGATAATCAGGAAAGAAGTTTATATGCGTGGGAGATTTCATCTGGGAACAGCCGGGGCTGAGGAGCACGTGCTCAACTTGGAGCTGGCAGAGATGTGCGGGAGAGCAGTGGGATGTGCTCAGCAGCCAGCCTGCAGCGAACGGCAGCTCCTGTTCCCCTTCGCCTTGCACGGATGCTGCCGCTTCGTTTATTTTGACTGTCTTTTCCCCCACGCGCAGGTCAGAACAGAGTTTGGGCCAGGCACTGCCTCGGGGTGGCACTTGGGGGTGAAGGGCTCACGGGGGGTTCCCTGATGTTGAATGCTGGGGAGGAGAAGGAGCAGCTGGTGCCCATTTTGGTGCCAGAATTGTCTCAGCCCCGAATGGAAGGTCTGGGTGCAATGCTCGTGGTTCAGACAGGTGGGTATCTATCTCCCTGAATTCCCGATGGGACGTTGAACAAGTTGCTTTGTAACTGGGAGTGTGGAGGAAGGTCCCTTCTCCTCTGGGCACCGTGGAGGTGACGTGGTGACGTGGGAGAACAAGTCCCTTGCAAATGCTGGAAAACTGCCTGTCCTGGGCGAGGCGGGTGTTGCACCACCAATCTGGGTGCGGAGGAGTTGTTCAGCATCCCCTTGGCACCCGATCCATACTGGTCTGGACGGACAGATGGACACCAGAGCCAGCGTTAGACCCGGGGAGGAGCAGGCGCGGGCGGCAGCACGGACCCTGCACGCTCGGCTCCTGCCTGCCGCTGCCTGCCTGCTCCCAGCACTGGCTCTGATGGTAGGTTAAATATCTGTCAATAGATTGTTAAATAAATATGTGGAGGATTAGCTGTGCTGTAGGTATAGGCCCCTTTCACATTTGCTAAGTTTCAGCAAGTGTGTTTTCAATAATTGGCTAATATTTTAAAGAAATTAATAAAAGCTATGCTATTAAATCTAGTCCTCTTATAATAAGACACTTGTTGCATGCTCAAAAGTGTATGTCTTTAATATCTGAAGCAAGGGAAAGTAATATATGAGGGATCTCTTCTTAAACTTGAATACATGTAGTCATAATCACAATTATTAGCTGTCATCAAACATACACTAATGAAATAAAGAAAGCCTATCATTAGAAACTTTACAACTGGACATGCTTAAGAAATAAAGACAAATAAAGGAATTTCCCTCTTAACAATTTGAAATTTCACAAGACAGAAAAAGAATCAAACATGCTGAGATGCCTCTGCATCTTTGAGGAGATTTATAGTCAAAGCAAACTGATAGATTTCTTAGGGAGTTGTGCAAACAGTTTTGGAAGCTAGTCTTGCTCCTGATCCTGGTGATTACATTCTCTTGAAAAACTAAAATTGGAAAACTACCTTGCTGCTGCTGTCATTGCAGAGTTATATTGATGTGTTTTTGCTGAATTGCATTCACTTGCTGATTTATTTGTATAGAGGTACCATCACTGCCTTTTTTCCAGTGGGGAAATAATTGTCCAAATTCTTGGTGAGAAAAGCCACGTGGTTTTCAAAAGATTTTTGTCCGAGAACGCAATCAGCTGAGGTCAGTCCTGCTCTCAGAGACCTGAGCAAAGCTCTTAAATATTACTTAGGGAGTTATTTTCGTATAAGAGGGAAGAAATTGGCCCTAGCTGTGTATACCTTCCTAATGATCTTCACAGCAGTTTGTCCATCTCAGCTCTTCCTCCTCAGGCACCACCCTGAAACATATACAGAAAATAAAAGCTGAAAATAGGCCATCCTTTTCTTACAGTGAGTATAATTAAGCCTTGGAACAGATTCCCCAGGGCTACAATGCATCCCCAATTGCTTGGAGAATTTAAATCCAGACTGGGGTGGAGGTGCTGCCTTGCTCAGAGCAAACTGCGTGCTATGGATGAGTCCCCTGGGACCCCCGGTTGGGGTTTGGGGTCTCTGGACCGGCTCTCGCTGGGGTTTTGGCAGCTCTTTGGCCACCACCAGACTCAACTGCTCTCAGTTCGGCTTCCGATGTGATGACTTTGGTTGTAGGGCCAAATCAGCGAGGCTTCACGGATGCTGGTTACCAAACCCACTTGCTGTTTCGCCTGGCGTGTTTAATGGCATCTGCGTGGGACTGGGAATAAACTGGAGGCAGCCCAGGCTGCTCTGTGGGTCTCTGGCGCTGCAGCTGGGTCCTCTGCCCTGTGTCTGCTCATTTTGGCCTGAAGCTCTGCTTGCAGCGGAGCGGAGCCGATTGCACCGGCTTTTTCCCTTCAATGGAGCAACACCAGGCTGCCTGGGATTTGGCCCAAACAGACAGATAGCCCTGGCCCAACTGCAGAAATGAGTTTAGAAAACAGCTCTGCCTGCCCCAAATCAGGTATAAACCTCCATGCTGAGAAAATCTATTGAGATGAAGAACAAAAGCAGCCCCCCAGGGAAGCTACCCGCTGCCCCGGCTGCCGCAGGCTCCTCTCCAGCAGCACCCATCGGTGCAGGGGCTGCAGCGGGCACTGCCCGGGCTCTCACAGATTTTTTTAAGCCTTTGATGTAAGTATATGCATTTCAACTCCCCACCTTATAACAGCAGGAGAAAATACCCGATGATCTTCCCTGCTTCCACCTCCAAGGACATCAGCCCTCAGACTTTTTGAGCCGAACGCGCTGCCCGTGGATGCCATAAAGCTCCACAGGTTTCAATATTGCTGTCACCAACTGCGACTCTGTCCACATCAATTTTGCTTTCTTATTTTGTTTCTAAGCTGGTGCTTGAGCTTTTTGGCTCGCAGACAGATTTTCCCTTCCAAGATTTCAGTGTTGGAGGACTGTTTCCCTAATCCCCAATAGTTTAAGATTATCTCTAGCCAACTATTAATCAAAATCAGAATCTAGCACTGCTTGCTTGTGCTGTTGCACTTGAGCACATAAAAAAATCCTCTTTTTCCTCTGAAGAAACACAGTTGCTAGTTTTTTAATTTGTTTCTGGTTCCTTTAGCACCAGCTCCTCAGACACAGAACAGCCACATTTCTCATTCAATACTCAGTATCGTACCAGGATGCCACATGGGCCAAGGGATGCTTTAAAAACACAGGTAAAACAAGCAAACGCCAATTCAGGAAAGGCTTAAAACAAGCTAGAAAACAACAAAGGAACTCTCTTATTTTCTCCTTCCACAGTATGCTCCTTTGAGTGCAGAAGAATGAATTGCCTTATAAAAACTTGGCATATTGATAAGCAATTAGCTTGTGCGGTGACATGGGTTATAGAGCAGAAGATGGATTTTTATAGCGCCTTCCATATGCCATGTCTCCAAAAGCCTTCACAGAGAAATGAATTAGATACCACTGACTATTTAGGGTCAGTAGCTGGAACAGCCCCCTCTGCTTCAGTAGCGAGTTGTGCAAAGCAGCGTGTTTCAAGCCCAGTTGACGTATTGCAAAAGAGGTGTCCGAGGCACAAGTCACAGGAATCCGATTATGGGAGAGTCTGGCTCCTCCACCAACCTGAGAGCAACTTCCAGCTTAGCCACACACAGGGTTTGTGCCTGGGGTAGGGACTTCTCCTGTTTCCCATCCCCTGTTTTGTAGCTAAATCAATTCTTAATACCAGCATGCTCTCGTGGCCAGCAGACTAGCACCCACGGACTTGGCACTTGGGTAGTTACCCTAAATAATTTGTTTGTCCGGGTGCATGAAATGCTAGGAGGTGCTCTGTGAACACTGCACCTTTGAGAAATGTTTAGAATGCAAACAAAATTGCTAAAGGAAACAAGCATCCTGCATCCCATGCCAGCATCCCACCGGGACTGCTTG
Source organism: Haliaeetus albicilla (assembly GCF_947461875.1). Taxonomy (NCBI): domain Eukaryota; kingdom Metazoa; phylum Chordata; class Aves; order Accipitriformes; family Accipitridae; genus Haliaeetus; species Haliaeetus albicilla. The sequence continues at coordinate 19,147,467 of NC_091508.1, forward strand.
GCACTGAGCACAATGGAAATGGCCAGTGACCCCACTTTGGGCTCCCATCAATCCCAAATCCTTGGTCAGGAATTCCTGCTCTGGGTAACCCTGGAAGAGGTCCAGCTGGATCCAATATTTTCAGATCCACTGTAGACCCTGCGACAGGGGATTTTTCTCCAATCACACAGTCTTCTGATGGAACTTACATCAGCTCAAGCTGCCTCTCTATTTTAGCATCTTTCCAGGCTAAAAAGAAATCACACTTCCTGCAGCAACACAAAACAGGGAAATTGGTGTTGCTTTGTCGTATCTAACTTCAGGCAGCTCTTTTCCTTAAGCTGATCATGAACAAGCAAGGGTAATGTAACACATAAGTCGTTTTGAAAATGATTCTCCCATGCTGAGTCCTGATCTACCACCGTCTGAGGCACTTTGCTCAATAGATTACAGCATGATGCCAGCTCCGGCTGGCAGACTATGCAGGAGTTGCAGCCACGAAACTGGATGTGATTTGCATTTGTCCTACTCACTCCGAGAGCTGTCACAGGGGATGGATACTGCTCTCTTGCTGGCATTCAATATCAGCTGAGGAATCCCATGTTATCACTGCTGTCATCTTCCAAGCTGCATGTTATACAGAGAAGGAAAGCTGCCAGGTTGCTCTGCGAGCCAGTAGGTATTCTTGGAGACAAAAACCTGAGCCTGGTCCCAAAGCCATTGTTTAAGCTTTACTTGGGTTTTATTTCCTTGAGAACTGGACGCTCCTCTCCCTCTGTCAGCTCACAAAACTACAGCCTGGGTCAGGCCAGCTGCATCCTTCGTTTCAAAGCAAGGACCTGATCCAGAGCTCAGCAAAGCCAGAGGACCAGTGTTTTCTGGATCAGGCCCGGAGAAGAGGACTCTCTTCAGGTTCGGCAGCCTCTGCTCACTCATGCCCGTGGAGCTCGTGGCAGGAGAGCCGGCGCTCGGAGCCCGTGCCAGCCCCGCTGCCAGCCCTCGGCTCTCTCCCTTTGAAGGCAAGGTGTGCTTGGACCTTCTGCCGGGGAAGTTTTACCACGGTTTTACAAGAAACCCTGCTGAAAATGGAAAGTTCACATAAAATTGTCATATAATAACCGCAAGGGGCTCAATTTATAAATGCGCTGTCTGCTGGAATAATTCTGCCTCCTGTATTTACCAGCCAGCAATTATCCTCACTTGAGCTACTTCTTATTTAGCTGCTCCCCAATTGAAATGAACAGGAATGGCATTTGCTTGCTAAAGTATAAAATGGAAATCTCATCTTTGCTGAGGAAGCACCAGGGAAGTACCAGCTCTGGCTGCAGCCTCTGCTTCCGAGCAGCAACGTGACCTGGGCATGGGCTTCGGAGGGGGGGACGCTTGTGGGGAGCGTGGTTATCTTTTGGTCACATCAGAGACACAAAAATCCTGTTTACAGGTTTCCTAAAGCTGAGGGGCAATTTTGAGCAGAAAAGGGGGCTGTAAAACTCCTGCCATCATGCTTCGTTGTGCAGATCTGGGTATTTAGATGGTGATTTTTCGTGAGAGGGGGAGCCGGACAGGGTCACTCCAAGTCCGTGTTAGCTGTGTGCGGTCCCTCCTCTAACACCAGACCTGCCGCTTGCAGGCCATTTTACACCACCCGGGGTAGGAACAGCATCTATTTTATAACATAGGAGCCTTCAAGAAAGATGGGTACATCATATTGTTTTTTTCACCAGAACCTGCCACTATTTGGAAATGGAGAAGCAACAGCTTAACAAGGGAATAGTTGGAGAAAGAAAAATGTTATTACTGAAACTCCGATTAAAACCAATAGTACCACAAGGTCCCCTTCAAACGCTGAAGTCAAAGACACAGTGTTCTTAAACATTATTTTATTAAAGTTAAAATAAAAAAAAGATGGTTTTGTGGTAAATGGAAAACACAGCTCAGCAGAGAGATGGGGAAGCTGTGGATTTGACCTGCAGCGGAGCGGGGCTGTGCACTTGCCGTGCACCGCAAGGCTACGGTCCTGGGTGGGTTTAGAGGATCAGCTGCTTGATACATGGTGCCAAGCAATGATGCAGGACTGGGAACGTTATATATATGGATCAGCAGCTGGAAGCCTCTGAGGCCAGGAGCCCGCTATAGGTCCCTTGTGACCCACCAGCCCCTCTTAAACCTCTGTTGAATTATCCCATGCTGCAGAGTGCACCACCCTGTACAAATACGTATACATATATATACATATGTATATTTGGCCGGGATGCATAAACTCTGCAATGGTCTTTGGACATAATTGCATGTGATTTTTGCCGATAATTCACTGGAAAGGGATCTCAATTAATAAAATAAAATGTTTCCCTGTCTGCCTCTACTGCTGTCCCCCCTCTGAGAGCGCCAGCTTTTCCCACTGTTTATTCTCAGGGGGGTACGTCTGTAATCCCTTGCTCCCTTCAGCCAGCAGCCCCAGCAGTTGGGTTTGAGACGGTGGCACTGACTGGGATGCTCTATTTTAAGCAGCGTCCAGTTCCCCAGCTGTACCTCTTCTGCTCTGTTCTGCTGGGCTAAACAAGCTGAGCTGCTTTAGCAAGGGAAGTTCTTCATCTGCAGGTGATTCTTCTGTTCATCTCCTTTATTAAGCGGATTTGGAGGATTCCTTGTGTACCCATAGTGCTGTACGTGCAGAGGTCAGAGCGAGCTGCTGGACCAAAATTAGATGCGAGTTAGAGAAGCGAGATAAGCAGTGGTAGAAAAGAACCATTCGCTCATTTGTAGCCAAACAGCCCAGGCACAGAGCAATTAAACAGCTTGACAAAGGTCATGCAAAGAACATGTGGCAGAGCTGAGATGAAATCCAGATCTCAGCCTTTAACCACAAGGCTGCTCTCTTGTGTGTGCTGCTACAGCACAAATCATAATTGCTCCAGAGCTTTGTCCCTTTTCCAAATAAAAGTATAAAAGCTGATGAGCGACCTTGATGTCCCGGTCCTAGAGAGGACACGTGCGTGTCCCTGCGACAGCAAACAGCAAGGCTGCAGCCTTCACGCTGGTCTTCCTCTTCCAGGGAGACTTCTCTGGGCTCTCCAGGCTGGAGGGCTGAGCTCCAGGAGGAAAGAGCCAGACGTCTATCGGATGGGAGCTCCTGGGGGAGATGGGGGCTGGAGGGGCACGAAGGGGTGACCATCACAGCACTCGCTGTGGCTGTGGCAGAGCAGGAGGTGCAGCCCAAGGTGCCAGGGAGGCTCTGAACCCTTCTCCGAGGACATGCTCCACCTTCACATCTCACCTACGTCAGAATTACCTCATGTTCATAACTCCAGGAATTTCCAGCTAGTGCAGCCAAGCCTTTAGCTGCTAAATTAAAGTTTCTACCTCTCCTCGGAGAGTTATTTTCCCTCCATTCTTTTTATTAATAAATTAATAATAAAGTATTGTGCTGGAGAGACATGGTGGATTCGGCTCCAAGCGTGGCAGAGCAAAACAAGTATAAACATCAGCTTCTTTATAAGTATGTCTGTCTGCAGAGTTTGGGTACCAGAAATCAAATTCTCCGCTTAGCACTTGCCAGAGCAACTGGAAGGTGTGATGGATGTTTTTACAGGAAAGAAGCCTCCTTCTTTCTGCCTACACCATGGCGTAGCTTATCCAGCCAGGCAGCCAAGCCCCGCTCCTCTCCCCATGCATGCTGATGAGTGCTCCCTTCACCTCTTAAAGCTGGGATTTCTTCAGTGCAGACCCACAAAATACTTAAAGCCTCATGTACCCAGGGCAGCAAGGCTGTTGGGTTCCTCACCACTCATCGCTGAGGTCTGCTTTGTGACAGAGACCTGCTTTGTCCCTCTGCAGTAAGTCATAGGTCATGTCTGCAGAGGTAAACCCAGTCCATCCCCTCTGTGACAGGCAAAGCTGGCAAGAAGCAAGGTAGGGTTGGGGTCAGTGGCCCGCTATTTTCCTAAGGGTGCAACTCCAGAAAACACTTTTTGGAAATCAAGATCTCATCCCTTCTGTATGGGAGGGGACATGGAGAGTTGCTTCTTACACTTTTTTTTTTAGTCACAAGTGATCAAATTCTAGCACTGTTCCTGCAAGATAGTTTCAGGTTTTGACTTAAGCAATTGTATTTACCGCTAGATTAACATATATTCTCTCTTATCTCGTTTATAGCCCTGGAGGGAGCAGCAGGCAGCTGAAATGTGATTGTGGAGGCAGGAAATTTCAGATGCAGCCACTGACCAGCAGGTCAGGGCTTTGATCAGGCAGTGATTGCGGCACCTGACGAGTACAAATGGGTTGGAAATTAAGAGACTGACTGAACATATGGAGCCTGGCCCATAAACTGGAGCCAGCCCAGAAATGGGATTTTTGCAGCTGGTTCCCATGCCTGTTTTCCAAGCTCCCACACGCAGTTGGTGCTGCATGAGGGTCCTGCTTCCCACGTGGAGGGATGGGAACCACCTGCCCCAAATGAACCAAGCACTGAGGTGCGTGTGCTTAGGTACAGGGTTGTATGTCAGGCAAAATAAAGGAGAGTGAGTGGACTCTGCGCCAAGGCTCACACTTTCCGTACTTTCACGGCACTTTATGACAAGGCGTTGCTGCTGGTTTCCTAACGCTAACCTAGAAAAACCAGCTGGGACTCAAGGCAAGTGCAAGGAAAAACCTCTGTCTTGCATTAATAACCCCAGCCTCAACGGGCAGCTTTGTGCCAAGGGCTGCTTCTGCAATAGAGCGAGGCGGGCTCGGGGTGGTCAATAAATCCCTGTATTCACTGCACCGGTGAGTTAAACACACTGACACACAATAAACAGGGGTGGCCCACGTATGCCGCGGATCCGTGCAGATGTTATCGTCCTACATGTGGACAAATGTCCATTAGGGCAGGACATAAATAAATCGTCCTGCTTTAACCATACCTCTGGTTTCTGTTGTGATCTGAGCTCTGATGCCAAGGGAAATCGCACAGTTGTAAATACAAACGGAAAATGGCACAGTCTGCAATCCGTTGGTTCATTACAGCGTATACATCATTTTATCCGTTAACTGGGACCTGGTTTTGTAATCGCCGCACAAATCTCCAACTGAATGTTGATTTATGACGGTGCCTTTCCCCCAGCCTTTCAGTGCTTTACAAGAACTACAAGCTGACTACACAAAGGGATTTTTTTGGCATTGTGACGTGCAGCCATCTTTGGGCTGCAGTGTAGCGAGGATTTAATGATGTACAGCGAAATGGCTGAACACTGAAACATGGCAGCTGGGAAGGGAAGAGAAATGCAAAGGAACAGACACTTCTTGAACCTGTAAAGCTGTGACACGGTAGCAGCTCCGGAGTTGATATGCCTTGAAATGTCACCGTGTGATGAATTATACATATGATGTTAGAGAGGAAAAGTTGCCATCAGTCGGTTGGAAATAAAACACCATTCTGCGTTCATTTACACCGCAGTGGGAATTCGTGTCTGCAGAAGGCGCATCCCTGATGTGGAAATTAGCCAGGAAAGCGGTGGCTGACACCTCTGCTTTCCCTCGCCATGCAGCAGCGCCTTGGTGGGAGCAGTCCTTTTTATTTCCCATCAAGAGAGCCGCAGCAGAGCATCTGCTTGCCCGCTCCGGGGCAATCGGGACAAATCCCACAGCACGTTATCCAGTCCTGCTGGCAGAGGTCAGGGCTCTGCACGGGGCTGCTGGGCAAGCCCTGGTCTGGCAGGGCAGCTGGCAGGGCTTTCACCTCTGCCAGGGGAAAAGGGCTGTAGGACAGGAGAGAAAGATTTACAGGAAACACCTTGGAATAGCCAAGTTGAGGAAAAAAGCAGCAGGAGGTTGAGGTTTCACATTATTAACAGCTGAGCTGCCAGCTGAGCCCAGTTCTGGGTGATTGAGAAAAGCAGGAGTGGGCTTTATTAGGAGCCCACAGGTAGTCTTCTCCTCTTTACCTGCCTGGAGGGGGGGCAGTGGGGCAGGTAGGGCTGAGCTGGAGGACAGACACACTGGGTAACAGATTCCTCTGGGTCCTGCTTTTGAAAGGCTGCTGAAGGATGAGAGTCTTTTTTTTTTTTTTTTTTTTTTTTTTTTTCTTTTTTTCCCTGCCTGCTGTCCTTGGGAGGCACCTTCAAGAGGCTGATGCTCAGTAAGTGCTGAAGGTGGGAAATGCTCTCTGGGAGCTTGTGATGGGTTGACCCTGGGTGGATGCCAGGTGCCCACCAAAGCTGTCCTATCACTCCTTCTTCAGGACAGGGGAGAGAAAATATAACAAAGAGCTTGTGGGTCGAGATAAGGACAGGAGAGATCATTCACCAATTACCATCATGGGCAAAACAGACTCAGCTTGGGGAAAATTAACTCAATTTATTACAAATCAACCTCACTGTGGTCTTCATCATGGGCTGCAGGGGAATCTCTGCTCTGGCGCCAGGAGCATCTCCTCCCCTCCTTCTGCACTGACCTTGGTGTCCACAAGGTTGTTTTCTCTTACATGTTCTCACTCCTCTCTCCGGCTGCCGTTTTCTGTCTGTCCCAACTTTTTTCCTTCTTAAAAACGTTATCACAGAGGTGTTACCACTATCATTGATGGGCTCGGCCTTGGCTGGTGGCAGGTCTGTCTTAGAGCTGGCTGGTATGGGCTCTGTTGGACACAGGGTAAGAGGCTTCCAGCAGCTTCTTACAGAAGCCACCCCTGTAACCCGCCCTGCTACCAAAACCTTGCCACACAAAGCCAATACAGAGCTCCTGGGCAAAGTGCCCCCCTTGGTCTGGTGGGGTCTGGGGAACCCTGGGGACCAGCTCCTGGGAGAGAAGATGCTGCAGGCGGCTGGGCAGCTCTTCCTGGGGAGGGCTTCCCACCTGGGAATGAAGACAAAGGGAGTATTTTCTTTCTTATGGGGATTTCATATATTCCTTGGGCACTCGATCTAAAAAAAAGCCTGCATGCTTTTGATGTGGGCCAGGTTGAGCATTGTGGGTAATGACAGGCTAAAATTCCTGCGTGGTCCTGTAGAAACAGCTGGTTGAATATTATAGCTTGAATCAGAGCAAGTCTGCTACTGGGTGATCTAGGAATTACAGACATAGCTCTGCATATGTCCACAGAGAGAGGCACATTAAGGTGGGGGGGAAGCACTATTTATGTGTGCATTCTTAGTATGACAAAGAGACATTCATTTCTACTTATGCGGAAGCAATGTATTTGTATTATAGCAACAGACTGGTACATTATTTTGCACAGAATGTAAAATATAAAGCTAAAAGGCAATTTTTTGTCTCATGGGCTTGTAACCCAAAGGGCTGAGGACACTCCCCAGGCCATGCTGGCTTTTGGAGAGGTGCATTTCTTCTGACCTTGCTCAGAGAGCACAGGCTGCTGTTAGCTGGAAAACTTCAAGTTTTGCTGAAGTGGGATTTAATTAGAGGACAAGAACTGTTCCTGTGACTGAATAGTAGCTTTACAAATATAGTAATGAACTTTCTAATCACTGGGGGGTTTTTGCTTTGCTTAATACTGATAGGAAAGAAGGCAAAATATCTTGGTTTGTGATATTTATTGCTCACAGCTTAGTTTGATTCACTTGAACCTGAATTTCAAAGCCACATTAAAGTCAAGGGGTGTGAATCCACTTAAATTGAAACCAAATGATAGCTGGCTGGGATCCCTGGGAAGGCAAACCACGGAGCTATGTGTGCTTCCCACTGAAGCTGATGGGAAAATGATTATACCTTGTCGATGGGAAAACTCCTATTGACTGTTGGTGGCAAAATCAGATTTCTAGTCAGCACATACATACAATGCCTGTGCTTGTAAGCTTGTGTGTGTGTGAGTGAGGCCCTAAAATAATGAAAACTCATTTGTAGCCTCAGCCTGAAAGTTGGTGCAGGTTGCTTAGGTCCAGCTGAACCACTGAGGAACAGTGGGTGATACTCATGAAGGGAGGAGACAGTTTTCAGCCTAAACAGTTAAAAAATAGTTTGTGACATAACCACAGAATAGTATTCCAAGGACTGGAGGCACCATGCCTTCTTCCTCATTAATTAAAGATAATCCAAAATTACTGTCTCTAATTATTTGCAGAGAAGAGATTAGCAGCTTTAACATGATGCAGTGATTGAAGTTGAAAAACTCCTTAAGTCCCAGGAAAATGTGAACTGGTATCCCCTTGCAGTGTCACTAAGAGCAAATATCTTTAATAAAAATTAATGTGTGTAGCTCTGAATTAATGAGGAGGAGGGCTGGGGTGCCCACAACATTGGGGTGTTGTTCTGTAGCTCTGCTGGTGCTGAGATGCACTTGGAGGATTGGTTTGCTTTCTTCTCAAGTGTGTCTCATGTTCCCAATCAATGGTGAATTAGTTCCAGCTATTGGTGGTAATTGCCAGCTTCTCCTTGAAGATGAGCTGAGTTTTGCAGACTGCAAAGCTGAGAGTTGCAGCTTTCTCTCCAAATGCTTGTTAGGTGTCTTCATGTGCTTGCATTTCTGTGCAGGTGAGAAGCCGTCATTAATTTGTGCTGCTTGTGACTGCACATTGAGGTGCACTAATGTGGTGGTGTTCACAGTGTGGGTGCACCAATGCAGAAATGCTTGGTCTGATCTGTTATTCTTTTTTTGTGGTTGACATATGGGAAGTGTCTTCTCTTCACCCAGATCAAAGCAGAAGCTCATCTTGTCTGCTTGGTGGTTCTCACCCAGCACCCCTTTGCAGACCGCAAGTCAAAGCAGGCTTTGAGGAGGGATGGGGAATAAGATGGGATAAGGGGTTTTTGACCTCTGGAGAGTCCTCCCAATCCCTGAGACAGCACAGGGAGGTGGCTGGGTGTCTGCTAGAGAACCAGGGAGCTGGGGATGGTGGGATCAGCACTGCTCCCTGCAAAGGATGTCAGGAAAAATACTAGTGAAAGGAAATAAGGTGACATTACTTGCAGTCTGTCTGACATTGTTTGCCAAACAGGCCCTTGAAATGGTGCTAAAAGCCTGGGAAAATTAATTGAGAAGTTGTGGGGGGAAATGTGAAGCTGGTGGAAAATATGCAGTTTAAAAGCCCTTTCTGCAGTACTGCTAAATAGTGGAAACTGAGCTCTGGTATCAGGTACAGCTGCTGCTTGTCAGGAGGCCCTGGGGGTGCGGGGCTGCTGTGCCAGTGCCTGGGCTTGCAGCAGGTTTTCTCCTGTGCTTGCAGCAGTCAAATTCCCTGGGGCTCTGCTGGACCCAGTGCCCTGGTGAAGTCCGGACAGGGAACCTGCCCTGCTGGGGTCTGGCCCCCTCCATCCAACTCGATGAAGTCGGAGGTCTGGCTGTTATTTGGCTTTTTTGTGTGTGTGCAGAACCAGGCTTTGTGCCCAGACCAGGGTGGCCTGTTGTGTGTGCTTAGCAGATTGAAGAAATGCTGAAGAAGTAGGGGTGACACCTGAAATGGGGGTTGTTACTGGTGCAGGACAGCAGGTCCCCCCCAGGCTGGGCAGAGGGAAGCGTTTTGCCCTGCCTAGGAGCAGGGAGGGAAGGTGAAAGGAAGGGCTGCTTTTCATCCAAAATCCTACTCAGGATACAGTCTTGCCCTTTGAGCTTCTGTCTTTCTCTGCTTCTAATCCCCTGTAAAATGAAAATTGCAGATTTTTGCTGTTTTCACTGGGCTAATGGTTTTTTTCAGACAAGGGCTTTGGGATCAGGTCTTGACTTGTGAAGTGTATCTGAAGTCGCACCATGTCAGGCATGGCTCCCCTTACCCAGCTGGGTTCATCTGCTCCCCTGTGATATTCCCTTCCCTCTTGGCTTTATAGATTGCTTATAGCCTCATGGCTCTTGAGCTCATACTTTCCTATTGAGCAGCTTCACAGTCAATCTTCATTAACCATTACCAATCTTGCATAGCTTCTTACTCTGATTTCATGCTGAAATAATTCTTTAATCTTTTCCAGAATTATATGAGCTTTCTAAAAGTTGTTTGGCATCTCCATACCACAATTTAGGAAATGGGGGTGGGGGGAGACACAAAAGATGGTTTAGAGAAACTAAACTTGCATCTTAATGCAGCAAGCTGTCTCCTAAATGCACATTTGCTGCACAGGAGACCAGACTGATGCATTCATTCTGGAGCCAAGACATGGGGATGCTTATTGTGTTGAATGTTATTCATTGTGCTGCTGAATTCAATGGAGCAGAGAGGGCTTACATTTCCCCCAAATCGTTTCCTGCCTAGGACAAACCATGTGCCATCACCCTGCTGTAAGGCAGGAGGCACATGTACCTCCTAATTTTTTTTTTAAAAAAAGGAAAAAGTATGAGCAGGGTTTTGAAAAACCATTTATAGTTCCCATCACAGCTTGCATAAGTGTCACCTTGTAGTGTCTAGCCAAGAGAGACAACGGTGTCTGTAGCTGAGAAGAAAAAAACCCCAAACCTACTGGGGCAGCTCCTCGGCTCGTGGTGGTGGTTACCAGCCCCATGTGTTTGACAGCTCTGAAGCTGCTGAGAACATGGAGCTGGACCTCTGTTCTCCCAGCGTCAGCTCTTTCCACCATGTGGAGGGGGGCTCTGAGGTGTGTGTCCTCCCTCCCCAGCGAGAGAAACAAGTGAAAGTGGCTACAACCGTCGCTCTTTAGACCCTGCCAGCTAAATGGAAGAACTAATCAATCTGTCTTGCTCTGCTTGTTTAATGTTCCTCTTCTGCAGAGAAGTGAGACAGTTACTTACACTTTCCAATATGTTGGGACAGTCTTTTGGCCTCAAAATGCTCCAGAATAATGAAAAAGTCTATTTACAGTAGCAGAAGCTCAGTCTGTTACCTCCTGGGATTAATTTACTACACTGGGATTTCTGAGAAGACTGTTTTCTGTCTCAAAAATAAGAGTGTCTTGGCAGCACCTGGCTAATGCCAGGTATTAAGTTTTCGCAAAGGTACCGTGTGATTTATTTCTTAAAGATTTGGACCTTTTTTGAGGGGGAAGGGAAAAACCCCTCCGTTCTCCTGTGATGGCAAGAATGGCAGGGCTGCTCTTGGACTTGCAGATGCGTCTGAAGGAGCTGAGCCCCTTCGCAAGAGCCCTGCAGCTGGGGCTGGAAGCATTTGCAGAAGGGTCAGGCTGCGGCAGAGCTGCCCAAATCCTCCTTGCCCAAGGGCTACTGGTATTACCAGCCTAATGGTGAAGGTCTTGATCCAGTTGCATGCAGCAGGCAAATAAATGCAGCCCCAGCCCTAGGCGTGCAGCCAGCGTAGCTACAGCAATCCCCTCGCTTTGCTTGGCTTGATGGCTGGCCAACCTTTCTGGGAGCCAGGTTTGGCCCAGCAGCTCCTGGGCCACTCTCCTTGGTTTGAATCACCATTTCGATTTACAGCTTTGGAAGCTGCTTGGTTTTCAGACCGCCCCTCGGAGCTGGGAACGTGAGGTTTTGCAGGGCTGGTTGTCTCCTGCAAAATTTTCTGCCGTTTGCAGTCCTGCGCATCGGGGTGTGCAGAAGTGCAGCTGCCACTAGCGTTGCTGGGAAAGCTGGTTTAGGAGCAGCAGGTCCCTGCAAGGTGCATTTGTGCTGTGGGGGGTGTTGGAAACATCCCAGGAGGTGGCGGAGCCGTTCCAGGTTGGGGTGGTTGGATACTGGGCAATAGCAGGTGTATTAGGGATAGGTTTTGCACAGCGTTGTCTCGTGTTTTGGTGGATAAGTGGAGAGCACCGTGAACACCAGACACATCCTGTTATCTGGGACTGGCTAAATCTGTCCCTTTTGGAAGCTGCTGTGTTTATTACAGTTATTGTTTTGCTTTGCTGTTATTTTGCTTTGGAGGAGTACTAGGGGAGGTTCTGGCACTTGGTACATATACATGCTCAGCGTCGCATTGAACTGTGATCTTTGCTGCTCTGATCTGTGGGATATATTTATTTCTTCTGCAAACTGGTGTCTGGAGCAGTGCTGTAAGGGAGGGCTGTTCTCCACTGGCAGCGGCGAGGGAGCACTACCCCTGCTCATCCCACGCGCGCTGCTGTGGCCTCAGAAAGCTGCAGCACAGCCCAAGCATGGCAACTTTTCCTATCATAGGTCCATTCCCACTGCAGAATATTGTAGTTTGTTTGTTTGCCCACGTGAAAAATGAGCAAACCCAACCAACGGCTAAACTGAAAGGAGTGCAGAAGAAATGTGTGTTTTAGTCTCTTCCTGCATTCCTCTTGCCCTGGATGCAGGCTATGGCCTTTCCCATCCTCAGCTCCCTGGCTTCTTCCCTCCGCGCTTGCTGCTGCCTCCACACGCATGCAATTTTGCTGGTGGATTTACATTCTTTGAGTCGAAATTGGACTCGGAGCTCCTGCTGCAGCTTTGATTCACAAAACTCCAGGCTCATGTCGCTGGAGGCAGTTAAGAAAACAAAAGCACAGAAGAAATGCAAAAGCCAGCTGTGTAGTGTAGTAGAAGTGCTGGGAGTTTGCTATTCCAGGTCACAACTGGGATTTCACTTCTGTATCGTGATGGCAGTTGTGGTACAACAGTCCCTGGGCTACCCAAAGTGGTTACGGGTTTCTTCATTGCAGCCTATAGATCCTAGAGGAAGACAGCTGATTTTCCATTACTGAGAAACATTCTGGATCCCAGAGGGTCCCTGAACTTAATTATTCTGAAGGCTGACCAGCTCATAAATTTCACATTTCATTAAATTGGTTGCTCTTGTTTAAAAACAACATCCCAGCTGTTCCCGGTGTCCATCTCAGGTCTAACAAGGGGAAAAAGTAAGGTTTGTCCAACAGTCTCAAGGACTGTAGCTTTTTCCATATGATATCTTATGTGTTGAAGGGCTGGTAGACTCATTATGATGTCTTCTAGCTGCAAGATGTGTTTGGCAAGAAGAAATCCCTTTTTCTCTTCTTGCATCAAAAGAGAGCCATGGTATGTATGAGAAATGCAAATAGCTTGGCTAATTTTGGAAGTCAGCAGCTAAGATTATGGCCTGTATCCCACAGAGTGGGATTGAGCCTTGGCCCTGGTTCTTCACGCTGTGTGTATTGTCAGCTGTAACTGTGCTGTTGTCAAACCTCTGGACAGACTAAGTGACGAATGTAGTAAAGCCAGAAGTAATTCAGCTCTTAGGAGGAGGCCAATATACTGTGCTCTTCTTTTTCTTGCAAGAGATTTATTTTCAGTTAACCTTACTAAATATCCTGAAAATGTTCACATTTAACTCTTCCCTGGATGTAAAAAAGAAATACTTACATTGCTTACATGTGCATGCACATTTGTGCATGCTACCTGTTCACTAGGAGCAATGTAACTTGAATTTCCAAATTTACATGCAGGATTCGAGACGGCTCGGGAGAAAAACATTTGCGATGGCACTTTTCTCTTCTCTCCACCTTTCCCTGAAGTGTAGCAGTAGTCTTTTCTGCTATCTCTGACTACCAAGACTTTCCATACTAGTTCCAGTATATGCAGGTAAATAACACTGAGCTGGAAATAGAAGATTGCAGTGTAATGAGGCAAAACCATGACACGGTGGCAAGAAAGCTTCATTTATTTCAAGATCTGTGGTAATAATAGTTGGCATGTTTTTTTTATACCACTGGCACAGATGTGCTTATGAACTGGTGACTCCTCCAAAGTCCGTGGAGGAAATAGTTCCCTCCGAGGCCCCCAAAAGCTGTTGCAGTCATCACGGCAGCTGGACCTGGGAAAGGGGGGGAGGCGATGCTGGAGCAATGCTTCTTGCTCTCTGGAAGAAACAAATGGTGAGTGCCCCGGAGGGACAGTGTGTCTAGAAAGGGCCATTTGACAGCCTCTGAGCAGTGTTTTGGCAGGGATGCTCACAGAATTATCAAAAGCCATAGTAAGATGAAGTTTTGCAGCCTCTCTTTTTTTTCTAACAAAGCCCATAGATTATCTCCTCTTCATATTACTGTGCTTTAAAAGAGATCGGAGTGATGGCTACAGAGAGCAGCTCTTTTCCTCATCCCCAGGGCTATTGAAGCTAATGCAGCATTTGGGAAACAACGGAGCTCCTGTTTAAACTAATAATGTTAACTCCATGTCATAGCATAGCCAGCAAGGGGATGAATAACCCTGTACAGTTAATTGTCATTTGGCTTAAGCACAATGATGAAAACATGCTGTTTATATTGTATGACTTTTACTGTGCAGGAGAAACGATAGTGATGCTCGGTCCTGGGGCAGGGTGTTGATAGCTGGAGCCTTGCAAGGGAAGGGGAGAGGTCCTTGCTGGGAGGACAGCCCTGAGGAGAGGGTTGCGATGGCCACAATGGCTCAAGTGCTCTTGTTTGCACACCCTGCTTCCAACTGGACTGCCTGCAAGGTTGTAAATCAATGAGAGAAAAGGAGAAGCTCTTCTGTGCTGCTTCCACCTCTGGGTAGCTCTCCCGGAGGCAATGTTTGCAGAGTGCCTGGGTTCATCATTCAGCTGCCTTCTACTCTTCAGCGGTTTCTCTTAGTGCCCGTGCTCTCATTGCACGCCACTTTTTTCAGACTTGCTGGGATAAAATCTGCAAATAATCTGCCCCTGGGGTTTCGTGCAAATGGCCCAAAACTTCACCCCAAACTCACTCTTGATTCTTGCGATGATGCTGCCGCTCTTGTGGAAAACGCTGATTCTGGTCTGCTGTATGCATAATTCTTGGCAAAGTTCAGTTTTGTGCGCAAATCGCTGTTTTTGTCTTGCTTTGGGGGATCTGCTTGTGAATTGACTTCAGTTACACTGAATTGACATTTTTAGCAGCAAATGTTGATCTCAATCCTGCTATTAAAAGGTACTTGTGCTGCCACATGGTGAACATCTGTAGTGAACTGAGATGCTCAGTGTCTCTGAAGGCAAAACTGTATATTGCAAGATATTATTCCTTCTGTGTTCATGGGACTTCAGTAAATGAAAAGCCAGAGCAGGATGATAAGGAAGACATGTATACAGCTTATCGGACTTCATGTATCAGATGCTGCAGCACTCAGAGGAGAAGTTGCAGCTGGCAGTAAATAAAACAGCCACCAGCCAGATTTTTTTTTTGTCACGTCCCATGGGGATGATGTTGCATGCGATAGAATGAACCACAGGAAGCAAATGGAGTGAAGTGAGTCACTGCTGGGGTTGGGGGATTGCTCTTGGACTTTCAGACAGTACCCTTGGGAGGCTGGCATCTCCTCCTGTGCCTGAGAGAGTTTGGGCTGTAGCAAGAGCAGCAACTGGGCTTGTCTGGCTTTATTTACATCATGGGGATTTGTGTGGGGGATAATGATTTTACAGTGGACTCTAGACTGATATTTTCACAAACGTGTTTCCAACCTGTCTGAGGAATTTGCTCAGTCCATGCTTAAACTACAGACTTGAGGAATACAGATATTCAGAGGTATTCAGTTATTCATTTGGGGATGCAAAAATGCAGGCGCTGAAGAGGTCAGCGTATAGCTTTATTGGGAAATGATTGAACCAGCACATCTGTGATGTTCCTAGCATTAGGATACAGTTCAGCTACTACACAATATGCCAAACCCCCTAAACTTTAAATGTGACCAAACAGCTTACAGTATGGGGAGTATGACACTACACGTGCACCCATGACCAACACTCCTGTACTCCAGAATTAGTACTGAACTAAACCACAGCTCTTCGTACCTGAAAAGAGCCGCTTTTGATTTTATTCCTTCATTCTGCCTTGGACTAGATCAAGTGAAAAGTCACAGGTGAAAGATTTACAGGATATTTTTCAGAGCTGTCTGAGAATGATTTGGATATGTTTGCTTCCTTCGCAGCTGGCAAGGAAACCTTGTGGAAACTTATCATTTATCTTCTGCAGTTGGGAAGGAGAAGGCCAGGTTTAAATCTGTGCTCCAGATCAGGTAGAGAGCACTAGATCTCAAGATATCCAACATCCAGTGTTTTTCTCAAAAGAGTTTTGCGGCCAGTGCAGGGACTGCTGTTGAACTTCGGTGGCTGATTAACCAAAGCATCAGTAGAGGAGCTGGGAAATACTTTAGGCTTCTTCCCTGTGCCAGTGACTCAGTCAAAAGGCTCTTTCCTTTGGCTCTTATGGTGAGCCACCAGTTCAGGCAGGAGCTATGCACATCCTGCTGCTGGAAGTCCTCAGCCTGGTCCCTGCTGATGTCTCCTGGTATCTTAAAGGCTAGACTGCTTCCTGCTGTGCTAAGACAAATTAGCAGAGGGTGTGGGAGAGAACTGGCTGGTTGGTGTGCCTGCCTCTGCTGCAAAGGCGTTTTATGAGGAGCATGCAACTTGCTTTAGTGGGACAGGTGCTGTTCCCGCAGGCTGCTCCATGCTTCCTTTCCTTGTCTCCTGCGAAGCCGATTTCCTCCCCTTGCACATCTGCTTTCCACATTTGCTGCCTCCTGCTCCAGGAAGGGTCTGACAGAGCTGCTGGGTGAGATCCCAGCTCCCTTCTACCATCCATTGGGGCCCACCCAGCCAAGATCCTCCAGTGCTGATGGGTGGGAAGTAAGGACTGCATTGCCTGCTGCTAAAAGCCTGAAATGTGCAGGGAGGGATGGTGAAGCCAGCATGCAGGAATGCAGTTCTGGCTTTCCATGAATGACTGTCCTTATTCAGATCCCAGGCCCCAGCATCTGGGCCTTTTTGCATGAAAAAACTCAATGAAGTCAAAGAAGTTCATAGGGCAAGAGGACTGCTTTTGCTGTAAGTAGTTCTGCTGACATACTTGGGTGTAACTAAGCAGAGGTCAGGCACAGGGTCTTTAAGAGGAGAGTTAATTTTTTAAGTTACTTTTCGAGAGTTTTAGTGTTGGACTAACTCTTTGCTTTGTAATCACATTTTTTTCATTGGGTGCCTCTGGTGAGAAAGAGCAGCTTGCAAACTTCACTATGGAGCTGTTCTGTGAACCTTGCGATTTCCAGTGGCATGTAAAAAAAAAAAATCAGCGTAGAAAAGCAGCAAGTGTTTTGGGTGCTTAACCAAACAGCAAACATTCTGCAAGTCACTTATTGCTAATCAGGGGCAGGTAAAACTGTTGTGATGAAAAGTGAAGTTATTTGGAAGTTGGAGTGCCCTTGTAATTGAATGCAACTTAGAAAATGACTTGGTTTAATCATTTTTCTTCAGGAATTGAGCACATCTTTTCTAATTATAAAAAGCTTATTTACATGTAACAGTAAGGCATTTGGAGTAAAAGCTATTTTACTTCAGTGGTGCAGCATGGGTGTAATGAATGCAAGGATGGGCATAGCTCTAAGGGTTTCCCGTAGTTATTAGTGTTGGAAGCGTTGACAGAGAAAAAGAAATGTGGCATATGAGACCCTGCATCTCGAGGATCTTGGTTTGCAATACCTGCTTGTTAAAAGTTGGCATGACCTGCTGTAATTCTTTGTGTGGCCATTTATTCCAAAGGACTGGACTTTTGCAAGGCTGCCCTGAAATCAGTGGGACACAGGAGGGTCTTAAGGACAGGTTAGCATTTGTATTTGTGGCCTTTCTAACATTACAGAGCCTAAACTAGTATTAGTTTCCTCCCAATATCTTTAACTGCCAAAGGAAATAACCTTCTGCTAAGCCCCTTTTCCCTTTTGAGGGGAAAACGCGATCCAAGAGGTGTTAGAAATGCAAAAAAAAAAAAAAATCAAATGGGACGAACAATTTCATGACATAATGTCAGTGATGTAACTTGCCAGTCCAAACTTGGCTGGCATATTGATGCAGTAAGCTGTGTCCGCTGGGTAAGCAAATGGTGTCACCCTCTTCCCAGATCCCGAACAACCTCCTCAATGTGTAGGCAGCAGCTGCTGATCCTCATGGAACAAACATGTCCCCTTCCAACATGAGACAACACAAGGCTCTTTGATTCCTCCTAATTGCCTTTCAGTGTTTGTGGCCCGATTGTACAGTTTCTGCAGAAGTTCAGCAATTTTGGTTGCTGGCTTCCTCTCCTTGCTGACCTACAAATACCAGTTTTCAGGGAAAGATTTATGAGCAGCATGAAATTACCATCTTGTAAAAGCACAAATCACAGCTATAAATAGGGGTCTGGAATATGCACAGAAACCCCAAGGGAGTAGTGACTCTTGCTTTGTCTGCGCAGGACAGCCCTGCTAATGCAGGTTGAGGAGGAGCCCAGTGCTTTGACTCTTGTAAACTGGCAGAGCGCCAGCCAACCTTCCCCTAATCCATATCCTCGCAAGGATGGGAATAACATCTGGCCAGACTGACAGTAGTCAGGCTTTATAGTAACTGAGAGCTCTGAAAACCGAACCTTCTCAAGCCTTGTATGCATTTATCTTCCTTTCCAGAACATTAGTAGGCAGAGTTTGTTTTTGGTGAGTTATTTAGCAGAAAGAGGGATTAGACCTTGGGCTAGCATTGATTAACCCCTGCATGTTGAGTTGTTTAACAGCATAATGGATTAGTCATGTTTGCTGGTGACCTTTTGTCAATTGAATCCTTCATCTGCAGGCTCTTCTGTCTTTTTAAATACACAGACCCTTACAAGTGGAATCTATGCTAAAATGTCCCTCAAGTGAATAGCTGGCTTAGCAGACCACAGGACTGGGGTAAATAGTCCCAGAATTTCTGATCTTAGATTTGACATTGCATGAGTTAAGTCACAGGAGCCCCACTTCTGCAGCTGGCTCCATGGCACTGCCCATAGAGTTGATTAGTAAGTGTTTGAAGTCCTGCATGAAAGCTGTGTATGAGCTGGAAATAAATTGTTATCTGAATGGAAAAGCATTTCTGGAAAAGGACTGAATTTTCTGTGGGTCTTGGGGAAGCTTGTAGAAGGAGAGTCCAGTTAGCAATAAGATTTAATGTCACCCTGGAAATAAAATCACAGTCATGTTTGGTGATTAAGCAGTTGACTTTCATTTAAAGGAAGGCATGGGGGTAGAGATGCTGTGAGCAGAAATGTGTGAAGCTTCATTGCCTTTGATGGAGCTATGTCAATTTAAATCAGCCGAGCATCCAATTGGGATAATATATTTCTGCTGCTGAAGCCAAGGACCAAGGGGAGGAAAAACTGCTCAATGGGACCAAACATGACACCAAGAAAAGCATCTTAAACTGCAAGAAGGCACTGATGGCAACTTAACGGCTGCCAGAAAGGTATAAAGGGCCCTTACATAAATCAGCCTTGGACCCAATAGAATGTCTGAGGTGAGGGTGTCTCCTCAGATCTTCCATCCTCTCAGCAGTGCCATGAGGAAGCTGTTATACTTGACTTTTCAAGCAAAATACCCTCCCACTGCAGCCTGGAGTTCTTTCTGGGCTCACTTTGCTGTAGTACAAGTCAGGTCACAAAGTTTGTTTGCTTTGCTAAAAAAGATACTCTAGTTCAAACAAGACTTAATTCATTGAAGCCCCATGGCCTCTGTGAAATGTGAGCCCCTCTGGCCTCATGATTTATGAATACAAAGCCATGGGGAAGCCTTGCCAGAGGAAAACAAGCTGTATGATAGGTAAATAAAAGGCATGGGTGCAGCAAAGAGTTAAAGACACCCATAAATGTGGAAGCTGTGCAGCTGGGAGGTGTAATGAGCTGTCAGGTGCTCTGTGCTCCCAGAGAGGCTTTGCTTTTTGGAAAGGGAGCTGCTGAGGATAGTTTGGAGTAGGTGCCCTTGCTTTAGTACAGGGCTTGGGACTGAGGTCTCCCATAGCCCTGTGCCTTTGAAATGTACAAATCTGAATAGAACTGAAAAGAGAATAAATCCCTAGCAGCATTGTGAAGCTGTGTCTTGTGGTGGTCACAGGAGGAAGGGACTGAGCTAGGTGAGCAGCCACCAGGGCTGGGTCCTAGGGAAGGGGCAGGACCCAGCTGAGTCTTCCAGGCTCTCTCCCAGCCCTCCTGTCTCGGATGCACTGCCAAATTCCTATTGTTGTGATCACCAGCAGTAGGAAAAATGCACATCTGGTCCTAATCAGGACCACATGAATCTCTATGCCAACTTAATCTCCCCCAAATGTTAATTATGCAGATATCTATTTCTTAATGTTTAGGAGCTGTCTATATGTATTGGATGTCTGGGGGTTTCTCTGTATGTGTCTGCAGAACCCCAAATAAGCACAGTGCTGCTTCCCAGGGCTAATAAAACCGCAAGGAGTGACAAAGTTGTGGCTGTGATTGCACTCAAGTTGAGTATAGCAATGCAGCAAACTCTTTTAACCCAAGATAGTTGCAACTTACAGGGCAAGTATAAGTGCTCCTAGAGATCTCCCCATGCTCTGGGCAGGGGGCTGCAGGCAAAAAGCTATGCAAGCCCATGGTATATATATACACACACATAGCTAGGTAGCTTATGTTTTCTGAAAGGTATGGTTTAGTTGCAATTCAAAGGTAGGAAGCACAGCAGACCATGTTCTGTCTGCTACCGGTTCCCTGACACAGTTGCTTTTTAATGACTCGGCAAAGGACAATTAGAGCTGTTTTTTTTCTGGATCAGATCCTCAAAGGGATGTGGAATGCTGATGGAGTATTTTGCACTGCTGATCTTGAAGATAAGTGTGGCCGAAACTCCTTGGACTTCCTCAAAGGGGTCTGAGAAATGTAAAAATAAATTTAAAAAACCCAAAATATGTAAACAGGAGGCTTTCAGATACTGCTCATGTCTGGAATGGAACTGGGAACAAAACCAGGTCTGTATTTAAAAAATAATTAAGCAAGACACCCTGTAAGAAGTGACCCTGTAAAACAGCTATTGGTAACAATTTCAGAAGACTAGATGCTACAGAAAGACACCAGCGCTAGAGGTATTGTCCCCCAAGCAGTAGTTGAGCACCTAGTGTAGAAATACGGTGGATATGTGGGTGCTGCATCCTGGAAACCCAGCTGAAATAAGCAGCTGAGAGGCTGGAGCATGAACCAGGGCTAGCAGGCGGTGGGGTGATCTAGGGTGGTATATCGGTGCTTAATCTGGATGTACTAGTGCTGTGTCTCTATTTAAAAATGTTAATGATCTGGCACCTTGTTCTGGCCAAGGTCTGTGCCTTTGGGTGTGCTGTCTGGCTCACCCCAGAGCTCCCCAAACTGGAAAACTCATCAGTGGGGAGAGCAGGGAGTAAGTTACTGTGGGGACTTGTGGAAAGGTGCTGATGCGTCTGAGAAGGTGACTTACTGGAAACACTGAACAGACAGAAGTAAAAATTAGTCATGTTAGAGACCACTTGGTAGCTGGATTGGATTCCTCGAGTGATTCATCCACAAAAATGACTGCTTTGCCTGACATTTTATTTCCCCTCTCTATTTAGAAAGCAGCTTAGACTTACTAAGACTGTTGCCTGTCGTCTGAATTGCTTTTTGATAGCTGGGTGGTGCACATAGCATCCTTGTATTCTCATAATTTCTAAACCACTACTTCAACAAGGGGGGGAAAAGACAACAAAATGATGGGTTTTGTCACTCCAGAAGCCCTCGGTGGAATGAACCTGTAATCTTGTGAAATCAAAGGGGAATCCATGGAATGTGCCATTTTTGGTATAGTTAATGTAACAAAATTATAAATGGAAATAGCTGCCTGGAAATTGTTACATGGTTAATTGACAGAAATATTAGAGAAGGGAAAAAGTGGATGAAAATTGCTTGGTAAAAAATCTCTAGGCTTTAAGTTGCTCTATTTCTTTTTTGAGGAAGGACTAGAAGATGAAAGGATCATCAGCTGATGCAACCAAAAGGTACTGGGATACTTCAACCTGTTACTAGACCTGGATAGAATAGTTCATAAATAATGGTAGTTTGGGTGTGCTTGAACATATGTAGAACATGCAAATTTCTGTATTGTTACTGCCTATAGGGATGAAAAACCACTTGTGACGCTTTTTTTTTTTGCCAGCTTGTGTGTGGAAAACCTAGCAAATGACATTCCTTGTCCTGAAGAGCCTACTAGGGTCAACAGGGGAGACAGGCAGAAGGGCTGCTGGGATGTCTCGTACATGCCAGCGAAGGCAGGAGGACGCTGTAACCCCCTTGCTCAGTGGTGGGAGCAGGAGCCATGAGGCTCGTCTTAGTGCTATGAGCCCACTTTGTTGTGAAATTCACCTAAATTTTTTTCAAGATTACTGAGCTGCAGAAACAATCAGTGGAAAAGATTTCTCTGGTCATCCAACCCACTCTCATGCCAGGGCAGGATTGTTCCTAACAGTGTACAGGTTTGTCCAGACTGATTTGATATGACTCAGGCAGTGGGATTTTTCACCACTTCCTTTGGGAAGTCTAACAGATCTTCCATAGCTGAGGAGATCTTAATGTAAGGATTTTTTCCCTGACATCTTAGTCTGGATTTTGTGCTATTTAGTTTCCATCCAGTAACCCCATGCATGCCCTAAACTCTACCTGTTTGGTGTTGTACCCTGATACACACACAGGTAGCACACACTCAGATTGCATGAGCTGCTTTTGAGAGTACAGAGCTCTGGAACTGTTGTAATACCCCCCCCTTCCCCCAAGAAATTCGGAGACATCTTTAGAGATGGTTCTTTCTGAGAAAGCTCTGCACAGAAGGAGTTGGTTTGCCATGCTTGCAAAAGTTATTCCATGTCCTATAGATCAAGATTTATAACTTCTGACTTCTTATTCAGTCTGATATTCCAGGATTTCCAGCAATTTATATTTTGGATTCAGGGCTTTCCGGGGTAGGATTCTAGCATATGTCTTGTTGGGAAAGAGCTCTGCTAAAAGAAGCTAATTGTAGCTAAATGTGGTAAGGGAAAAACAATTGCTGGCTTTTCCTTGGTACAACACCAAACCTTGTGTATGCTTAGAAGCTACCAAAGATGCTCTTTTGTAATATCAAATAACTGTGCATGGAACATTTGGCAAAAATGGCATGGTGATTGCTTGAAGAGGTAGGTAATTAGGGAAGGTTGCTGGGGATGAGCACAATTGACATCTGTTGTGGTCATTATTTCAGAAAATGTAAGGCAGCAGGGACAAAAATGACCTCAGTTCTCAAGATGGAGCTCTACCAGCAAAACTGCTCGTCTGCATTCTTGGAATAACAGGAAAAAACCCTACAGCTTAACAATTGCTGAAAAAAATGTATTGTGGTCCTGGCAGATGGCGTGTTAAGTAAACTTGTGATCACCATTAACCCCCAAAAAGTGGAGGTGCATGAGAATTAAGTTGTTATCTGTTCGTTTGACTCCTGCCCATCCTCATTCATCCCTGGGGAAAGTATTAAAAGCCTTCCTTGTGGATAGGCTTGAAAATGAACACCACAGTGGTCTAGATGAAAATATTCCTAACAGGCACCCAAGCTCAACCCCTGAAGCCAGATATTGCTGGGTGATTCTGGACCTGTACATAAACTTTGTGGTTTGGGCTCACCTTTAATCTTGAGACATGATTATGGTGGGCAAACTGGAGCTAGAAGATGAACTCTGTGGTCTGTATTCAACAAAACCTTCGTTGGGGTCAGTGAGAGTTTAGTCCAAGTCACTTAGGAAGTTCTTTTTTTTTTTTTTTGACCCTTGTGAAGATCATAGGGTAAGTCACAGGTTAATGTGCGGCCTCGTGGTTTAACATAACACTTTCTGTAGCACCAAGGATTATCTCCCTGAAGTCTAGACAGATTATATAGGGTTTAGCCTGGGCCATTGACCGCAGATCATAGGGCATGAGGAAATAAAACACAGGGATGTGAAGAGGGAATGACAACTCCTACCAGTCTTCCAGGCTGGCACTGGGCATGGAGAAGGAACCAGATGAAAGGGGAAGAAGGTGAAGCGAGGTCGTGCTTCTCAATAGGCACCATGGTGCAATTTGTCCTTTTGCATTTAATAGATCAGTATGGTTCAAACACATACAAGGCTTGGAGTCATTAACATGAAGCTGAAGAGAAGGCAACAACACTGGAAAAAGAGGAGGAGTGGAAAGTTTGTTCTCTTTATAATGCTATTTCCTTTATTAAAGAAACCTCTTTGTATGTTTAAATGTTTCATAGTCAAAAAAACAAGCCCCACCTTGTGTTGGCTGCTCTTTTCACTGATGGGACTTGTCCTGGTGCCACCTCATGGCAAAAGTCAGATTTGAATTTCCACCAGAGCAGCTGGGATCTAGAATTGGCTGTCCAGCTCCTAGACTCACAGCACTGTAGCTGTTTTGTAAAGAAACTGGTCTGCAAAGCCAAAACAGGTGCTTAACCACAGGAGTGGTGTTATTTTTATTTCTGTGTTTTGTCCTTCTGGGAGAAAAAAAAAATTAACTCTTTCTAGAGTTGTACCTTTTTCACATTGGGGAGGTACCTGTTGAATAATGTCACTGGCCAGCCTGGAATCTAACTAGAACATAACAGTATCTGCTCTACATGTTTGGTATCACCTTAGCTTATCACCTGCCACAATTTTGGTGTTGATGTGCTACCCACCACCGTGTTCTATAAATGCCTTTGTGATGGTCTTTGTTCAAAACAATGTTTTTGGAAGGGTTTTAGGGTATTGGGGAAGTTGCTGCCACACTGCAGCTCTTCAACAGGGTGGGAATGGATGTGAACAGTCCTGGACAGGACAATAAACACTTTGCTCAGATTAAAGACCACACAGAGTACAGAGCACTGAGGCTTGAGACAGTGTCCAGCTTCGGGATACCAGATGCGGTGCTTCCTCTGTGGATAAATGGATAGCTTTATTTTTCAAGTGTCAATTCAAAATGTCTCAGTAGCACTAAGTTCTCATTTTTTTCTTAAGATGAATTTGAGAACAATAATTTCTATGGCAACAGGTGTGAGAAGTCAGGATTGTGACTTCAGTGTAAGACAAATCATAAAATTTGAGTTGGTGGTAAGGATGCAACTGTGTTTATACCTTTGCAAAGAATAAAGACAAGTTGTAAGATCACAGAGGAAGTTGTCTCTTTAGATATGTGCACTCTTCATAAATAGTACTTGAAATCATTCCTGAGAGTGGTTGTCTTTCCTGATTACTTATGCAACAGCTCAGACAATTCTGAAAGTCTCATTTTCAGTCTGTTCTCATCAGCTGGTCATAGAGTACAACTGGTTATCTGTAACACCTAGGGCTGTTCTTTCTGATTATCCTGATACTTACTTTCCAGCTACAGAATAATGCCCTTTTGGTTTTTTTCCTGAATGCTCATGTTTAGTTTCATAGCATATAAATTATTTAAAATTTACCTATGTATCTTAAGGTTTTTTGTAAGCTCGCAAATGTCTTCCATCCTATAAACAGCTAGCTGGGCTTAAGATGCATTTAGTCATGAAAATATGTCTATAAACTGCTGTCCCTTAAAGATATTTGGCCATCTGCCACTGCTGCAATGTATTCCTTTGGCTATTCAGATGTTACCCTGACTGGCTGCTGGAGGGATCTGCAGTTGGCGTCAAGCAACCCAGCTCGTGTGTAAACCTACTCGGAGCTTGCACCACCAGATGATCTGGCCCACTCTGACTCGGAGGTTGGCTCTATAAACTTGGCATGCAGATGCTGGAATTTTCCAGTTTGCTGTTACAAGCTTATTTCTGTATTTTTCTTATTGTCAAGGAGGGGCTAACAGGTCTGTGCAAGCTTCTAAATCACCTGGAAACTCAGACTTACTGCTCAGCAAAAGCTCCCTGGGCCAGGTTCTCAACTGGTGTAAAGCAAAGTTGCTTTGCATCTGATGTGGGTCCAGGTTTGGTAATCTGGCTTGCTTCTGGAATCGAGCGCCTTGGAAAATGGGTGGTGTGTAAGTGAGCGTACTGCTCTGAGCTGCTTTTATTTCCTTGTCTGCAGTGCTTTCCATGCTTTCGGTATCCCCTTCCTATAGCTGTCTGCCTCTGGAAGGGCAGGGAATGTCAACACTTGGGTTACGGTGTTCAGGTGTTAGTGGGATGTTTCACTTGCAGCTGGAGAAGACAAAACAGGGTCTCATTCCAAAACAATGAGCTGTTTGTATGATCAGAAATGCCAGTCCGGGATGAGAAGACCCAGGATCCTGGTGTTTGTGTAACCGGGGCTGAAATCAGACACCCCCTCTGTCAGTGAGCTGGCAGTGCCTCTCGAGGGCGATTAGGCATCCATAGAAATGCTGTGGATCAAGTTATTACTTTGTCATTGTAATAAGAAGTGCTACTGGGAAGGGGAGGGTATTTGCAACCCACAGGGTGTGCTGGTGCTTTTATCTGTCCTAGTTCCATATCCCTGAGATGCTTCCTTGTCCATACGAATGGAGGGAAGAGAAAGCATCTCTGTCATGCAGTGTTTCTGTGAGCTGTGGAATAGCTTCTCTGCTCCGTACCAGAGGCAGCTGCGGGCTTGTGGAAAGGACTGTTGCTGGGAGCAGTGGGATATTTTAAAGCAGGAGGGAGGTGCGGTGGTGATGGACACTGCTGCTGCTGGGCTGCAGCCAGCGGGTGCTCTGCAGGGGTGTTTGCAGGGTTGCACAGGTGTTACTCATAGGAGAAGAGCTTCCCTCCAGGCACCTCCTGGATATGGAGCATCACTTAATTTGTCTCGCCAGCCTCTAGTCATCTGGTTACTCATGAAAGGCAAGAACTGGAAGGGGCTTTCATCTGAGAGATCTGCCCCGGAGTGCCACTGGCACCGTACCCACCCTACACGTGGCCGCAGCCAGCGCATGCATGCTGCGTGCCTCCTCCCAGCTCCCACTCGGGGGCTTGCAGCCAATCTGCCTTTCACCTCTCTCTGGTGAAAGGCTCTTTCAGCAGAGAATCTCTTCTTGCGTGTGGCTCACGCTCCAGCCTTTCCAGTTTCACGGCGAGGCTGGTAGGAGGGGAAAGGCACCTCAACGGGTTTAGAGGTAAAGGGAGAGATTTCCTACAGCTCTTCTCCGTTGCACCGTTAGGTACCTTCTTTATTAGGCTACAGCCCGAGTGGACTGGGAGCACCCCTTTCCTCCTGCTTCCTTCTGCAGATCTAGTGGGACTTGGCCTCCTGTGCTTGTAGGTTTTGATGTGTTAGCTTGATATCAATTACCTGCCCAAGGAACTTTCATTCCAGCAGGTCAAAGATTTTATGCTGAGTGAGTAATTAAAGCTCAGCATAAGCCCCTGTTGCGCTGAGTTCTTCTGTCAGCCCAAAGCAGGGGCAGGATGAGTGACGCCTAACTCGTATATTGGCCCCCTTATATATGATTAATGGAATGGCCAGTGACTGCTCAGGTCCTTGCAGTGCCAAATAACCAAACGCATAGACAAAGAGACTGGAGTCCAGGGTAGGCAGAGTGATGGTAATGGTTATTTTCCCTGTGGATAAGGCCTTAATGATGCAAGGACTGGGGAGGGCTGGGATGCTTTGGTGTGGCTCAGGGTATGAGTCTATAGGTGAAATCACTGCTCCATGAAAATCGGTGCAACTCAGCCACTAAAGTCATGGGAGCTGGGGCTGCGACCTGGATGTGTGCTAGCAGTGACATTCGGATCTCTAATGGCACTGACAAAGCGAGTATTGATGCCAGCAAGTGTCTTCAAAGCATTTTAGTTAAGGGAGACGGCTGCATTGGGTCGTTCTTCCTTCTCCGGTCTCCAGATGACCTGATCTTGGTTCTGTTGAGGGGTCTGCAGCATTGTGTGCCACCTGGTCCTCCAGCGTGAGGTCTGTCCTCTCCTGGGACCTGAGAGAGGGCATTGCTGGAAGAAAGGACCTGGTGTGGGGAAGTCGCATCAACTTTTGTGTGTGTGTAGGGTTTTTTTTAGTACTATTCTAATATTCCTGCTCTACAATGCCAGAACTAGTAAAATCATTTGAAGCAGCTGTTTACCAGTCTGATGCATCAGCCACCACTGGTGCGCAAAGGTGACCAGTGCTCAGCGGTGCAGTGAAAGAAAGAGCTGCAGGAGCAGAGCTGGGGCTGGACTCCAGGACGAGCTGTGCTTGTAGCCCTTACTGTCCTCCTTGCCTGCCTGCCAGAGGAAGGTTTTGCCAGCCTGGCAAGGGATGCTGCCCTCCTTTTCCACTCCTTTGTGCTTGCACTTTTACCCTTTGCATGCATGTTTTGCAGCGGCGGCCTCACTCCCCCCCCCAAATCCTGGCATTTATTCCCCCCCCCCCCCCCAAATCCTGGCATTTATTCCCCCCCCCCCAAATCCTGGCATTTATTCCCCCCCCCCCCCAAATCCTGGCATTTATTCCCCCCCCCCCAAATCCTGGCATTTATTCCCCCCCCCCAAATCCTGGCATTTATCCCCCCCCCCCCCCCCCCCCCCAAATCCTGGCATTTTTCATCCTTCCACAACCTAGCCCTATCTCCCTCCGGAATCAGAAAGAGCAGGGGGCGCTGGGAGGGGGAGAAAACTCCGGCTGGTGTTGATTCCTGTTGGGAAAAGAGGAGGAAAAACACTGTTTTGGGGGGCCGGGAGAACCCGGCTGCTGTTCAAACTTCCCGCGGGGCCGGGCCGGGAGCGGGGCGGGGGTTGGGGGGGGGGGGGGGCCGGGCCGGGGGGGTGGGGGGCCGCACCTCCCGGTGCTGATTTGCTGCGCGGCTCCGAGATTGACAAACTCTTGCCTTGGGTTTAAAAGAAGGGGGGAAAAAAAAAAGGGGGGCCGGGGGGGAGAGAAAGAAAAGTTTTTTGCGCTGCAGGAGCAGGCAGGGGCCGGGAGTGAGCGCGGCGGAGCCCCCGACAGCCCTCCGCCCGCCCCATGGCTTTATAAAGCGGCTGCTCTCCGGGGGGGGCTGGCGGGGGGGGCTGAGAAGCCTTTCTTCGCTTGTATATAGATTTTTTTTTGTGTTGTTGTTTTGTTTTTTTTGTTTTTTTGTTTTTTTTTTTACCCTTTTCCCCCCGAGCCGGTGCCCCTTTTTTTTGGTGGACCATGGATACGCACACGCGGTGGAAAAAGCGCAGTTGGATACGGAGCTGGCCGGTCCCCGCTGCACTGGTGCTGTTGGGTGCCCTGTCCCTCGGCCGGGCAGGTAAGGTGTCCCCGAGTGTCGGGTCCGGGTCCGTGGGTCCGTGTCCCCCCCGCCATCCCCGGGACAGCGAGTCCCGGTGGCCGCGGGAGGGAGGCGGCTGTGTGCGGGGCCGGGGGGGGGAACCGTGCGGGTTGGGGAGGGTGAAGTGGCTTTTGTGCGGGGCAAAACATTTGTGTTGCCTTTAGTCCACGTATTCCGGAAGACAAAAAAAAAAAAACCAACCCAAAAAACCCAAACCACCCAACCTCCTTTAGCTGCCCGAGTCTCTGAATGCCATTTGTCAGGGGGCCCGTAAAAGGGGAAAAAAAAAAAAACAACCAACTTAAAACAATACTTTATTCGCCTTTCTTAAAGCAGACCTGCCTGTTGCTGGGCTCGTTTTTTTCTGGAGCAAAAGTCAGGATGTGTTTCTGGAGGCTCTCGTTCATTCTATATCTGCGTGTGTATAGAAATGTAAATACATATTTAGTCAACTGGAAACCTCTCGTCTTGCGTAGTTCCTCCTCCTTGAGGAGAAGAAACTTTTTGTGCAGAAGTAATCTGCTCTCCCCTCCACATCAAAGCGGCAGATCTCGGGACACAAAGGCGTTGCAGCCCCTTTCTGCTCGGGACCCCAAAGCTCCTTCTGCCCCCTCGCCTCGCCAGCCCCAATTTTCAGGTTTTCTCCCTAAAATTGTGCCTGTTGTGGGTGGCAGGAGGAAGCTCTGAAAGCACCAGATGTGCAACAGCACTAGACGAGCAGCCAGAAAAATCCTGGAATGTCATTTTTTTACAGTCGCGCAGGAGCGGGGCTAAGAGCTTTATTTCACTAAGTGGACGCTTTGGGTTTGCTGAGGGTGTTTCGAGAGCTCAGCTTTCCAAATGTCTGCCTTCCCCGGGTGGGCTGTGGAATGCCAGAGCAGGGGAGATGGAGGCTTGTGGGTCTGTTGAAAAAAGTTTTCTGGGTGTTTTCAGAGTGTTTTCTGAGTTTGTAGCGGACGCTTAGAGGCATCGGTGCGCTGAGGTCTTTTTATGTTGTATTGCAAGGGAAAGACTACGAAGCGGTTTGTTGGCAAAGCTGATTTTGAAATCTGAAAAGTTAAAGTAGATGGGAGTTCTGCAGGGTAACTTGAGAAACTGAGAAGTGCCCTGAAGAGCTGAGCTGTCTGGGATTTGGCTTTCGTGCTTGATTTTTGTGTGCTCTAGGTTTTTTTTTCCTGGGAAGCCCGGGCAGTGGTGTTTGCAGGGTTGTTTGTGTGTTACCAGGACAAATGCGTGTGGGATTCTGTATATAGCAGCACGATTGCAAATTATTGTAATTTCTAGGTTCTTAAAATGACCTTAAGGAAGAAAAGGTGGGCGTACGAGGAATGCTTTCATTAATGGTTTGCTTGCAAAATCTGAGGGAGATGGAAAATAAGTTGCGACTCAATGAATAAAATGCCTCTGGAACATCACCGCAGGAAAAGTTAACGGCGGTCGGAGCTACCACAAGGGTCTGTGTTGTACTGCAGGAGTATCGGACTGTTAGAGCAGTTTTCCGACCAGAAGAGTACTGGAATGATACTAGTTCATCTTGAGTTCCCTTTTAGCGCAGCCAGCTTGCCAGGCCACTCTGTTATTTTGTGTTAGTTGAAAACTGAATTATTACAGGTCTCAACTATTTCAAAGGAGAATGACAGTGTCTTCCTTTTTCTTTTGCCTGTACTAAGGTTTTAATGGTTTCAGAGCATCCTTAGGCATTTTCCCTGTTGGCGTATATCCTTCAGCTTCCAACATAAGACTGAACTCCTTTTAAAGTTACCTGGTAACTTTTTTCTAAAAACTTTTGGGTCCAGCTGTGGGCTGCAGCTGCAGGAAGCAGAGGGCTGGCTGGAGCTGATGCTGCGGTGGGTGGCTGGAGAGCTTTTGTAGGGTCAATGTGCCGCTCCAAGTAATGACTCTTGCAGTGAAAGGCTTTGAGTTTTCCTAATGAGCCTCCTAATAGGACATGAAATAATTTGGATGAGGGAGGAGTCGGATTGGGACTGCTGATGGCATTGACTAATGCTCTTCATAGCTCTTTTTTTCAATCTTTCCAAGATCTCTTTGGTTTTATTTCAGCTCGGATTGTTTCTGTTTCAGTTTCATTTTGGTTGGTTTCTCTGTATGGAGAGGTGAATCTTCTCTGTAATCTTCAGAAGCAGATCTATCGGGTGGCTCCAGCGAAAGGGGGAAGACACCTTGCAGAGAGGGTTTCCAGAAAAAATAGAGAAATGACAATGTCAAAGGCGATGTGAACTGAACTGCCTCTGAACACTGCCCTTCCAGCTCAGATTTTCCCATATTTTAACAGATGATGTCACACAAAAATCTAACCCACAGACAAAGTTGGAATCTGTCTCTGCTTTTACAAATCCCTATAAAATTGAATCAGGTTTCTGGGTGAAAATTTTTGGAAGCAGCAGTTTCCTTTAGTGGCAAAGAAAAGTGTAATAAGAATACATGGCATGCCCTTTAAAAGAAATAAAAAATGCTGGAAATTATGAAGTATCCTGTTACCATCTGTTGCTTCTCTCCTTGGCTCTTCCCCAGTCATCTAGAATGAGCTAAAAAAATAATAATCTTTATCCAGCCAGTTAGAAATGTTTTGTTTAACATTTTGCCAATCAAAAGTGTTGATATTGTTTTACAAGAAGAAATATGACTTTATAAGTCTGGAATTGATGGCAGATCTGATTTCCAGCGTAAAACCTGGATTATGCTGTCAATGTATTGCCAGATTGGAACAGGACTTTGTAACTTAAAAGCACCCAGCTGTCAGACATGCCCTGTCCAGGGGACGCAGTAGAGGCGTTCAGCTGAGGTCATATATTATTCTTTCGTGTAAGCTGGGGTCAAGATGAGAAGTCTTCACTGACCGTTCTCTCCGACGTGGTTCTTGAAGGCGACTCCTGCGCTCGCCTCCCTGCAGTGCTGTAGCCGTGCTGGATGCGGGAGCTGGTCTCAGACTTGCCGTGGAGGAGCCGGTTCCGCTGGCTCCCACCAAAGCTAACGGGAACTTTAGCTCTTCGGTACGAAGCCTTGCAGTGTTGTCTGGGCAATAATTTGTTGGGGATTGGAGAAATCCCATTTCATCTCTGGTCTTTAGGGGTAGCTCTAAGGCAAAACCTGTTGAAGAGTCGCTGGGTTTTGGTGTACAAAGGAGGACAGCAGTGTCTAGCTGGGATCTCTAATACTGGATCCTCAAATATAAAACCTCTTTTTTAAGAGCAAGAGTAATCCAATAAACAAAACATCTTGGTGTTACTCCTACCGCTTGCAGACATAAGGTCTGCCCTAGAACAAAGAAGGAGGGACTGTGAAGGGGACGTGCATCCTTATTTTAAATGAGTACTGTCCCTGCCCCTTGCATTTTGTTGTTGAAAGAGATGGACTTTTCAGATTAATTCCTTTTTTTTGAAATGTGGAGCAAATTAACTAGTAGTTTTCCGTCTTGTGATAACTTGCAGTCACATCATGGTGTTGCAGGGGATGTGCTAACACTGATCAGGGCTGTGATTCGGTGATGTGGCTCCTGCTCTGAGCTCCCACCTCCGTGCTGCAGGTGTGGATGTGTGAGCCCTGTTACCTGGGCATACCTTACTGGTGGGTCCCAAGAAAAGTTAATCGGAGTGCTATTTCTCTGTGTATGGCACCAGCAGCTGCATTGCTATGTTCAGCATAATTTTTTTTTTAGTTTTGAAGTAGCTTTTCTTTTTCTCAACGCTCCAACATGAAAATCTTTGCCAGTGTCCCAGAGGCCCAGACCCTCAATGGCATGTAGATGTCCTGTCATCCTCGGTAGTGCGTGCCCGGCTGCTTTTCTTCTAACATGGAAGATGAAGTCTGGTCCTGAGGCTGTCTGTCCATCTCTGCTTTGGTGACTCAGTTTCCCCTTCTGTCCTGCAGCCCGGTTTCAGGGCATAGGCTTAGAGTATGTGTTCTCACAACTGCTTTGAATTACAGATATATTCTCTAAGATGAGACAAAGCGTGGCAACAGATGCTGAGAAGCAGAAGGCGCTGCTGTGGCATATGCCACTAATGCAGAGGCATTTGTGTGAAGTGCCATTTATAGATGCTTTTTAGGTAATACAAGTTTTGTCTGGACTTCGGAAAGAAATGTGCGGGAGTACTTTCCAGGAAACTGCTCTTCAGTCTGGGCTTTTTCTCTTCTGTGGAAGGTAAAGCCAATAGGCAATTAATTTTTTAACCATTACTTTTTCTAGTGTTTTCGTACACCCTGATTCTTCAGCCTGCTCCGGGTGCCCTCCCTCTCCCTGTGCTATCTGGATGCTGGGGCTGCCTTGCGGTGCTGCCCTCCCCAAAGCAGGTGGAGGATGGGTGCTGGTCGCTCTGTGTAAACCCGAAAGACTACACTTGGAAAACCAGTATGGGGCAATACTGCTGTGAATACTTCCACGCAAGCAGATTGGGGGTTTGGGGCAAACCTACAAGGGGTAATGAAGGCAAGGGGGGACGAGCCAGCTGGCGCCTGGGGAGATAGTGTGTGTTCAAAAAGTGCTCAAATGAGGTATCGCCGTCGTGACTGACGGTTTTGGTATTTGTTTGGTTGCCTGTGGATGTGTCTGGAGAATGGCGGGACCTGGGAAGAGCGGGGAGCTGAGCTCCTGGGTTGTTGGATGGCGGCGAACGCTGCGGGTGCAGAGACGGGTCTGGGACCTTGTTTGAGCAAATGATGCAGGGGGGCTGCTTGTTCGTAAAGGACTTCCAGAGGGTCCAGTTCGGAGCCCCTCTGGCCCACTGGTTGGCACTGGCGTTGGACAGTAAGGACTGGTCTGCGTACACCGTGGTTCGGGGTGGAGGTGCCCGTGTCCAGAGTGATTTGGGAAAAGCGGTTGCATTTGGAGCTCGCGCTCTGCTGTCCTGCGAATTGAAGTGTAGCAGCCCCTAAGATGGGGGAAATCCCTGCTGTGTTACAATTATAAATTTGGCACTTCATCACGTATGTACACACTCGCCCACGTGCGATCTTGCCTGGTTTGTTTAGCAGGAGTTTTATCCTCAGGATGCAGCTATCGTTCTATAAAAGGAATTATTTTGCAGAGAAAGGCTTAAAACATTATTTGGGTTGTGTTGAAAACCTGATTATAACTTTTCGATACCTAGATCTTGGTACATGGAAAATGCTGTTTAAAATGAGAGAAGAATTGTCTGGGAAATAAACTAGGAATGAACCACAAAACACCTCTTCTTAGACTTTTTTCATGTGGAGGAAGACTTCTTCCACTCTGTTCCATGCTTCTAGGCAGTGTAGACTTCTACTCATCATGTATTTAGGAAAGCCCCGACTCTGCTGCAGGTCTCTGATACTGCTACTGTTGAGGATATTTTGGGAATGCTGAGGCCTTAAACAGTCATCTGCTGGAATTGGGTCAAATTGAAGATCTGCAGGATTTGTCCTACGGTAAAAGTCAGTGTCACCACAGAGGCATGTGTGCACGCAGGAGTTACGCCGCTTCTGGAATTCAGTTTGATAATCTCCACTGGTTTCCTTGCACTATCCGTGTAGGTCCTTGACTTTTAGCTTCTTTTTAGTATGGAGTGCAACCGTCTGTCTTGGATATATGACAGGTTGGTTTGATATAAGCAGTAGGACCCGGTACTGGCATCGTGCTGGGACACACTGTCCCAGTAAAAGGGGTTTCCCCTTGGCTCAGCCGACGTGGTGGGAGCCCCAAGGGAGGGCTGATGCAACCAAAGGCACCGCTTCTCCCGTGCTTCTGGTCCTGCTGAGATGTGGAGGCTTCTCGGTGCTCGGTTATGTTCTTCTGGATCAGGACTGCTCAGTACCTTTTTTTGGCTCGCGTTATTTTTATTTTGGATTTCTCTCCGGTTATGACCCCTTTGGAGTGCTGCTGTTGTACAGAGCTGTCAGGAACAGCAGTCTGAAGATGTTGGTAGGTTTTTATTCCCTGCTAATGGCACGGTGGCTTTCTGGGGAGGTTTTATGAGATTTTTTTTTTTTTTTTGGAAGGGAAACCCTTCGAGGTGGACACCATCTTTCTAGAGAAGGCAGAGAGCCTCACATCTGTATCAGAAAACAGTTTTGTTGCTGGGGTTTGGCTGTCCCCTTTTGGCTGAGCATCAGCAAGGCAGTGTCCTGAGCTAGCAGCTTCATTCTTTGGCTGTGGGTGCAAATCCTTGACCAAGGCAAGCAGAATGCAATCTTCAGACCCTTAAGAATTTTTTTCTGCCTTCTGGTGTTGCCTGTTACTTACTTATACCTTCAGCTGTTGTTAATCTAGGCAGTGCATTCCCTCTCCTTTGCCTTCCTGGCTGGCTTGAGAGAGGTTCCTGGGACTGTCTTCTCCAGTTGCAGCCTGGCCTTGCTGTACATCAAAGATTTTATTCTTACTAGCTAGATTGGAGCCTATATGGTAGGTACTGACTTTGCAAGCTGGCAGTTTTTCTTCAAAATAAAATAAAATGAACCTTTGTGTGAAACAAAGAAAAAGCCAGTATGGGAAGAATGAGCAAAACCAGAAAAAAAAGCGGAGACATGAAAGAATGGAAAAATTTTGTTAAAATCTAATGTTATATGGAAAAAACTTAGGTTGGCAACATGGTATAATTAGCCACTGGGTTACTGTTGGCAAGTTTCAAGGCTCTTGAAATGAAGCCTAGCACCGAGTGAACTGTCCAAATGATGCTGTGGTTTCTCTGTGGATGTGTCTGGAAAATCTTTAGAACTAAAATAAATAAATGAAGGAGCTACACAAAAGGCATTTTTGAGGTTGGTTGCTCTGAGTCTGGGCTCTTTTTCTCTCCAGAAGCCAACAGGATTCTTAGCATCATCTGGAAGCTTTCACAATGTTCAGAGATGTCATTTTTTTGAAACTAGGAAAATGGTATTAATACATTTACAATGCTGGAGTTTTCCTTCTTGATTGTGTAATAAGCTGGAGAGAAAAAGGATAGTTTGGGGGTTGAATGAGTGGAGTGAGCTGCATCAGTGCTCATTCCTAACCTCTGCTGCAGACTTTCTCCCAGCCTTTAGGCAAGTCCCCATGTTTCCCATGCCCTGGGGCCTGATCCTGTGTACCTGTATGGAGCCTGGCATTGAGGTGCTGCTTTAACACAAAGTTAATGCTGATATGCCAACAAGACATGTGTTTTCAAGCACTGAAGTGTTTTAAGAGCTGCTTTTTCATCCCTGTGCCTCAGGTTATGTTAGTGGTTGTGGTCTAGGAGTTCTCTACTTTAAAAATACTTTTCCTCTCTAGGATGGTGTTTTCCTGTCTAGCAACACTAGTACCTCACACTGCAAATCCAGAAGGCTGTTTGGATTTTGTCAATAGATTTGGACAGATTTCTTGCAGATTATGTGATGGAGTACAATACAGACCACCATGCTGTTATATTGACTCCTCTCAGGACACTTGGAAGCATTAGGTCTATAAATGAAATCTGAAGCAGGCAGAGGATCAACTAGGCAGCCACACACATGCTTCAGTTTACTGGGAAAAAAAACCCCTTTGGAAGGCGGATGGATGCAAATGGAAGCAGGGTGCTGATCCTGAAGCTGGATATCCCTGCGGGGTTTTGGGTGCTACGCCTGTGCCGTGGGCAGGAACAGGAGGTCAGGTAAGCTGATGTCAGTCTGTCTTTTAGCTGGCTTTGGGGTGGTGACTTTCAGCTGTTTTGCTGCTGTAAGAAAGGAATTCCAGTGTATTTTGTTGCCGAGTGCTCTGCCACAGGCTGTGGGCTAAGTGCGTTCATCCCTGTGGGTTTGGTTTGATTTCTGGAGAAGTCTCCCGTGCCTGATGCTATATTCCTTGTGGCGCTCAGCCCTGCGGCTCTAGATTCACTGGAGAAAGATTTGAAGGCGAAACCTTAGTTTTGCTGTGCTCAGGGACAGCTTTCCATGGGTCTGGATGTCACTCAAAGGAGCTAGGCACCCTGTTTGCCTAATGAGGGATTGGGGTGCATATTTGGGGGAGCGTTTGTTCTCCTTGGGAAGCTGCAGCTCGCTGAAGACCTGAATGATCTGCCTGGCTTGAATGCAGCTAAATATTACTGTTAGCTTGGGATGACCCTGTATGCCATCCCTGCCTGGATCAAGCTGTGCCTCTGCAGCCAGGGGGATGCTAATTCTTTCAGAGTAAATAAAGTGATAAGTTTTTTTCCTGGCTCAGCTTTTAAGCAAACTGTTTAAAGGCCTTTGCTTTTCTTGCCTTTCTGCACTTCACTGCTATAACTTGCAGAGGACAGGGGAGTTTGCAGCTCTGCTGGAAATGCTGTAAGCAGTTGATGGGGGGAAACTCCTAGAGAGAAGAGAGGTCACTGAGGGGTCTGCTGGAGTCCCTGCTTGAAGGGATTGTCAAGCAGTTTTAGTGGCCAGATTTAGGGTTTCATTTACATGTCAGCTGGAGTTTCTATTTTTTGAGTATGGATATACAGGAAAGAGCTGTGCTTTGGCTGAGCTCGTGTATCCTCACGGAGAGCCTCGCTGGCCTCTTTTCCTCTGCTGTTCCTCCCTCCACCCCCTTTTTTTGTTTCCAGGACAATACTTAAGTAAGAGTTCATTGCAGCTGAATTCCTGGAGATGACACTGCCAGTTTCCCAGGATCTCTTCTACTCCTGCAGCATTTTATGCAGTGGCTTTTGGTGCAGGTCATTCAGCTGCACCCCTCAAATAAGAATTAAGTGGTGGGTTTGTGTGGTCTTTGAGGGGGCTCATCCTAGATGTGCCGGAATGAGAGATCTGCTCTGTGTGCTCTTGTCTGCTGTAGGGTAGAGATTTGGTCCGAGGGCTGCAGTTCACCAGCTGAATAATGAATGCATTGTTTGTATGCCCTTATTTCCAGCTTGCACCATTAAAAGTGAATAGAAAGGTCAAGGAGATGAGTCACTGTGAATACAAGTGTCATTCTGCTCGGAAGAAATGGAAAAAAAGGAGCTTGCAAGTGAGGTGTTTCAGCTGGTGCCAAGCAGCTCTGTTTCACTGTACTTTCAGGGAGTTGCAGGAGTAAATCTCAGCTGAGGTCTGCTGAAGCCGTCAAGCCACCTGAAAGTTAGCAAGGGGCTGGAGCTGAGGTTTGGCAATTCTAGTTGCCAGGGGCTCCAAAGGCAGCTGCTGATGTAGGCTGTGTACAGAAAATCAGGGTGATACGCTGGAATCGTTGGGCTCATTGCGGCTGTTTTGCAAAACAAACACCTGGAGCTTGTAGGGTTAGTAAGCTCTTGTTCTCAGCTTCCCTAAATACCCAGTGGTACCCAGCAGAAAAGGCTGCCTCCACATCAACGTGGAGACTCCTTATACTCAGCCAGGCTGCTTTCTTCCAATGCTTAGAGCAAGGGTTAGTAGCGTTGCGAAGGTGCTGTCATGGGACAGTATTATCTCTTGAAAAGCCAGTGAGAAAATGCGTGCCCTCGGAGCAACGGGAGTCAGCAGGGTCCCGGCTTGGTTCCTGCACCGTCCTGGGGGAACGTGGGAGCAGGGCGGTGGGATGTGAGTGAGGGTCTGCAGGGTGCCTGGGGGTAAGCACGGGCCCATCCCCTGCCCTGGCCCTTGCAAATGCCCAGCTGTAAATTAAGCTTTTTTAATTTCCTGCCCGAAAGCTTCTTTCGACAAGCCCCAGGCAGCTGGTTAACCGCACTGGCAGAGCGCTGAAAATAGAAGTGCGGCTCGTGGGTTGCACGTGTGGAAGGGGGAGCGGTGAACTGCGGATGGGTTAATGCCAAGTGGGTGGGATAGGATGGGGACTTGGCCAGAATTTTCCTTTAATTGATACTGCTGGGGCAATTTCAATAAAACAGCAGTGGTGGCCAGGAGGCCAGAAAACAGAAGCCAGTTCAGAAGTTGTTAATGCTTTTTTTAATGGGGTAGAGTTTAAGTCATGGGCTCCTGTACCTATAGGTTTCCTTTTTCACATGGCTGAAATACCCTCCTTTGGGGTTATCAGCATTTTGGCTA
The DNA here is from genome assembly GCF_947461875.1 of Haliaeetus albicilla. Lineage (NCBI taxonomy): Eukaryota > Metazoa > Chordata > Aves > Accipitriformes > Accipitridae > Haliaeetus > Haliaeetus albicilla. The sequence goes on from NC_091508.1 coordinate 19,186,152, forward strand.
ATTGCTTTTCACTGTACTGGAAAGGAAACATCCACCGTGCTTTTGAGATGGTGGTGTGCTGTGGCAGACACCCCTGCGTATTGTTTAGCACCGCTTTAGTATTTTGGTAGAATATGAATCCTGAGAGACAGTACATAGAAATATTTGCATTTTTGATTTCTAGCCATTGGATTTTTCTGTTCTGAAGTCACTCCTCTGCTGTAAAAGAGATATTCCTCCAAAAAATAACTAAAGCTTTAGAAGCTTGATTAATCCTCCCCCATCAAAATACACCTTCAGTAGAAAGTTAAGCCAACTGTTTTCCTTGCTCGCCCAATGCAAGATCACTTCCATGAACAACTTTCAGATGAATCTGCCAATATAGCTTTGATCCAAGGTGGCTGAAAATTCAACACAAACTCCGTTTGGTATCAGATGACTGGGAACTGGGACTCATTTGCTAATGATGCGATAGGGTCGTGCTGACGGAGGGCTCTAGCAAGGCAGGAGTTGATGGCTCATGTGCATGGGAGGACCGTGCCTGGTTTGTGCGGCGAAGCGTTGGGTCTGTAACCTTTGCGTTGGCATTACGTGGAAGCTAGAGACTTCTGTGAGTAGATGAGGCGGGTGGTAGGTGTGTTTGGCCGCTGACGAGCGGGACGCACCTTCTGGCAGCGTGAGATGTGTGGGACCAGCAGAGCCGCTCTGCGCTTGCCGGCGCGCGATTCCATGGGAGCCAGGATGCAGGAGAAGGCTGCTGCAGGGCAGGAGCCATGCTGGACGTGCCCTTCGGAAGGCTTCCCCTAGAAGATATGAGGCCGTCCATCCCCCAAGTACAGCATCTGTTCCCTGACCGTGGGCTGCTCAGTGTCTCCTCTTGGAAAGCTGTCGATTCCTTGAAGGATAAGGACTCCTTGCCTGGAGCCCTGCGGCTGTAGATGCCTTTCTTGATGAGGCCGATGTTTTTCTCTTGATCCCCTTGGGTATTCTGCTTTTTGTAACAGGGAGGGCAGATCACTAAGAATCCCCTCGTCGTTTCTGTGCTCCAAAAGCGACACAAGGGTGGGAGGAAGAAGCGGCTTTCATCCTGGTCGCTGCCTTTGGCACACGCTGGTGAGTGTTCATATAGGAAAACTGCTAGGAATGTTCTCTCGCAAGGGTTTGCAGGGATCGGGAGAGGCATATTATCACGTCTTGTACACTTGGGGAGAAAGTCCCTCACTCTGCTTCTCTCAAATGTTTAAATTAAAACAATCTGTCTTTCTGCAACTGTTGGATGCTTTCCCTGCTGACCTCAGGAGCTGGGACTGGGAGGAGGAGCAAACAGACCCCAGCGCTTATAACTGGCTCTGGCTTTTTTCTTTTTAAACTTCAGTCCTGGTTCCCTGCAGGATGCAAAACACAAAAACAATAAGGGCCATATCAGCTCTGGAAACATCAATTTTCCCAGTGCTCTGTAATGAAAGAGCTATATCAGGAAGCACTGAAGCCTGTATGTGCTGGGGGCTATTGTCTTAAAAAAACTATGTATAGAAAAGGCAGCAGGCATGCTTAACCCTTCTGCCAGAGCTGGCACGCAGGGTTAAGTCCTCTGCAGTCTCACCATCTTTTTATTTTCCAGCCGCGTTCCCACAGCAAGCTCTGACTGAGATGCTCCCTGTGAGCAGAGCTAAGCGCTGGGCAGGATCAGCCCCCTACCCCTGAAAGGGGAAAGCAGAGCCGAGAAGCTTTGCAGCCTTCGGCAGACAGCGGTGCCCTGAGGGTGCTGGATGCGGTGCTTTGTACCCAGCCTCCAAACGCGGCCCTGGTCCCTGCTTACGGGATTCCTCTGCACCGAGGGAAAGGCATCCCTGTGCGTGGGCCAGGATTTTTGGTTGGACCCTTTGGTGCTTACGCGCTGAGTTTTCTCTTGGCCCAGGGCCCCGTGGCTGGGCAGAGACAGGATTTTTTTTTGCTTCTTGGCTGAGTCCGGCTCTTGCAGCGCTGCACTGTTGCAGGAGTGCATCCATGTGGAGCTGTGGGCAGATTCAGGGCTGCGACCCGACTCCCGTTAACCTTGGGAATTTAGGTGGTGAAGTAGCATAGCATCATCAGGCCTGAGTCACAAAAGCACCCTTCATCTCTTCTATCACTGCTTTTGACTTGCTGCCTTCGTTGCCCACAGGCCTGTGTTTTTTTGGCAGTTTATGGAGCATTTCACAGTCCTGCTTGGGATTCAGCCTAGGAAAATGCGGTGTGACTTCTTGTGGCAATGGGGAATAGGCTTGGATAACACCAAGCTGATAAAGATTTTTTTCCTATGAAATATGAACCAGAACCAAAACTGGAGCTTGTTTTGGGTGTGGAAATGTCTGTAAAGAACTCAGAGTTCCTCATTTGAAGGTACTGAAAAATTCACACCACTAAACTTAGAGATGCTCTGAAACTTTTAGAGTCAGAACATCAGTTAAAGATGTTCTGCACATTTAGAGTAACTGAGTAACCCAGCGTGCTTCCCTCCCTGCAGCTCCCCTCTCCAAAGCCTTGGCCAGACAAGCCGGGGCCCTCCTTGCCCTGGGGACACTCATCCCAAATAACGAACAGGCGCGCTGCTAAAATGAGCACGATTCCTGCAAGCCTGGAAATAGCTGAGTCTCTGCTGCTTGAGCAGAGCTGGCCAATTTGTGGCCTGGGACGAAGCTTTTTATGGATGGAGCTGGAACATCTGCTTTGGGGGGAATGAAATCTGCCACATCTTTGCTTTAGCTCGTGTGGCCTCTGAGGAACCCGGATGGGATTTGGGGTGCCATATACCTGCCCCTGTTGTGACTCGTGGGCTCACGTTGATTCTTTTTCTGATGGTGGCAAATTGCCGAGCCCCAGAGTATCTTGCAGGGAAGTTTAGTCAATGGAAAGGCTGAAAATAGATGTGGGAGACGAGGGGAAGCTTCTGCGAAACTGAAAAGGGTTCTCTTATGCTGAGGAATGAAAGCTGAAGATGTGCCTCAAGAAATGTATTTGGGGGAACAGATCTGTTTCAACACTTTCATTTTAGTGAGCAATGAATGATAGCGGAGGGGGTGTTTATGCGGGCAGGTATGTCATGCCTGTGTAATGTCAGTTGACACAGGATTAAATAAGGCATGTGGAACATTTTTCTGGGAAGTGAAGTCTAGTGAGAAATAATCATCAGAGGACTCGGGAGGTGAAATAACCTGCTCTAGACAAGCCAGCGTCCTCATTTGTGCCCCTGGAAATCTGCCAAGCGATGGATCAGCGGTTTGGAAGGACGTGGGATACTTGGCTGGGGGAGGCTTACCGGTCTGGGAGCATCCTGCGGTGCTGAGCGCAGCTCTGCATTACTGCGCTTAAAAGTCTCTGGTCATGTATAAAGCTTCCCAGAGTGATCAGGGGAAAGGGTGGATGCGGGGCAGGAGCTGCTCGGTAAGACAAGAAGCCAGTGCCTCCTGGAGAGGAGGATGTCGCCACTGGAGGAACTAATGCTCCACCAAGGACTGGGTGTGAAAAGCAGAAACCCCTTTTCCTTTGTACTGAGGGCTGTAGGATGATTATTTCAGATGTTTGCAGAAACGAGAGCGGAGCCCAATGGCAAAAGCGCAAGGCTGGAACAAGGAGAATTCGATGTGTGCGCTGTGGCTCCAGCCTTAGTGGAGCCCTTTTGTACAGGCTGGTTGGTCCTGGTTGGTGTTAAAACTCTTTGTTTTGTGCCACCAACTGCGGCAACGCTTAAACTGAGCTTATGGCTGCTTTGAATTGACACAGTGGTGAATTTGACCTGTAATGTCCTGGGTTTTTTATATGAAATTATCCTACTATCAGTGTATGTAGGATGGACTTGCAACTGGGACTTCTCTGCATGCGTGTCCTGATGGTTTTTGACAGGAATGGACAGGAGGAGCCAGGATGGCGCTGGAAGAGGGCAGACCCAAACTCTCATGGGTTTGAGTCTTCTATGCAGCTGATACATTTTTCTAGGATGTCTGTCTTAATGTCAAAGGGAATGTCTCCTCCCTTCTCCTTGTCCTGGAAAAGATATGTCAGCATGTTAATGGAGGGAAGAGGAACATACCGTAAGTGACCTCTTTGCGCTTTTGTAAGGACAAAATTTGTTTTCCTGTAGCTATGAAAAGTCTGTCTTCCCTTTGACTAATAAATGAGGGCATACAAAATGTACACAAATTACTTTTAAGCTATTGTGTATACCCTAGTATAAAGCACTTTGTATCGCTTATTTTAGTGATGGAGAGAGTATCAGGCGTGTTCCATGTATAAATCAGTCCTCTCAAAATATACTGATAACTCTTCTTGGCATTTGCCTTGTCTCCAGTTTCCCAAATATTTTCTTACCTCATTTGGCTGCTTCCACTATTCAACATGCCTTTTGCTCATCTGTATGATGAGTGGTGCTGGGCTGCTGTACTCGTTTGCATGGATTGATGCCTTGATGTGTCATTTACCTTCTCTCTCTATATGTAAAAATACCAAACATTACTTACACACGTTCACGAGTGGATGCACAAATGATTGGAAGTGTCAGTGTGCACTTTTCCAGATGGTGGAAGCGTGTTCCTTACTTCATTTATTTCAAATGTCAAACTCAATGAAATTAATTACTACCAGACTTGAACTGAAGTGACGGAGTGATTCTTGTCTCCATTTCACCAGCGTGGGGTAAAGCTGCACGCTCCATAGCAGGAACAGGCTTCAGGAGTTGAAATGCAATCGCTAAACTATGACTCCGAGCAATGTAAAGATCTGGGTTTGCAGCAGGGTGACCAGTCTTTACTTTGTTTCATGGGGAAAGCTGGGTTTGCTCTTGGTAGGGAGGGATGTCTCCTGGGGGAAGAGTGGCTTGGGGAGTGAAAGACTAACTTTGTCTTGGATTTCTTCTCTGCTGTGCATGGCATGAATGCAGCAGCTTGCCTGGGAAGTGCTTTGCTGTTGCCTTGCTTGTGGTTGCAGTGCTGGTATCCTGGTGCTTGCTCTGCCATCTCATTGCATTCCAGTCTTTTGCCCTTCTACTTTATCTGCAAGAGGATGCTGTTGGGGTTGGGTGTGGTTTTTTTTTTTTTTTTATTTGCACAATGTCTGATAAGCTCTCAGGCTCTTTGAGGATAGGAATTGTAGAAGTTGGGTAGACTTGTAGAGAAGTTGCTCTGGTCAGATGTTGGCAAAGCTCCAGGGATGAATGCTGGATTTGGGTGCGAAAGTTAGGACAGCGAAGAACTGAATTTCAGCTTAAACAGCTCTCTGAATGAAAGTTCTGAGTTCTCAGCACTTTTGGAAACTGGGGTGGTTGAGTCTCAAGACAGTCCTGTTGAAATCAAAGCAGTAACAGAAAATGTAATTCTTGGTTGCTGCTGTTTCACTCCTGGTCTCTGCATCGTGGCTGCCCTGGTTCTGGGAACTGTACGGAGCTCCAGGGAGTTGCTTGGTATTTCATGCAGCCCCTGGGTCAAAGGCAGAGCTAAGAGGCTTCATAGAAACAATAACTGTGCATGTAGTCTAAAGTCTTTGGTTTCCACCCTGCGTTTTGCTTCATAGAAAAAGAACGTGTTCTTGTAAGGGCTTTTCTAAATAATTCCTTCTGATAATCCTTTGCATTTCTCAAACACCCTTGTTCCTCTCTTCAGAAGATACCTTGCAGCAATTATTTAAGCAGATCACCACTTTGCTGTTTACCTTAGGGAAATAGCTGTTATTGGAGAATTTCTGACTATGCCTAATTTAGGATTCCCCCGTTTTTAACCTCATGGTCCCCATGCCTCTCAGGCTGTTATCCGGCCTTGATACTTTCTTTTCCTCCATGGCTGCGTCTTCCAGTGTCTCTCCGAACACTATTTGTGAGCCCTCCCTTGCCTACCATACCCAGAAAAATAAACAGCCCTGTCTCCTTTTGCCCTCTATTGTTTCTCTCTTTTGTGCTAAGTACAGTAATGCCTCTGAGCTACCCCAGGGCTCCTGCGTTCCCATGCTTCCCCATCCGTCTCACAAAGGACCTCTTTTCTCCCTGCCTTCTGGGTGCTGGGGCTCTGCAAATATGTGCCAGTGACCCTCTGCTCTGTATGAAAATAGCCCCTGCCTTTTTGTAGCTGTCATTTATTTTTGCTGCTTTAATTAGACTTGATCCTGCTTGTATTTTTTTCCTTTGACCCTTCTTCTTACTGCAGTGAAAGTTTTCAAAAAGTTTTTTAGCTCCCTTTCTACCTGTGCATACCCAGCTGTGCTGGCTCACACAAGTTGTCTGTCTTTGGATTAAGTTGGAAGGAACTTTAATTGCAAGACTCCAAACTTTCCCAAATATTTCCTACTTGAGTGTTGTAAGGCTCCCCTGGGATGGGACTGCACACTTGTAGTTCAGATTATCTTTCCATCTGCTTTTGCCTAAAGCTGGCAGCTATTTGTGCGACTCCCTCAAATACTTGCTTCCATGGGGATTTTAATACTGCTGTCGTCATTGAATTTGAAATATTCTTACTCGGTGGCATCTTCATTCATCCTGGCTGGCTGCTTTTCAAGGATCATGTCCAAACAAAGGACCTGATAACTTCTCATGTGCTGACTGTCATGTGCTGAGACTGTGGTTTCTCCATGTACAGGGGAAGGATCTTTCCCTGGAATGAATTGCCCATTCCTGTTAGGATTTCAGCAGAGTGATGCTGATTTACACCACATGAGGATCTGCTCTGTGGTATCCTGGTAATGTACAGCTAAGCTGTTTTCCCACCTCATCAATATCTCATTAATCAAAATCCCTCTTTTGCTGCTGATCAAAGCCCTGGCCTTCGCACAGACACAGACTTATCTGGGAAAATATTTCCAGCTCGGTTTTCAGCAACCACCCTGGAGCGCAGGCTGGAGCAGCATCCCTCACCCACCTGACTACCTTTATGGTCCCCAGCTGTACCGCTGCTTGTCCCGTCAGAACATCTCCGCAGATCCAGCTTCATCCCCTGCCAAAGTTACCGCATCTTCCTCCCTCTGCCTTCATCTCTTCAGCCGGCTCTGCTGCTGCCTCGAGTTGGTACCCACGGTGGCTGCTGCCACATGTGATGTGATGTCAAGTGGATGTGGATGTGATGTCAAGTGGCAATATTTCCAAATGCGTCTGGGAGTCAGCTCTCCTTCCAGAGCATCCTTGTACATCCATCCCTTTGCCTCGTGAAGGGCTCTTTCATTCTGGTGCCTTTACCTGGATGATGCTTTTATTTGTTTCTGAGTGCAGAGGTGTGCTTGGCAGAGGGGATCGGTGTTGTGGGCTGTTTAACCGTGGTGCTTTCTAAAGTAAAAAAAAACTCACCCAGGGAACAGAGGATGGAGTTGGGAAGGAAGGCTGAGTGTTGCGATGGTGAGAAGCGGTTTCCAGCGTGCTTTGCTCTGAAAAGTAGGTGTGTTTCTTGCCAGATCTTCATTGATGAAATGGAAAGAAACAAATGTAAGAATTCCCCACCCGGGTCTGCGTGCATGTGGAGGCTGCTCGGGGGGCTGCGCACGGATGGAGGTGGCCGACAGCCGCTTTTTGTAGACAGTGCGTGCGAGCAGATTCCTGCCCTGTGAGCTTGTCTGCTTGAAACAGCCTGGGGTCTTGTTAAAAACTGTTAAAGGGCAATAGGGCATGCTAGTAGTTATCCTCATAGGATGACTGACACATCATTACAGAGGGTCTGCTCAATGGCTTGGGAGTGGAGGAAGGTTCTTGTGCTTGGGGGGAAGGTTAGGTTGTATTTGGGACTGAATAGCAGTGGTAGAAAAAAAATCTCCGGTTTAAGGCTTATAAGGCGCAGGGTTAATTAACATTTAATGTCTAACATAAGTGATTAAGGGGAAGTTTATTGGTTGGTCAAGTCAGTACGGTCTAACGTTCAGAGCTGCAGATGAACTGTTTCTTCATCTCTCACCAACTCCTGTGACCTTGCTCAAGGCCGCTTGTATTGTTATCCTGCTTATGATAAAGGAAGAAAATAAATTTAACAAGAAATGTTATGAGCCTTTAAAACAAATAAAGGGGATAATGTCAAGGTAAATGTCTTATGCTACAGAGAGAACAGTTTAAAAAGTGGTTAATATGTCAGGGTATTGATTTCTGCGCTGCTTTTTAATCATCTGTTTTTCACCTGCTGCATTTTTGTAGCCTTTGGAAGGGTGAGAATGATGCAGGCTCTGCTTGTACTGTTGTTGAGACATTGGTAGAGTACACATTAATACCAGCCTGCATTTAGTCTAGCTATGCTGGATTGATCATTTGAAGCCAAATGGCTTTCGGGGGCTGCACAGCTTAGTGCGGGAGCTGAGTCTCTCACCCCTGGAGCTTGGGGCACTGACTTTGCTGCTGGAGGTGCCTGAGGTTGCTGTGTTAGATCTTGCTTGGGTGTCTCTATATGCTGTGATTGCATTGCTCAGTATCATGTAAATGAATGCTTGTTGTGCTGTGTTCTTATACAAATTTGTTTTTTGATTACCCATCTCTTAGGGACACAGTCTGCCAGCCTTATCACCTTACCTTATTAAGTAAATTGCTTTCAAACAATCCCGATATGTTCAGTGGCAAAGTAATATGCTATTCCTCAGTGGGAATAGGGCCTGGAAGAGTTATGTGGGGAGCATATGATTGTGCTAGACTTCTGCAGAAAACCTCAGCTCTGCTAAGCACTTTTATTTACAAAGCTGGAGTTTAGTTGTTTCCCTTTAGAGAATTCAGTTGTCTGATGGAAAACTGGTTCTTCAGTGTTAGCAAAAATCAAAACCAAAAAAGCCCAGCTTTTAGTGGCCAGTATATCAAGGTGTTGCTTTTGTGCATTTTACTGGCTTCATTGGAGTATCTCTATAGTTGTCTGTGATTTGTGCCCTGGAAACTCAGAACAATTTGAGAAGTATTTGTTCCCTGATAAAATTGTGAATTCCTTTCCAAATTTGGCACCATTTTTAGGTTGGGGGGCATCAGGAGAGTGGGCCTGCAGTGAAATTAATCTTTCAGCATCTCTTTAATCTATTTTTCTGGGTTTAGTCTGAAATGTGAGGAAAAGTCGGTATTTGGGATTAAAATTGCATTTCGCTCCTGCTGGCAGTGAGACTCAATTTTCTTTATCTTTGATCTTTTCCTAAAGCAGCATCAAGACTTTTGTTTCATATTTGCTGTTGTATCTGACCCCTGGTAGAGCTCTGAAAATAGCTCAGGTCTGGGCGAGTCATCACTCTTTAGCCCCAGAGTCCCTATGTGTCTTCCCGCTTTATTGTTTATACTGCTAATTCCCCAAAAAGCATGCTCTTGGGTTTAAGGCACTACATGAACTACAGTCTGAAGAAGATCACTGGCAACGCAGGAGGGGGAAACCTGCATTGAAGGGGGACAATATCTTGCTAGGCTTCCCTCTCCTGCCCACTGACCGTGACAGAAAAGGCAGAGAAAATAAAATGTGGTGTGAATCGCTGCTGAAAGTGCAGAGTTGCTCTGCAGAAGTGCGAAAGACGTCAATCCCACCGCTTCCCTTTGCCAAGAGCATGCATGTGCCACCCTTTATGTTGCCCTATTTGGTGCTTCATTTTTTTTCCTGCCTGGGAATGAGAATTTGCCCAGTTGCCTGTCAGGAGCAGGCAAATGGCGGATTGAAGGGCTCAGCATCCTACTGCTGCCAGGGTCCGGCCGTCTTCACCCGTGATGGTGCTCATCCTGCTGCGGTGCCAAGCACCTCGTCTGTCTGCCAAGCTCCTTTTTCAATGTCATCGAAGCTAGTTGCTTGCAGTTAAGAAGCCAGAAGTATAATTTTCTGAAATCACTTGGAGTATGTAATGTATTGGGATACAAAAAGCATCATTATAGCAGTCTGCAAATATTACAGGCCTGACTGATCAAAGTTGTGATTGAGCTCTTTAAACCTCCGAGCATGGTTAAGAGGTCATGCCACAAACCAGTTCCAAGCAAGTGAAAATAAGCTTGAGACTGAGATTGACCTCTCCCAGATGCAAGGTCTTTTTGCTTACAGCCTGAGAAAAGATGTCCTGGAGATAGAGCTACTAAAATACAAAGTCCTTTTCTTACCTACAGAGAGAAATGCCACACTGGTCACCATGCTAGCCGAGTATTGCACAAGGAAATCTTCAGTCGCTTCCATGCATTAGCTGGAAGGGAAGCAGTAGAGGAAAGTATATTTTCGTATATTTTTATTGTGCTTTGGGACTGGTTTGTGGGAAGGTTACCTGATACTTATTATCTACCTTTTCACTAGGAGGGGAGCACTAATAGCTTTCTTGCTTGAGTTAAATAGCTTTGCAAGGATTCAAGTTCTCCCTGTGAATGCAAATAGAGAGGGTCACCTTTCCATCAGGCTCCCCACGAACATCTTGCGCAGACCTGTGTTTGACCAAGCAACCCGTGTTGAGACACTGGTTCTTGGCACTGCCTCCTTATTCTGAAGGTAGCAGCTTCCCAAAGGCAGCATTTCCTGGCTTTTTCTTCTCTTCACATCTGTCCTGGGGGTGGAAAGATCAATAGGAGGGGTGAGAAATTTTTCTTACTGTTCCAGCTTAGCTTTATGGCCCTGGATAGCTTCATTTCTATTCTTTCTCAGCCGTGCTCTGATGGGTTGTCTTGCTTTCATGCAGCTGGAATCCCAGCTCAAAAGGCCTCAGGAGCACAATAAAACTGTGAGAAAAGAGAAGGAAAAAGATATTGAGCAAGTGGTTATGTCCTTCAGCCATCCGTTGCTAGATATCAGCTAGTGGCATGATGTGGCAGGGTGTGGGGGCAAGGTGGGCATCAAACCTCTGAGCCACATGCGCAAAATGAGGGTCGTGGCCAGGAGCAAGCGTGGGCGCTGGTCCCTCCCTGCGTGCTGTGAGCAGGGCTGTGATGGGAATATTGCGTCTTCTCATCCCTTTTCTTAGAAGATTTGGCAAAGTTGGAAGGGTTGTAGGAGCCAGCAGCTGAAGCGGTGATAGGGCTTGGAGGCTGGAGCTGCAGGGACCCATTGAAACAAGTCAGTAGGGGAAGGTCCTTTCCAGAGGCTCTGGAGCAGGAAGGATTTCGGTGCTGAACTTGACTATTTGCTCAGATCGGTGAATCTGAGAGCCGAGTGCCTGAGCCAGGCCACGGGGGAAAAGCGGCCATGTAGAGAAGTCCCTGACGGCCCTGGCTGGAGGACCTTTACAGCTATTGCACAAAGCCCAGCTAGAAAAATGCCCAGAAAGAAGAATACTCTGGCAGGAGATGGGCTGCAGACCAGCAGATGTGGCTTTCTTGCAGCTCGTGCTCTGCCGTCACCGGCTCTCCTGCCCTCCCTGTGGAAGCACGGTCCCCGGAGGCACCTGAGGAGCTGGGGGTGGTGTCGCCAGTTTGGTTCCTTTCCAGCAGTGGAAAGAGGCAATTTTAATAACGGGGGTGATGAGAGGAGCCTGCGTGCAGGGATCCCCAGGGATCTCCAGCGGTGCGGTGTGCAAGTGTGCGCAGAAGTGACTCTGAACAAATTTCTCAGCTCTTTCTTTACTGTAAGCCAGGAGTGGTTTTTATCATCTTCGTCAGTCTGCTTGAAACCTCACCTTAAAACTGGGTTGTGCGCATTTTTGTTCTCAGTAAAGACCACCATAAGTGCCTTGGCATAGCATAGAAGGATCAAGAGAAATGGAAGTGGATTACTTTTAGCCACATTACGTTTGAATGCTGCAGTAGGACTTCAGAATTGAGGCCCATTTGGCTGGGTAGCCTGCATGCGTTCAGGGAAAGGCTAGTCCCAAAAGCAAATAAGTAAAGCAGAGATGCGTAGAAGCGACTAGTCCAGTGTCATAGCACAGTGCTGGTGGTGTGCCTCGTTTTTTTCTCAGCTCCGAGTGAGCATTTCTGCCAGGAGACCTCTTACCCTTTGCCCATCAAGTTTCCATTTCCCCAGCACGCAGTCAGCCGGAGGCAGAAGCCATTCCTCCTCCATCCCTCCTCCATCCCCTCGTGTCCGCAGGGAGATGGTCCTTTTTCCGACAGTCCCCCCCTCCCAATTTCCCCGGGCGAGCAGGAGGGCAGCGGCAGCTCTGGTGCTGCCCATCACTCAAGTACCACTTGTCAGTACTGCTGGGAGAACTCACAGTGGTTTTTATAACTGTCATTGGCCTCTAATTAGATGGTCGATGCCAAAGTAATAGTAATAAAAGGCTCTTTATTTAAAACAAACCCATGTGAATAATTATGTAAATATTTGTCTGGGCCAGTGTTAGTTTGAGTCCTGGGAAAGCTTTTTGGATGGGTATCTTGGATATTTCTTCTTAGCTTTTATAGTAGCATATTTCAATTTAGATGCTATCTTTGGGTTTGAATGCTCCTTCATGTATAATCGAAGACCTGAAATGACATGTCAGCTATTAAGTGCAGCAGATATTTCCAAGAACAGTCAATGTGCAAATCACGTTGTAACTAGTTTAATAGAAAATATCTGAAGGTGGGGGGGAATGGTCATGCAGCTGTGACCCAAATTTTCTAAAATCAGTTCTCGTCCCTGTGTGACTTGGTCAGTGTTGCAAAACACCATAGTGGCAGCTGTGGGTTTGGAGCAGATGAAGCCATGATCTTACGGGAATATTGGTATATGATGGGCAAAAATCCATCGTCTGCTTTAAATCAGCTCCTGAAACAGTAGTGAGAGATGGTTTCTGACAGTGGCTTTGCTCGTCTGGGAGGGTTTGTCTCCTGTCACAGGTAGGATGGTGCAGGGAGGAGGGGGCTGGTGCTGGCTAATTAGTTCCTGATAGCTATTTGTAATGGAGATACTGCTCTGAGTGTATGAGGCGGTTAATGGGTTGGCTTTCTCCCCTAATGACCGAGGGTCAGAGATCACAAGGGTCACTCAAGGCTGAACAGGAGTTTCTTGATATTACTTTAATGCCACTTGATGTGTTAATGGTAATAAACTTCCTTCCACCATTTGGTGCTGCTGGGACCAGGGAGCTGTGGGTAGGTGGGGAGGAATCCCATGCTTTTAATGGAAAACCTCACGATGTGCCATTTCTTAATTTGGGCAGTAGGGAAACACACCATGTATTTGTTGTATTTATAATGGGACTGGAAATTGGAGAGGAATGGGAGTTGGAGTGTTGTATTTGGATAAGCCTTTTCTTCTGCATGTTTGGACATCGACAGATTATATATTATTCTAGCTGGTACATAAAAAACCCTCAACTGGCCTGAAGTAAAATAATGTTCATTCCCTGGTGACATTAACAAAGAAATCCATTTAAACACCTAATCGGGAATAAGATCTGCCAAATAAACACGGGTTAGAACTGAGACAATCATTAGCAACTAGTAACTTAAGTGGTGGATTTCTCCCTGCTTGCAGACTTCCCTTGAGGGCATCACAGCTTTTTGGTTGGTTTGTGGGGTTTGTTGAGAACTGATGAAACTCATGGCTGTGGGTGGTTAATTCAGGCCTGCATCTTCCTGCTCTTCTTGCCTTGAAAGCAGCAGCTATGTTGTGCAGATGTGGACTATATAAACTCACAAAGGAGTTAATGCTCCTGAGAATTTTAGAAAGCGAGCTTCAGAAACACTTTTCATGAAGTCAAGCAGATATTAATTTGAAATTTGCCTTCTGGCTACATTTTTTGATGAGGACAATCCAATATAGGTATAAAGTAAATGCTAAGGGTTCATAGATTTAAACATCTGACAAAAAATTAGTTTTACACTTCTTTCCCTGTGTCAAAATATTCAAGTGTACAGTAGTGCTGGAAATAATTCAGCGTTGGGCTTTTTTAAATCACCCAATGAAATATTTAAAAATAAAAATTACTTATGCTTCGTACCATTAACTTTATGGACAACTAAAAACCCTGCAGTGCATAAAATGAGTCTTTAGCTCCTAAATGACTGTATGCTGGAAGCATCCCGGCTGAGCTACCTGTGCGGGGTGTGGGGCAGTGCCCTGTAGTAAACCCCTGTTGTTGTGTTCCCTTTTAAACGGCTGATGCGATGAGCCAACCACGCGCTGCTGATTGCCAGTGTGACTGTAGCTGCAATGTTTACCGTGCTGGAATTGATTGTGATTATGCAGGTGCTTGTGCTAATGTGTTTAATGAAGCTCATGGTTGGGCAATCTACTTGCAGCACTGCAACAGAAATTAAAAGGTCGGGCATGGCTACAGGAAGGCTGTGGAGGGGGTATTGTTCCAGAATGGCTACTATTCCCCCAAAACTTATCCGTTTTGGCTGCTCTTTCCAGACTCTGCTGGCCTAGGTGATAGAAGATGCTGCCTGCCCCTCTACCTCTTGTCCCTTGTGTCCTTGTGTCCCAGCAGCTCCAGCTGTGGTTACTGGACAGCCTGCTTTAATGGTACCTCTTCAGCAGCATCTCCCATTTTCCCTGAATACCGCTGGAAGATTCTGAGAGGGGAACGTAACCCTTTGCACTGCACTTGAGGGCGATCCCATTTCCCTTGGCACAGACTTCTGCTTAGAAGGGGGTCCTGTGAGTTTCTTTTCCTAGCCCTGAAGTGTCAAGAAGAGATGGGGCATTGGTCATCCTATAGGGATGTAGGGTGCTTATGCCTCCTGGTGCATTCTGCTGTGTTTCCAGCCACTAGCATGGGAGGAGGAGGTGAAAAAACCCTGGTCGTGGTGTGTTCTGTTCCCAAACCGCCCTGACGTTCATGTAGGCTGCTGGGTGCTTTTAAGCATCCAGTATAGATGGGCTGGGGCTTCCTGCGTGTAGGGCATGACTGTATATCTCCATACGATGGCTCCAGCCTGCCTGATGAAATTCTCATCCTGTGTCTGTGAGTGCTCAGTGACATTTTTGGGATGCAGTGAGACGGTTACCCACGTAAAATGACACAGAGGGCTGCAAAATATTGCTTTTGCAGGAAAACCCCAGTTCAGCTGTTTGAATTTTGTTTCTCTTTCTGGAAGGTTTTTGTTTGGGAGGCTTTGAGAGGCATCACGTGGAGAAGACCACTGCCTTGATCCGCGTCTCCTTAGTTTCCTCATAAGGTGATGCCCTTCTTGGTTCAATGCCAGGTAGCTTTGGGTACCAAAAAGAGGGAGAAAGGTGCCCTCTGTGCTGCAGCATCTAAGAGCAGCAGGCTGGAGCAGATGGTGGCCCTGGCAGCGTGCTGCAGCTGGCTGAGAGAGGATGCTCACGCTTGCTCTGACAAAGAGGCTGTTATGTCAGGTTTTCCTGTAGTATTTTCCCCCTGTCTGGGAGCTGAGCGTGCCAGCTTCTTTCTTCCTTGCAGGAATAACTATTCTGCACCCCGTTAAAACTGGTTGCAGAACTTCTGTTGGCTTTAATGTGCTGCAAGATCAGGCCCTAATTAAACCTTGCAGAGCTGTAAGTGGTTGATTGTTACAAAGCACTTGGAAAATGCAAATGCTGTCCAAGTGCCAGATCGTCTGGAAATAGATGGCACTCCTTAGAGCAAAGACAAAAGGTTGAATTTTCCTTTTCCCCCTTCAAACGCACCTGCTTGAGAGCTGCAGGAGCCCCTGGGTTGGCTGCAGTTGGCTTAGGTGCGAGTCCCACGGCAGTGCAGTGAAACTGGGGAAGGCAGTGGATGTCCTGTAAGCCCGAGCCAGAAAATAACGATCACTTATAGAAGCAGTAAATAATGTTTTGCTTAAAGCTGTCACTAGCTTGAAGTGAAACCTGTAGTTTGGTTGGGTTGCCTTGACTGCGCAACGTGGGGATGCTGGAGCGCGACTCGGAGGTTGTCCCCAGGTGATGCCGAGATACTAGCTGGTTCCTCATCACCTCCTGCAGAAAAGCACAAGGTGCCATAGGCAGAGGGGACAATTGTCACAGCAGAGGTGTGTGTTTGGTTTTTTTTTTTCCCTCCACCTCAACCTAGAAAACCTCAGTGCTAAACCTGCAGAGCTGCTTTCCAAAAAGCTGGGCCAAGGTTTTGTTCACGAAGAATGGCAGACTCCTCGGATGCAATTTCCATCTCTTGCTGGTACATCTCCGCGTGCTTCCTTGGGGCTGAGGCAATCCAGGGGCTTTGCAAGGATTTTAAAGTGGGGGTTTTGAGTAAAGGAACCAGAGACTTGGGGTGGGAGGGAAGGAGAGGAGAGTGTCTGTTCATTTGCACGTGACTTGCATCGCTTTATGGCTGGCTTTCAGAAACTGCTCCTAAACCTGAGCTCTCTTTAAGACCTCTCAGTTAATCATTCCGAAGATGGAGTCATGCTCTGTCACTATTTCCTTTTGCAGGTCTGCTGAGCGTGTGAGCTTGTAGTTTTAATAACTCCAAAAGTTTTAGGCTCCATTCACCTTTAGTTTTTTCTTTAAAGGGCAAGACGCCTGCCAGTAATGAAACTGCTGCTGGAAAATTTCCCAAAATGTCATAGTGACCCAGAAATACTTGATCCAACCGGTGGGGGATTGGAAAGCTCCCCCTGGACCCTGGAAGCCGGGGAGCGGGGCTGGCCGGGATGGGAGCCGTGGGCAGGGTGGTATGTGAGGCATCTCCGCCACGGCCGGGGCGTGCGAGCAGAGGCGACGAGGGCGACTGCGAAAGCTGGTGATTCACCTTATTCCTTTGACCTTGCTGTCAGGACAGTCCCATAAAAACTCCTCGGACACTGAACAGTCGTGCTGGGGGTTTGGCAGGGCTTGACTCGGGCTCTGCCTTAAAAGGCTTTCTGCTTTTCGCTGGGGCTGATGCAATGGTTTGCTTCAGTGGAGAGGGGGGTAAAAAGTTGTGCTGAGGGCCCCTTCTTGGGAAAAACCGGTGAAACCCAATGCAAATCCCACTGACCCCTGCAGGGATGGGGAAGGCTGCCCGTGAGCAGGGAGAGGGACGCTGTGCATTGGCTTTGCAACCTCAGACCAGCCCTTCTGCGGACTGCCCTTTCCCTGGGCTCTGGATTTTGTCCATCGCTTTTTCTCCCAGGATTCGTGGGAATTGGGGTTCGGCAGCTTCTCGAAAGGGGCAGAAGCCCCTCCTTTGGGTGCTCTCCTCCGTGTGCTCCTGGCTGTCCCTAACTTCCCAGCGACGGATGTGTCCCTTGGCCGTTCTCTGGCCCGTGGAGAGACGTGCCCTGGCTCCCACGCTGGCGTGGGGCAGGAATTGCCCTGGCCGGAGCTGTTCCCGTGTCAGAAGAAAGCCCGTCCTCCTCCCTGACCCTTTAGCACCCTTTTTCCTCTGCTGAGCAATCCGTGTGCTCATGGAGCCAGCCCTATGCTGCTGTATTTTTCTTTCCCCGACCAGGGGAGAATCCGAAATCCTCAGTTTTTGAAAATGAACAGGATATTTGCTGCTCTCGAATGGGGCTGGGATTTCCCCCAAAGTCCTAAACGTTTGCCTGTTTTCTGTGCATTGTGCCTTTAAGTTTTGCGTGGCATTTGCAGCAGAGATTTTTTTTGCGTGGTTTAATTATATTCCGTGGAGGAAAGGCCTGCTCTTTGCTTGCTGTTAGCTGCTAACACCACTGCTTTGTTAGAAACCCAAATGATTGATTATTTTTAAAAAAAAGATTTACGCTCAAAGGAACAAAGATTATTTGATTCTTTGAATTTAATGTAGTCTTGCAGAGCCGCTCCAGTATCAGTTCTGGGTTTCTTTCCCTTTTGGGATTATGCATACGATCTTTCGAATCTGACTCTGCATAATGGTTTCCTTTGTTCACAGTTGGGACTATTTGGGCCTTTAAAAAAAAAAAACCCATAAGGGGATGACATGAGTCATTGGTGAAATATTCGGCTATCTAGAGCAATGTGAATTGACCCAGCTCTGTTGCAGCTATTGGAATGAGCTGATGTGCACCAGATGAGTATCTGACCCCTTTTGTAGCTGGCCTTTTTTTGCTGTATTATGCCCCTTCCTAGGGAACAAACTTTTATATCTTCAATCCCACAGTTCAGATTCCTTGATTCTCCTCCTTAAAATGCCTTTCTTCTTTGTCCCAATACATCATTTTGTTTTAGTGGGCTGCTGGGATGCTGAAGATTTTAGGGGCTGTATTAAGTCCATCTAAAGGATGCTTGAGCAAGGGCAACTGGAGCTTTATATTCTTACTTTTTGGCTATATTTTGTCTTAGCCTCTGCCATCTTGTTTTAGTCAGTTATCTGAGGGCTGCAGCCAGGAGGTCAACAGTGGTGAGAGGTGTTTAGATAAGGAGCAGAAATTGTTGAAATCCTACAGGCATGACCTGGAGACTCCAGGCTCCGTAAAAATACATCGCTAAGTGAGCAGCTTCCAGTTCTCATCTGCGTTTGGCCGTCTCTTACGGTTCTCAGCAGAGGAACATTTACCTCTTGGTATTTGATTCCTCGTAGAAGCCAAGACATCCATTTCAACCTCTGGGCAGCTGGCTGAGGAGCAAGAAACCCCAACCGCGCTGAAAGGTGCATCCTTCCCCCTGCACGCTCCGCTTTGCCTTGCTGGTCGGAGTTTGGTCCTCCGAAGGAAATAATTGAGCGTTTATTTTGCACTAAGAACAAACTGTCTCGGAAAAGCATTCCAAGCAGCAAAAGCTGGTAAAGACGGAAAGGAAAGGGTCTGTGTGTTTGGCATGTTTTTTTCCCGCAGGGCAGTAAAGCACCCAGCGTGTTGCCCTGCCAGTAGCTCTGTCGGTGCCGAAGCTCAGCTCCCTCCTGGAGCAATCCTGACCTTGGCTGGGTTTCCCGGGTCGGGATTAAAGCGCGGTGCTGGGTCACAGCTGGCTCTTCCTCTCCCCCATCGCTGCGCGAGTGCACCCCAGTCTGACCTCTCGCAGCTCGGCGGCTTTCTGGGCTTCGGCTGGAAATTACCTTTTTGCCTTAAAAAAATACGCAATAGCCTCTGTCTCCTCCCGGGAATGGGGTTTTGCTGGGTGTGCAGGCAGCCCCGCGGAATCCTCCTTTCTTGTTTGGGAAGGTAATGCATGTGGTGAGACAGGGCGGTGCTCTGCCTAATGGTTTTTGTGCAGGATTTATTGATGTTAATTGGGGAAAAAAGGGTAATTGCTTCATACTTGTCATCTGAGTACCTGGAAGTACCGTACAAAATTATCTCTTATAACTTCCTCACGACACAGCTGCTGGTGAATTTCTGGCTTAAAGATGACAAAAATGAGAGATGGGGATGTTAAGGAATAGGTTCTCTGGTGGCATAAGTAGACCTCGTTTCATTAAAGCTGGGAGTTTTAGATCCACCTTATATCTACTGAGTTACCCGGCACTAAGTGGCTTGGCCAAGGCTGTGTGGGTGAGACAGCCGCCCAGCTGGGGTCAGGAACTGCCTTGGGGTTGTATTCTGCTCTTGGAGATGGTGATGGAAACCTCAGGCAACCCCTAGTCAGATCTCTGAATTTACCTTGGTGCAGTCAAGCCCAGGATCCAACTCTTTTTTTTTTTTTTAATTTTATTTAATCTCTCACTTTTTTACCTACTGCCTTTACATCAGAAAGATAAATTCCCCGTTCTTCGTCTATGGAATGAGTCCAGTTATTGTTTTGCATCAGTTCATAGCGATCCCCTTTGGCTTTGAAATGTATGAAACTCTCCTTCTGGATAAGGTCTGAAGTGACGTGGGTGGTGAAGGAGGCAGGGAGATCCGGGAAGGCTCTTGCAGGTGTCTGAGCACGGGGCTCCCATGCATGGCCACGGGGCTGGAGCGGAGGGCCAGGACACTCGGGGCCAGTTGCCCACTTTGACTCTAAGGAGTCAGGACAGCAGGGTGGCCACAACAGAGCCACTCCAGCCAGCCTGGATGCCGTTAGAGGTCTATGTGCAGGAGAAACAAGGCAATTTAAGACAGTTGGTTAATTATTGGCAGGTTAACTGCAGTGTATCACTTTGCTTTTTCTGTGAAAATAATTCTTTCCACCTTTCTGTGGGACTCGAGATACTTTTCAAGGAGACACTACTCTTGAAATAATCTTTATTGATGTTACTTACTGTCATTACTTGCTGTGGGGTAAGATGGCATGTTTGTTTTATACTGCTTGTTCATGCAGGAAGGCTTTGCTTCCCAGTAAACCTGCTTCACTGGTGATGTGACACTTGGATACAAATACCCAGACTGGTGGGTTACGTATTAAATGATGAGAAAGTTGCAGAGGACACGTGGAATGAGCTGGGAACATAAATGCTTATTCACTCTTCACCTTGTGACCTCAAATCTTTGGCAATAATTGCACATAAACTATAGTATGACTAAGTGCTGTGTCATTAAGTGCTGAAGGTCTGTGGATGCCCTTTAGCTGTTATGAAACCGAATGTAGAAAAATGGTTCTCCACTGTTACAGGATGGTGACCCCCTTCTCCAGCCACCCAAATGTCTCAGTTATTGTATTAATACAATGACA
Organism: Haliaeetus albicilla; assembly: GCF_947461875.1. Lineage (NCBI taxonomy): Eukaryota > Metazoa > Chordata > Aves > Accipitriformes > Accipitridae > Haliaeetus > Haliaeetus albicilla. Next base: position 19,206,395 of record NC_091508.1, read on the forward strand.
GGCCAGCTGTGCACAATAAATGTGTCTCGGGATGCTGATGAAGAATTTTTTCCACTTTGAAGGGTATTGTAAGGCAAAAAGTTCAAGAAAGGAGACTTGATTCTAAGTTCTGGGAATGTGGTCAGTGAAGACACTGAAGGCATGCTTGATCTTGTCAGATAAGACTGAATAAGCTACAGGTGTACCTTAGGGTGACAGTGGTAGTGTAAGGGGAAGGCTTTGACCTCTTAAGTCCAATTTTGGCCACAGCTGTAATACAGCTGCTGCGTGGCAGCGCAGCTGCTTTCTTGTTTTGTGGACAGCATGTTGCACTGGGCAGCGCTGGTGGTGTGTGTGCAATTTTGGTTGATTAAACTGCTCGGCTAAAACCTTTTTGGGTTTTGGTCCGTTGAAATCTTCAGGGTCCTCTTGACCATTTCAGTGAGATGAGCAAAAGCGAGTCGGAAAAACAAGTCTGTTCTCAGCAATACACCGATTTTTGCTACAGCATCCTCTGCTGCTCCACTGGAAAACGGGTGGAGGTCTGCGAAGAGGAAGAGGTGGATTTAAGTGCAAACTCATTTGGAGCGTGCAAACTGCTGCAGGTACAGCTCTTCTTGCAACGAGGACGCTGGCCTGACTGGGGAGGTAGTTTTCTTGTTGACTGGTGGATGCGCGGTTTTTCCAGGCCCTCGGAGGATGGGACGGGCTGGGCACGGTGTGGGAACTCATCTGCTGCTCTCGTTACCCGAGTGTTCTCCAGGGGTTAGCTTTGATCTCTGGGGATGTCAAGGCAGAGCCTTTCGCTAGCAAGCAAATGAATGTAACAGAGCCATTAAGAATTGGGGTAGGCTTTCCAGATGTGCTCTCCGTGCCGCAGAAACAGCGTTGCTGCTCCTTCCAGTCCCATGCTGGGTACCCAGCTCTGGGGCACCTGGCACCGCGGGCTGGTGGGTGGCTTGGAGGGGCTGGATTGCCTTTGAGTCCTCGTTATCCCGAAGTGCTAAGGATGCACCGTTAAGTTTGCCGTTGACGTATAGTGTTGTGGTGTTGCCAGCTTGCTGGGATTTGTATGAGGGGTCTTGTGGTACCTAGTGGGGTTTTCTTCCCTTGTTTTTCTGAAAGTTTCTCTTCCTAGAGCCATGTGATTCACTTAAAGTGAAGCAATTAAAAAAAAATAAATAATCATCTTCCCAAATGACAGCTGGAAAAGCTTGAAGATCACACTGAAAAACTGGGAGGCAGCTTTCAGAACAGATTTATAAAATTTCTTGTGCATAATTGGGCTTTATTAACACATTCATAAACCCGACTATATATAGTTGGGAAAAAGAAATATATTTAAACATTATAATTTACTGGAATCCAGACTATACTCTTTGAATGCCTGGCTTTGCCTTTTGACCAGCGTGTGTTAGTGCTGCTCAGTTCACCCTGAGCCGTGCGGGGTGGCTGGGGAGAGCTGCCACCTCTGAATGATGGGGCGTAAAGCAGAGAGGCCACGGAGAGTGACCATCACCAGCACTGCAAGGCTGCAACAGCTTCAGCCTTCGGCTCGGTGACAAGTTTAAATATTGCGGATTTCCTTGGGGATAAGGATTTAATTAAAAGACCTTGCAAAATGACAGGAGAGAGAATTGTTTTGAGGTTTGTTATTTGTAATTTGGTAATTTTTCAGACGCTGGAAATGTGGATACCCACAAGTTAACATATAAGCGACTTATGTATCCTGATGCTTGATGAAGTGGTTTGGGGCCTATTCAAGAGCTTTGCTTCAGGTGTTAAAAATGATTATTAGAGGCATAAATATGGCTTAGATTAATGACTTCTAGCTAATGCTGTATATGCTGGGATTTTCAGCATGGTCTACAGAAGCTGCAGGTCCATCTTGCACTGAACAGCACCACTTCCATTAGGTTCTTGGGTTGGGTTTTTTTTTTGGAGGGGGGTATAGTGTCTTATTTTCCTGCTGATCCATCCTGCTTTTAAGAACATTAAGCTGGGGGCCAGCCAAGGGGGTGATGAAATGAGAAGCAGGGAACTGGTGGCATGTGCCCTTTGGGCTCATACCCATTAGACCTTGCAGGAGTGAAGCAAGGATAGAAATACTGAGGAAAGCATAGCTTCCTCTGCTGAAAGCAAAGCAAAATGCCTTGGCCAAAGAAGATAAAATTAGGAGGGTCTGGGCTTGATATGAAGCTTGGTGGAGAAACCAAACTGTTGAACCTTTGCGTAATGGTTGTGTGGTAGATGGTGCATGGAAAAAGTCTTAACTGACCTTCACTGCAGTCGCTAAGGGTGGGCTGGTTGTCCACTCTTCTGCACTGTGACTAGCAAGTGTAATGGCATTTAAAAAAAAAAAAATCTTTGTTTATTATTGCACGTCCTGAAGGATCAGCCAGACTTAAGGCCTCTTTTTCCTCTTAAAGTTTGATTTAAAGAACAGTCAGGGAAAGGAAAGGTGGGGATGAACGACCTAGTCATGTTGGGAATGGGGTTTGCCCACAGTCAAGGGTGTTCAGTGTGCTCTAATATTCACCTTCGGATATTAATGATCCTCTGGTTTCCTTTTGAGTTCCTTGGGGATATTTCTGTTCCTGCATCCCACAGCTGAGTCCGAGCAGGCGGTTTGGCTGTGGTCGAGGGTAGCAGGGAATGGCCACACTGACCCTATTTTGGCTGGAGCCTGTGCCCAGCCCAAAGCCAGGGAGTTTGTTTCAATGAATGCTGCTTAATTTGCTTCAGTATTGATGTGTAAGAAAGAAAAAGTGGCTATTGGCCACTGCTGAGTGGGGGTGGAGTTATAAGCTTAATACCAGCTGCCTCTGTTCCAGGTTTTAACAGGTAATTAAATAATTTAGGATCAGATTAACACAAAGATTAGCCTCGTGGTTAAAGCCTTGGTCAGACATGGAGGAATTAGGGATTTAATTCCTCCTTTTGCCACTGTTGGCTCATCAGTGAGCCATTCACCTCTGCTCTGTTAAAACGGGAAGCAATGCTCCTTTCTGGTCTTGTTCAAGGGCTTTACGTGCTGCTGGGTGCAGGCTTTTGGGGCAGCCTCTGGTCTGATTTTGGTCTAATTTTGGCTCCTTGGGGTTTGCGTCTGTGTACTGGATATATTGCCACCCTCTTCCAGAGCAGCAGGGACGGAGCTGCTGGTCTCTTTAGGGAGCCCTGTGCATCTCGAGTGAAAGAATGATCCTGTGTGTAATGCTGCATAGTAATGTTATTCATAAAACAGCAAGGAAAAAAAAAAAGCTTTCATAAAGCAACAGCTAATTCAGTTCTCAGATGAAAGCCAAGCCCAGCGCGAGCTTGTAAGAAATACCCTGTAGGGCCTGATTTTGGTTAGTCTAGTCTCTGTCCTTCTGTGCACGATGCTGTCATCGCTCCTAACAGGAGATTGCTGAGTTTAGATTTGGCTGAAAAATCAAGGGCAAGTAAATAAACCAATTAACTGGACAGGAATAAGAGTTGCTCCCGCGTGAAGCTCATCTTTCTGGAGAGAGCTGGAGACTTTTACGCTGCTTAAGTCCTACTCGAACTGGTGCTCTTTGTGAGCTGTAACACAAGTGTCTGTAGGGCTTCAGGTGGCTTCTCACCTCCTCTTTGATTTCCAGGAGCAAGCAGAGGTGAGATTTGTGCACGTCTGTGAACAGAGCTGATTTCCTCTCCTGCTGGTTACCTGCGTGGTTTGCACTTTGTGCAATACCCAGACTGTTACTTTAATATCTTGCTTTGACCTAATCCATCATAGTTATGGAGGTAAAGAGGATTTTTCTTCAAGAGGAAGATGAATTGGATGTTGTGTTTGGAGGCTCACAGCGGCACAGGCGGGTGCTTGGATCATCCTTTATAAATGAGAAATTCTGCGCAGGGCACTGGTATGGGTGAGGGCTGCTCAGAGGGCTCCAAGCAGGGGCTGGAGCACCCAGCCTGCGATATGCTCACGGCTGGTCGCTTCTGGAGGAGGTCCAGCTCCCCTGGATGCCCATCACCTTGCAGTAACTGCTGCGGGAGCTTTTGGCAAGCGGTTGCCGATGTGGCTTGCAAGCGGTGTCGTTCTGTTAACGCACAGAGATGGTGAAATCTTCTGTTTTCACGTCGCGCTTCCTTCGTGAAAACAAGCTGCACGATTTTAGCTAGAAGATGATGACTATGAGCAGCGTTGAACTTGTCCAGCGCTGTACACTTCTACGAGATGACCATGCTCTGGTGTCAGCCGGGGCTCCCTTGCCAAAGGAGATGATGTTCGCACAGGTTTTGCCGTAACAGCAGCCGAGCTTTTGAAGGACGGGTTCTTCTGCAGACGTTTTCTGTTCCTGCAAACCCCTCGGCCCCACCGTGGCCGTTTTTCGCGGGATGCCGTATGTGCAGTGCTGTGAGCGAGGTTCACATCCCTGGTGGGGACCGGGCTGATGTCAGGAGTCTGGAATTCACATCCCCTCCCCCTTGTCTTTCCCTTTTTCCCCTCTCCTCCCTAAAAAAATGTTGGAGGCAGCTTAGGAGCTGGCTGACTTGAATCTCTTGGAGCACAGGGAGGTAGCTGGAAGCAGAGCTGGAGTTTTATTGTAATTTTAGTTGCTTAAGTGCAGCTAGGGCTGTATGTATGCAGATTTCTGTGTGAAATAACGTGGTTGAAGGCAGTGGGAAGGTCCAAGTGGCAAGGACAGCGTAGACAAATGTGTGTCATCCATATACTGTCTAACAAGAATGAGAGGTGAGGAAACATTACAGCTGTATGCTGCTCAGGCCAGGCGCTCTCAGCTGGTTTATTATCTGCAGTGTTGACTTGGATTTGCCATATGTTTGTAATCTCTCATTGAGGGCCCAACTTCTCAGGATTGTGGAAACTTCTAAAAACTGCCTAACAATGTACATGAATTTTCCATGCAAATATTAGGCTGATCTTCTTGGTAACCAAAACTTTTTATATTGTAGAAGAGCTGTTCATGCTATTTCTTTCCACTGCTGGGGTGTCTGTGTTCAGTGCTGATGGGCATGCTGTATGTAGCCCTTCCCCATGGATGCACCCAGTTACATATGGCACATCCCTTGCAAATCCTTTCCCTCTCTTTCCTCTCTGGTCTTGCTAGTAATATGCTTGATCCCAGTATGAGGCCAACTTTTTCTTTCCCTTACAAGATTTCCCCCCCCCCGTATTTTCCTGCCTTTTGAGATGTGTTGTTTTTCTGCGGTAGCAGTAATGCCACACACCTTCCCGAATGCAGCTTGGCTATTTGTGATCATTTGTGAGCTGGTAATAAGCTTTGCACCCTTGGCTGCACAGTGTGGCAAGGTGCCCTGAGATGCTGATGGAAGCTGGGACAGCCAGCCCAGGGGGTTGGTCTTGGGTATCATTGCAAACATCAGACTATCTAATGTGTGGCTGTCCTTGAGGATCTGAATAATATCACTCTTTGGGGAAAGTAATAGATCAAGTGGCAAAAGAATACAGCTGTGATATATTGTCCAGGCAAGGCTAAATGAAGCTGTCAGGCAGACATTTGCTTTGAGCACTGCTAGGGGTTTGCTGAGTTGGGTGGTTCGTATTTCTGACAGCACTTTGCTTCAAGTATCGAGTCAAAATTCAAAATAATTTCTTTTAAGCATTTAAAGTCAGAGCTGGTTATTCCATTTCTGGAGATAGCATCTCTCCTGACGTGAGCAAGACCAGATTAGGAAGTTAATGAGACGTATTACTTGCATTACTTAATCGATGTTCTAGAGACCTGAACATCTGGAGGTGAACCAGCCCTGACTTTGCTGGCGTGGGGAGCACTGGGTGTCAGACAGGCTGTCTTCATTACCTAGCTTAATGTCCGCAGCAGCAAGAGCCTCAGGATACAAGCCTAATGGGATGTGGTCGAGGAGGGCTGTTGAGGAAAGGAGCCTTTTGCTCCGTGTCATTAGTCAAAATGCCCGTGCAGCTTTTTCCTCTCCTGTGAATATGTGTGTTTTGTTGGCTGTCTGGCTGCGTGCTTGTATGCACTGGCTGTTGAGCAGAAATCCCGGTGTCGTGGTGGGGAACACCTGGCAGAGAGGGGGAATTATTTGATGGGACTTGCCTGGGCTTGGGCCGGGTTACAGAGGGGGCACTTGGCTCTCTGCAGGGGAGTTGCGTTGCATCCCTGCCCCGTGTCGCCTTGCGTCACCCTGGGCAGGGTCAGACGCCGGGCACAAATCCTGCCAGGGTCTGGGCGAGCCTGCAGGCAGCGTCACCAACCCGTGAGCACCAAAGCACTACGCCAGGGTGCTGCTCTGCCCGAACTTGTTTATAACCCGAGGCATGGCTGTGGGTTTACCTGTTATCCCGGCTAGTGTGAATTTATATGCGGTTGTTTTGTAGGGGGGGGGTGTAATCCTTCGGGGAAGCTTGCTCAGGTATTTGCTTCAAAATAACTTTTTGGATCAACCAACTTAAGAAAAAAGAAGGGAAATGTTTGCATCGGTGCGATGGCAACCTCTTGATTTAAAGCCTTTCTCTCAGATCATGAATTTCCTGTCTAAGGCTTAATCTTCAGGATGTACTTGAATGATGGAGATTGGGTGAAGACATCCAGAAAATATAACTACTGTAGCTAATAACATAGTGTATTCTCCATTCCTCCCTAGTGCAGACAGCTGATCAGCTGTTCCTCTCTGCATTGAATTAGTGTCTTTGACCAGCAGTACGGCGTCCCAGCTTTGAAGCTGGTATTAACATTGTACTTGCAGATGTATTGAAAACATATTTCATCTGTTTTTAAAATTGTGATGATTGATTTGTGTGATGCAGGCTAATACTGATTTGGAAATGAGCAAGTGCCAGTCCTGTTGCCTGCTAATTCTTGTTTTCTCCTTTTCTTTTTACAGCTGAACCTGCAGACCTCTTGAAGGTATTAGATTTTCATAATTTACCTGATGGTATAACAAAAACAACAGGGTTTTGCACAAGCAGAAGATCTTCGAAAGAAGCAGACGTTGCTTATAGAGTAACAAAAGATGCTCAGCTTAGTGCACCGACAAAACAGCTGTATCCTGGTGAGTCTGCAGCTTTTTATTTGTCATATGGAAATACCTGCTCCTTTTCTCAGATTCCGCAGGCACATATAGGGCACTGCGTAATTCCTTCGTTTTCCAAGTGCGTTTGCATGCTCCCTGGGCAGGGAGTGGTTCTGTTGTTTCAGGGGGCTGCAAACTTTCAGCCACCAAATAACATTGCAGTAAGTTGTTCTTTTATCACTGCATTTGCACATGGTGGCGGGTTTCACTGCAGAAGATGTGGCCAACGCCTACATCTGTTCCCTCCTGTACTAGAAAGTTTCTACTGTCTCATTATCACACAGTGACATCCAGCTGGGGAGAGAGACTTGGAAGATGCAAAGCAAAGCAGACCGTGTTTTGTTCTGTGTTTGTGGAGTGCCAAGCACAGTAGGGTTTTATTCTGTGGCTGTCGTGTCTCTCATAACACAAATAATCACCATATAAAGATAATACACTGCCCCACAAGAACAGATGTCCCAAGAAGAGTTGTTTGAAGAAATCGGAGGTTCATTAGAGAAAGCCAGCAAGATGCAGGAGTTCACAAAGCCCTTGAAGAGCATATGGGCTACTGACTGTTTTATTTGTCACTGAGAATGCACTGGAGTTTAATTTTTCAGGCCAAGGGACAATCACTACTGTAGAGTAAAATGTACTTGTAAAAAGGCTGGACACATTATGGACCCAAACTACTCTCTGCCCGAGAGCTTTGGTCTTGAACATGTAGTTGCCATCAGAAGTCTTCCTTCCAAAGCCATATGGGAGCACTGCTGTATCCCTGTTTTACATGGGGTGCTGGGAGTAGGCATGGTAGGACTTTGTAGGTTTGGTGAGAAAATTTCCTTTGCCGAGGAAGGTTTAGCAATGAGGCGGAAAGACGTTGCGTGTAACTCATCTGTGAAGCAGTGTATGACTTACGCAAAGCAGACAGCCACATCCTCCTTTGGTGTTTGCGAGAATTAATAACACAAAATGCATTAGCTAAATCGGAGGTAATGTGGCATGCCACTACCAATGTTTTTTAATTAACATACTGTATCTATCAGACCCAGCCTGTCAATGGCCTAAATGAGGGCTCTGCGGCTGGACTGCTGATGTGCTTGCATCCTCCAGTCCTGTATTTCCTTCATTGCATGTTATCACTAAGGTTATTTTCAGACTTCATTATTACCCTGCTGTGACACTAAGCAGGTGAATTATATTTAGGCTGTAGCGAGCAGGAGCATACCCTGTGTCTTGCATACAAAGTGAGAGCCTGACGCGTGCCTGGGCTGTGGGTGGGTAGCCCTCCATGGTCAACCCTTAGCGAAGGAGCTAAAAGCCTGTTTCCTTGCCTGCAGAAGCGCAGAACAGACCCCGTATTTGTTTTTATTGCTGCCCATGGCAGGGCAGTCCCTTCTGACTATAGATAATATCATCGTCTGCCCAACTGCACTCCTCTGCCAAGTTGTGCCTTCGTGTCCCAGAGGACTGTGCCTGTGGATGTGGGGAATATTCATCCCAGGGACAGGCAGCGAGGGCCCTGCAGTGGCCCCTGAGTCCACCCATCTGTCCCAAGGCAAGATCAGCTGAACCTAACCAGTGTGCGTTTAACTGCTGTCATGTACTCTCTTTCCATGTATCTGAAATGACTTGAAGTTTTGGCCCAGCTGGTATCGTCAAGCTCAGAAGTGCTTGAAGGAAATGGTTCCAGTTTAGAATATACAACTGCAGTGGATTTGAGAGCTTTCCAGTAGTTGCTGTAGCTACTGTGAAATCTTGCCTGATCGCCTTTGTGGTATGGAAACCAGCAAACAATGGTGACCATGAGATATAAAAGCAAGAATGGAGTAATCTGGCTAATTAACGTAGCAAGGAGACTGGATGACACCACTTATGACAAAGGTTAACACAACAAGACAGCATGCGGGACTGAATCGTGGTCACAGGAGAGAACTCAGCCTTGCAGGATATTTTCTTGCTTTTGTCCCACCTTACTACTTGTATGTCCTCATTGAGTTCTTGGTTTGCATCTACCGTCTTCCTTGGGTGAGAAGATGTGGATGGTGTTTCCTTGGTGTCATCAAGCAACTTTTCCATCATTTCATCATCCGGACAACCGTGGGGTGATTGAAGCAGCTCTGTCCCTCTCTGGAGACTTCCAAAGTCATTGAGTCTGCTGCTTGCTAAGGAAAGAGGAAGGGAAGAGCAAAGTAAAGAACCCCCAGTGTTTTCCATCAGATCCACAGATGTTTCCTCAGTACATCTTCATAACTAGATGTGACTTCAGCTCACACCACCAAATGAATGAGAGAGGAGATAAAGATAACAAAGTAATTGCAGTGCAATGTACCAGGGGAAATGTGGTTTTAGTGATTTCATGTTAACAGGCGGGTGGGATGTAGCATAACTTTCCCTCTCTGCTATAGAGCACCCTAGGCAAACGTACACCACACATAATATTTTGTGCTAATTAGAAGTTGGTGCTTTTCTAAGATGGTAATTTTATGGGCTTTGCATTCTGCTTCCACAGCCAGCAAAGCAAGATATATATATATATAAATATATATAAAAGTTTGTCTGGTTTTTTTTCAAGCCCACAAGAGTGAGAAGATCTGCTGAGATGCTGTTTGTCCTTGCTCCCTAAATAAGTTCTGCTTCCCAGCAAAAACCATGCTTTTCCAGCAGAGGCAAGAAAGGCAAAGTTTTCAGTGGCAGCCAGCAAAATGTCATTTGCATTCTTCTAGCAAACTCTGTATTCTCCACACTGCTTGTGGGTGTCTGCATATATATATTTAAGAGCTCAAAAATCTCTATTATAGCTTGAAGAGTCATCTCAGAGGAAAACAAGCCGTTCTAAAATTGAGAGTCTTCTCAGATGAAGAAAAAGGCCAGAAGTTGGTGACACCATTGAAGAGCTGTTTTCCTTTGAAAAGTGGCTCTGGAAATGACACCATCTCACACAACAGATCTGCTTTGTGTTTGTGTCAGGAACTGGATCAGCTCATTGTTTTTGCTGATTTTTTTTTTTTCCCTCTCTCAAGCAGCTAAAGCTTTCCTGTCCTTCCCACATCAGCAGCAGGGCTCTTTATTTTAGGCTGTGTTTGGATACACCTGCAGGATCTGGGCTAGGAAGGAGCTCCCAGCTGTCCCTATTTTGAAGACCATGAGATGGTACAAAAGATTTAATCCCTGGTCATGGTGCTGAGGAAAGAAGAAACTCAGCCTGACTCTAGTGGTTTGTGTATTGGGGCATACCACAGATGCAGTTTGCTCAAGTGAAGCTAATGGTGTCGACATGCTGCGTGGGATGGAGGGATCTGCGCCCACCCTGGACCTCCTCAGCTCTTTCCGTGGCCCCGTCTGCAGAATTGGGGTCTTAAATCCTTCGCTGCCTCGCGGGAGGTCGCGCATAGTGAATTTGAAAGGGATTTGGCCATGGGGTAAAAGGGCGATGCTGAGCCAAATTCAGCATCGGTGCGGTGCCGTTAAGTGAAGAGATGGATGTGCAGCATCTCTCAGCATGAGCTCATTTGATGTGAATTGAATATAAGGGCTTAATCCCAAACCCATTGTTGGGGGGGTGTCTCCATTGTCTTTAAGGGGATTTGGGTCAATTTCTGTGTGCTTCATATTTATTATGATGTATTTATTAGTATTGCTGTCTGTATGGATGCATTTTCATACATCATTCAATGGCCTGGGTCATTTCTAGCTATGACAGTGAAGGCATTGTTATTTTGCCAGGACAGCAGAGCAGTAACAGAGTAATGTCAGCTATAATTCATCCATTATGGTTATTTGGGTTGAGAAACTCACATCACCATGGAGACATTTTAATAATAATGAAAAAAAAATTAAAAGCAGCTTTTTAATGAGTTGGCAGCTTGTCCAAGTTGAAAGGTACTGTATTGTGGATTCATAATGAAATTTTGGACATGAACTATTTTACATAAAAGGCCCAAAACTGTAGCCTGTAATTGGAACCAGGAAGGCGTATGGTCTTGATTCAGCTCTACAGGAGGATTTGTATAGAGCAGGAGAGAGATAAAGCTCAGTGCATCCTATGGGAGGCACGATAATCAGATGCCTGCATTTGCCAAATATCTGGGTCTGTGTCCTGGGGGGAAATCAGGCTGTAATTATGGCATTTAATTACTGACTGCGAGTCCTCTATTCAGAATACTGCTTTATGCTTCTTTCCAAATGTTATTTAACTAAGGTGAGGGATATTAACTTGGTACAAACAGTGTGTGTCTCTGTAGGTATCCTCAATATCCCCCTCGGTGTCCTCTGTTTGTACAAGCTGTTTTGTAGCAGTGCCGGTTTTTGACGCAGCCCAGCCTGCTTGTGCATCCTCCGCCCCACGGTATAGCCCTGTGCTGGGCAGCTAGATGTGTTTAAAACACTGGTTTGTTAATAGAAGTTAAAGCAACTCCCAGGCAGAAGAGGAGAGGGTGAGCTCATGGCCTCTTTGTGTTTGAACTTGCTAGCTTTGCTGTGGTTTGGAAGAATTCCCCGCTCCCATGTTCCTGGTCCCCTCCCTGGGTCAAAATCCCTTTTGCAGCCCTGGGATACCATCTAAGAAAAGGGTGAAGGAAATCTCTTTGAAGCTTATGGGCACCGCGCTTGGACGGTTTTTTGTGGTTTATATGGCTATGCATCTGCAGTTTAAAAACGAGCCACTGTGTCGTTCCCTGCATGCCACCGGCTGCCACACATGTCGATAGTCCCAGCACACACACACGCGCGGCAGTGCCCACGGCAGGGCTGCCCCACTTTACTCTGCCCTGCCGTGGTTTAAGATTTCTCAAGCAGATACCCAGCAGTACAATGCCATCCTTGTTTCTGAAAGCCTGGACCTTAAAGGAAAGATACCCTGCAAGTCTCACGCTGCTGAAATGCAGCATCTGAGGAGGTTATGCCCTGTAGGTACCCTCTGTTTCCATAGGTCTCACCTCCAATAATAATTTCATCCAGAAAGCTCCTTTACTAATGCTTCTGGTCTTTTTTTAAGATGTCCGATTTGGGATGTGTGTCCAGGCTTTTCAGTTTGGACTTATCTTTCCAGCCTGAATGGCAGAGAAAACCCAAATGGAGGTGTTATATCCTGCACAGGGTGTGACTTGATGCCCATATTGACTTGAAACCTGAAATGTGTTTGTCTGGTGTTGCAGGGGATTGACCTTTCCCCTGCGCGGAGCATTGCCTCTGTACTGACAGTACCTGCTCCATACTTTAATGGCTTTAATCCTCCAAACCTCGCGAAAAATACAGACGGGAGTTGCCTGAGATCAGACAGTGTTGCTTTCCTGAGTGGAGAAGAAGTTAGGAAACTTGTTAGATGCTTTTTAATAGGCAGACAAATTAGCATCTCCTACTGATTGCCAGATTTGTTTCTGTTTTCAGATTTTCTTTGTCTGCACCAACCCTGAAAGCCAAAGCCACAGAATACTCTGTTCTTGTCTGGAATAGACAAAGCCTGATGCAACTTCCCTACTCCCTTAAATAAAACCCTTCAATATTGTGTGTGTGCCTGACTGGCATGGGATGCTTGATTTCCTCTGTGCCTCTGACATCTTAAGTTAATTTGGGGACCTCATGATATATGAAACAAAGTTTTTGCCTTGTCTCCTAAAAAGCTCTAGAGCACACTAAAGAAGGGTTAGGTGCAAATAATACAGATTTAAACCAACAACTTTCTTTTTTAAAAGAAAAAAAACCACTTCTGTTTCCCAAGCACTATGGTCTCATCCCAAAACAGTAGACCCCTTGCCTTCTTTTGCTTGCAAGTTCAACTGTGGGGTGGCTTTTGGCTCTGTGACAGATTGCAATAAGGGGTGGCAAAAGGCTTTCTGATCGTAAATGAATGATCCTGAGAGATGCTCAGTTCTGTGCTTGGGTTTTTAATGTGCCATTAGAGAAGGTAGCCCTTGGGGGACGCTGCCTGGGATGCTGCTCTACACTGGCTTTGCTGGTGCAATCTACTTTGGGTTGCAGCTCATCCCAACCCTGTATTGCAGTAGGCTTTGGGGGAAAGCCAGATCTTCACCTGGCAACTAAGATGCTGCCTTATGTAAATATTTAGGGTTGCTGATGTGCACACATCTGGAGGGATAAACCAGAGGTCTCCCCATGGGTTACTAGACAAGAGGACTGTTTCTGTAGGGATTAATTTTCAAGGAAACCTGACTAACCTCTTTGCTTTTCCACTCCAGCTTCCCCATTCCCAGAGGACTTCTCCATTCTAACCACTGTAAAAGCGAAGAAAGGAGGTCAGTCCTTCTTGATCTCAATTTACAATGAGCAAGGGATCCAGCAAATTGGTGTGGAGATGGGTAGATCTCCTGTATTCCTGTATGAAGACCATACAGGAAAGCCAGGCCCAGAAGACTATCCTCTCTTTAGAGGCATTAACCTAGCAGATGGCAAGTAAGTGAAATTTTGTGCACAAAGGAAAAAACAGTATATTGTTTATATCATACCAGCATGTTGAACATCGTGTAAAATAGGAGTCACGTATATATAAATGTATATACACACCTTTGACTACTGCCGAGTGTCCCATTCTTGAATTTTGCCCTTTGGTGACTAAATACTGTATATATAAAAAGTGTGAATCACATAACCAGTCAGTGCAAATTGTCTGATGCTTATGGGGATAGGAACACTGGTGACTTTTGCTGCAAAGGGCCTTAAGAAATCGGTTTGTCTTGCAAAATCCACAACAAGTCTTTTGCAGGACATGAGGAGGGTGGAAGAGGGGGATAGCCAGGAAATTATTGGTGTGGTTCTTCCCCCCCCCGCCCCCCCCCCCGCCTCTTGTTGAAGCCAGAACTGGCACGCCTACCTGTTTTGGAGGGATGAGAAATGAATGGCATCATCTGTCAACACAAGCTTTCTATTTCAAATGAAAACTTTAGGATCTGCCCAAGGATGATTTTCATGTGTTTGCAGATGATGGCTGGTGTGAAGGTTTGCAGAACATCAGTTTATGAAAGCTGCATTGTTATACAATCATTAGCTCGTTCTTGAAAGCCCAAGGCTCTGTTTAACACATTTGTGGACTGTGTTCTTCTAGGTGGCACAGAGTAGCTATCAGTGTGCAGAAGAAAAATGTCACCTTGATTTTGGACTGTAAAAAGAAGATAACCAAGTTCTTGGACCGAAGTGACCATCCCATCATCGACGTCAATGGCATCATTGTATTTGGAACAAGGATACTGGATGAGGAAGTCTTTGAGGTAAGTCATGACAATGAACAGCTCTGGAGATGTTCCACAGAGCCGATGAGCTGGGTTCCTGTTGATGAGGTATTTACAGCTCATTTTTGAAACTTGTATTGGATTTTTGTGTAATAGAACACTGTTGTATGTAACAATTTTTTTCTAAGTTTTTGTTTTAACTAGGTAAATGCTTTCTGTAGTAACAAAAACAGTGGACCAGGTGACCTGTTGGAGTGAGCTCCTCTGGTTCTCTGGTTTCATGCCCTTGCTGGGGTTCTCAACCAGCCCCTGCGCTGGGATTTTGTAGGTCTGTAGCTCTTGTGCTCTTGGCTTATTTAGCATGGGAAGGGCTCACAAGGTTTTCATTCATCCCTGTTATGATTTAAATAAAGTTGTAGGGGCAGTAAATGAAGGCTGAGGAAAGCAGCTCCCTTGCAAGTCACAGTTCACTCTGGGGCTATAGGAATTTGCTCTTTTCCCATGCATTGGCCATTGATTCTTGGTTTCTTGCACGATGACATAAGGGGACTCTCCTCGACAGCTTGTTTGGCAGCCCTGTCACCTCCCACACAGCAACTGCTTTTAAAAAGCAAACCCAAATCGTGATGGGTGGAATGTTCCCATGAGCAACTTTGATTTAAGCAGAGAGATGGAGGGAGGATTATTTATAGACAAGGTACATATGGTAGAAGTTCTTCCCATAGTTCAGCAGCTAGTTTAATATATGCATTTCACTAGCAATCTCAACTTTTGTGGTCTGCTGCACTTCCGAGGCTTTCATGTGTATGAGAATCTTGTCCCTGATAGTTCTTGCAAGCTAGAATTGCTTCTCTGAAATCAGTACCAGTGCAATGGTGTGTAAACTAAGATCTATTGATCTCTATCTCACTTTCATTGCATTTATGTGGAGGAATAGCTGTATCTCATGGGCCTCCCCAACCCAGCAAAGTGATGGGGAACATCTCCTATAGGTGGATAATTAGAGCTGTAGTGAAGCCAGCTCTTGTCTGCATTTTGCTGTCACTCGGAAGGAAAGTTCCAGTCTGTTTAACATTACCAACATCTGAGAGCTGGTCTGCTGTAAACAGAGCAAGAATGCATAGACTAGATGTTGCTGCCAAAATCCCAGTTACAGAGTTAGAGCTGAATCTCTAAATTGTATTAAATTAACAGACATTCCCTGGGAAGTTTAACAATTAAAATGGAAAGTAAAAGCTGGGTTTAATGGGCACTGGAGTGTCTTTCGCAAGCGTTGGACGTTCTGCCAAAAATTTAAGCAGTCGCCCTGGATGCCGCATTTTAAGTGCAATTGTTATATGAAGTGGTGAGCTTTTCTGGGGAGCCGCTGGACCCAGGGATCTAGTAGAACCACTTAAATAACTTGGTATCACATCCAAACTGGATAAGAAACTTGCACTTTAGACTATTTCGCTTTGCAAAGTAACACAGTCTCCATCACTGCCCCTGAAGCTTGAGATGTTCCCACATGGCTTTTAGTGCTCACCTGGATTTAGGACTGCTGATTCCTCTGTCAGGCAGGGGAACACATGTTTATGGGTGGCAATATTCTCCCAGCTCCGCTGTTGGCCCTTCCCATGGGGCTGGCCACAGCTCCCTTGCTGGAAAGGACTTATCTAGGGGTACAAGCTCAGCGGGCTTGTGAAAACTCCATCATCTGGGGAGGTGGGGTAAAACAGAGCAAGCGTTCTCTGCTGGAGCTCGTTGCCTGTTCTGGGTGCAAGATGCAGCTACAAGATCGTTGCAGGAAATTACTGAGAACTGGACGATTAGCAAGTATTTTTTTCCTCTGTCTTATAACCTATGTACTGATATTGTACAGCTTGTTATAAAAACTTTCTAGTTCTGGTATTTGTCCTTTTTTCTTTTGTCATCCTCATCAGACAAAGAGGGTTTTCAGCATATCCACACACACACTAATCAAGATACCAGCAGCTTTAAACTGAATGTAATTAATAGGTTTCATGAAGGCAGCGGACTATAACCTACTTTCCTTCATATCTCAGCGACTCAATTTCCGTTGGCTTCTCCTTTCTTCTTTCTGCAAGCCTAAGCAGAAACTGTGTAGGGAAACTGTGGCTCAGAACAATAGGAAATGGGTATAAACTGTTAAAGTTGCGTATTCCTGGAGAGCTGATAATTTCTGGACTGAATGCAGAATGATGAGATGAAGCTGCTGCTGTCCTGTAAGCAACTGCTCTGCAAACCTCTTCCCCAGTGTTTTCTGCACCCGTGGAATTGCCTGGCTCTTGGATGTTTGTCGCTTTTGCTGGAAATTAAAATAACCCAGTTAGCTGGGAGCGGGATGGAAGGCAGTGTTGGGGAGGGCTGAGATGGGTTGTGTCTCAGCACGAGTCAGCAAGAGCTGTATGTAGTGGGAATTCATATTCTCCTTGTCGGGACTGAAATAAAATAAAACACCAAACACGTTTTGTTTTGAAAGTTGTTATTATTTAAGCTCCAGGTCTAGCTGGGGTCGCAAGCAGAGCAGCTCTGCTGTATTTGTCGATCGAGTGCCCAGATGGGCAGAAAAAGCCTGGCAGGAAAGGTTAGAGGAGTTTCAAAATATTTCTCTAGCACAACATTCTTCCAGTGGAAAAACGACTTCCTCTCATTAAAATTCAATTAGTTTGGAGGCTGTGTGGATCTCTCTGTATGGCAGGGGGAATGCTGGGTAGGTTTGAAAAGGGGCCAAGCCTGGAGCCTAGGTTGTACAAGTTAAGTTTTGTGCTGAGCTGTTGTTCAAAACACAAGTTTACAAATGTCAGGACAGGCTCTCGCGCCGGGGTTGGGAGGCAGCGGCTGGTTTCAAGCTGTGGCTGAGAGGATGCTGTTGTGAGACAGCAAAGGGCTTTTTGCAGCGAGAGAGGAAAAGAGAAAAGAAATAGCCCAGGGTGCAAGATAAACACTTTTTCTCTGCTTGCAGGCTGTAGTAAGCAGTGTTCCTGTGGCTACAGCAGCACTGGAAGGAAGTCAGAAGACATGTGAATTCATCTCGTTTTTAGAGGGATTAACTGTCTCTTTTGATGTGCTTTTTTTAAACATACATTAGAAACCAAGTCCTAGCACAGTCTAATGGTTAGGCATAGGAATAGAGAGAGGCTGAAGTTTGGGAAAGTCCCTTTCCCAGAAAGCAAAGCATCTTCTGCCCCAAAACCCAGGGAGACTTGCCAAAACATCCTGGTGATGTGATGGCCCTGCTCCTGCCTCTGCAGCGATGAACCGCAGGAGCTGTCTGTTCAGTGCCTGCCGTCTACGGCGAGAGTCGCCTTTTTGTGCAGGATCCCATCAGTTCTTGGGTGGATAACAAGAAACTGGAAGCGTGAGCCCATCTCTGCTGGCAGCAGCGTGTTGATCCCAGGGCTGATCCCTGGCAGCCTGTGCTGGTGAAGAGCCGAGAATGAGTTGAGCGCTCGTCAGGCCAATGTTTTGCTCGTTTAAGGGTTTACTTGGCTGTTAGAGGTACGCTTCTGCTGTGTATTGTACCCATGAACCGTGGCTGTGGGCTGTTTGGGTGCTTTGTGGGCTTTCATCGGAGATTGTCCTTGGAAGATGCTTATGGCAAGGGTTTTCTGCTCCATGTACAACTCATCGCTGGGTTCAGGGGACAGCATCTGTCTCCCTGGGGCTTGCTCCTTCCATAAGGGCGAGCAGTTGGGCTCAACTATGGTCTTTCTCCCATCCCAACCAAAGCTTGGCAAGGCTTTGACATGTTTAGCCAAAACGGCGTGCGGCTCGCTCAATCCATTTGACCACCGTGTTCTGGGACCTCGCGGATGGCATTACCCCATGCGTTGGCTTTTCCAGCCTGTTTGCCGTGGTGGTCCGGTGGTAAAGCAGTTCAGCTGGCTCTGGGCTGAAGGAGTCATTCTGGTTTAGCAGATGTGGGTTGAAATAAAGTTCAGGTCCTGGCTCAGGAAGGTCACCGGTGCTGCGTTTCAGTCCCAGAAGTGGCTGTATTACAGCAGTGAACAGAGAAATCCCATAACCCGCAGCTGGAGGAGCTTTATGAATGGAAAGTGCTGCTCAACGTGGCAGGTGAATGTTACCGTCTCTGGGCTGGATGAGGTGAACTTAACCCCTTTGCAGTGGTGTTTTGAAGCATCTCCTGTAATCCCAGAGAAGTTTGGCTTTGCAATAGCGTGTGGCCCAGCCCTGTTTTACTGCTTAGCGTTACTCTGTAGACCAGCGATGGGCTGATGAACAATATGAAATTCATTCAGGCCTTGCCAAAGTCCCAGATAGTGACGTGTTTCATATTTCTGCTGGATGATCCCATTTTGTCTTCTGATTTGTCAGGAAGAGACTACTGTGCTGATAAAAGTGCTGTACAGCACCTGGCTGGCAGAGCTGGCACTGTTAAAATTGTGGTGTGGACATTGGTAAAAAAACGAGTAGGTTTTGGTGAAACTGCTGCGGGTACCCTAGTAACAAGTGAGTATGTTTGATGTAAATTATTTTGGGTTCATCTGTTTAAAATTTTGCAGGATTGTCCCACAAGGTAACTGGTGTTCTGACCCTCTGGAAAGAACGTTGTTTTGCAGTAGTGTCTGGTATTGGTGTAGATGAAATTAGATTTCCCACAAGTGGAAAAGCTCAGTGCATGTGTATATTGCTTTTTAAGGTTTATATCTTTTACTGTTGGCTCCTTTGGAGACAAGAGGAGCTTATTTTGTCCAGCTGAGTACCATAACTGTGTCTCATTGGTCTAGTTGGTACTGTAAAACCAAGTGGTTTCCTCTGATCCTGCCAAACAAGGTGCAAAGTGAGAGGGCCTTGGACACCTGCAGACACCGTTCTGCCAATGCAGTGAAACGGTGAGGGGCTGACAAAGTATGTGTTATTACCTTATGCCAGAGCTTGTCCTGGGATGAGATATGGTGCGCTGCTGGGGTTTGGATGATGCTGAAAAGATGGTGCTTTTTATTTTCTTTCCTCCGTTGTGTTTTTTGAAGACCACTGGTGAAATCAAGACATCAGCGATGGAGGGAAAGCAGTTTGTGCTGGGGTGAGCCAGAACGCCCGGGCAAGATGCCAGAGGTGCTCTTAGGGCTGTTGAATGTTTCAAGGCACAAGAAGACAAAGCAGAATAGACGCTTCAGTGCTCTTAGCTGAGACATTGGGGCCGTTCAGGTGCTGTGTTGCTCTTAGGTTGAAATGCCAACTCTCTTTTCATCTTCTGCCTTGTTTACACTTAAAAAAACCCAATTATCGCTGTGGTTGATAATCCCAGATTTCATTTCACTATTGTCAGGGTTTTCTCCCTCCCTTCCCGTGCTCTTGGCTGTAGCATTTCCAGCTCTGGAAAGTGTTTTTATTTTTAAAGTTTCTGCATGTTATTCTTCCAAGACACCTCTAAGGTTGTAAGATTGGATCAATAGCTTTTGCTTTAGCAAAAGGTGTACAAACGAAAATAGGTTCCTATACGTGTAAGTGCATCTTACAGTATTTTTTTTGTTTGAGGCTGGAGAAGGTTTAGGGCCCCCCTTTTGCAGGCAGATCTGCTGTTAACGTGTCAAATAGCTACTCTCCTGGAATAGTACGTAACATTATGCTGCTAGTATAACGGGCTTTGGGGAAAGCCAGATTAGTGGTGATGGCAAAATTTGCAGACTTTCTCTGCTCATGGGGACAAACGTACTGTGGGAGCCTCAGGTCTGAATCGGTGCCTGATTCGCTTCTAGACCCAAGCTTGCCTGGGCATGGCTGTCTTTGCTGTTCCTGTTTGCAGGAGGGTCTTGTGCACATGTAAACAGCGGTGGCAAGGTATGGAGCACACAGGAACAATTATTTATTGGTTTACAGGAGAAGCAGCAAGGTCCCCAGTATCTTCAAACCAGCAGCATCATAGTGGCTCCACTGACCTCAATGAGGCTTCTCATGAGCGCAGCGCCGAACCCATCGTGTTCTGCAAGATCTGGGCTTAGCCCAGAAGGTCAGGAAGGAGCTGGGCAGAGCACATGCTTATTAAGTTTTTGTTAACCTTCAAAAAGCATTTTTTTTTAAATTTAGTTAGGGTTTTTTACTAACCTGAATTTCTCTGTCAAGATGCGCCACAGATACATGCTCCGGTGTATTTTTCCTTACCTCGGCAGACTGCTGAAAGAAGCTAATTTACAGTTCTGGCTGCCTGCTTTCCTGGCCCTGCCAAATCTGATTTCACCTCTTTTGCTGTAGAGCCTTTCAGGGAGTGCAAAGAGTCGATGTTTTACACCACCGGCATATACCATGGTGTGAGATGATGGAACATAAAATGTTCTGAGCCAGCATTAGGGTTCTTTATTGAAGATGTCTGTAGCTTTCCCCAGTCTCCTAATAATTCTCTATTTAGTTGCTGGTTTTCTCGTCATTTCTTCTGCTTTTGTTTTTTCAAAGGGATCCTCTTTCGTGAAATGGTGCACTTGAGACATATGGATTAAATCACAGAACTAGGCTCTTCCAGAAGAGCAATGCAGCCTAGAAAATGTCTACAATTATTGAAGATTATGCCTCTGGATGGGTTTGCAATTAATGGTGAGATTTTTGTACCAGAGTCCAAGCAATGCAGTCAGTCTAATCAAAACCCAAACGTGATATTTGGCTCCAGTTGGCAAGGTCTCACACACAGCATCGTCTTACACAGGTGCCCAGGGACGTCATCTGGTTTTATCAGTGTGTCTGTACCGAGGGAGGGGCAGGACCAGATCCAGAATAAGAATTGCAAAACAGCTTGTAAAAGTTAGTCTGTGTTTCAGGTGGTTTCACTTCAACCCTAAACTGACACCGTTTCATCTCACCTCTATCTGTCAGGTGCCAGCAAGGAAAGTGAGGGTTTGGGTGGAAACATCAGATCAATTGTTTGCATACACTTTGCTGAAACTCTTGTTTTTCATTTAGATTTGCTGGGTAATTGGCAGTTTAGCCATCTGGACTTTAGTCAAGCTTTGTGACTGGGTCAGGGTTGCCTGTAATGATGTAGCCGTATTAGTCATGATTACAAAATACACATATTGAATGTTTCTAACTTTTTTGATTTGGGGGTTTTTTTTGGTCAGTGGTAAATTCCATTTCGTAAACTGTAAAAGAAACTGTGCATTGGCGTGTGCAGATAATTACTGCAGTTTGCTGGTATCAAATGCCTTCAGGCCTCTGATAGCACACAATGCGTGAGGAGACATGCTTTATTGTTCAAACAGACCATAAAAGTGCTTTTATTGATGTTTAACAGTTACGCAGTGCATCATTTATCTTTTAATATTGCCAAGTTAAACATCAGCCTAGGAAGCTGCACGGTCTTATCGCTTCTTGCAGTTTGTTCAGAGTCAAGCCACAGTCTTACAAGAGGACTGGCACGGGTTTTGTCTCAGGCTGGGGGCTGTCGATGTTACTGTCAGGGCAATGGATGTCTCTTACTGGGTGGGGGCTGCTTCTGACTTCCAGCATTACGCTGTACCAAATGGGCTCTGCTGGGCGTCCGGATTTCCATTTCAGACGCCCGCATTAGTTAATGCGAATAATCCTCCTCTGGATCTTTGCAATTGGCAATACACAGCGTGTGCTGTAATTAAAAAAAATAAGGCAGAGTGATGGCCCTTATGCTCTACTGATCTCGCTTGAGGTAGCAATAAGGGGAAGCTGTGGTTGTCCAAAGCACTTCGTATTCCTTGTGTCCATGGAAAGGAGATGGGGAGAAAGCAGAATCCCAGGAAGCCTGGCAGCTTTAATAACGCTGTGCGTGGCTGCCTATCCTGGCATTGGTGCTGGGGTGTACTGTTAATCTCGAAAGGGGATTTAGTCCTTTTGGTGTCATCCTGAGTAAGGACCTTTTAATCAGTGCTTTGCTGTGCAGTCCCATTTGTGCAGTATCTGTGGGCAAGTGTGAAGCTTAGCCTGTTGTTTAATATAGAATTTTCTTGGGTATAAGCTGAATATCTCGAGCGCTGGCAGCATCAGACAGCCCCGAGGAACCTGGTGGTGAGACGCAGCTTGTGGGGAGCCCTGCTCGCCCGTTGCGAGCCGGAGCGCAGCGACGGGATGATGTTGTCTGCAAATGGGAAAAGGCACCCAACCCCAGGCAACGGCTTGTGGAGGGCTTCCTCCTCCCGATTTTGTTAGCGAAGCCTGGGGAATGCTGAGGATATGGAGGACTTGGCACTCATTAAAATCCAGGGTTAATGGCTGGTGAAGGACATGGGACCTCACCCTGGTCTGAGGAACCACAAGCTTCCCTGCCTGCTCCTGGCCAGTGGTCGCGATAGCAGGGATGTGCCGTGACTCCAGGGGCTACTGAAGTGGGAAATATTTTTATTATTTTATTATTATGGTTCAAACAGGCAGGGTTTGGAGCCTGATGGTTGCCTTACTAGGGATCCCTGCAAGCTAGTTGGTTTGGAAGAGCTTTTGCCGTTGTGGAGGGCATGGAGAAGGATGCCGAGTGGGAAGTGGGGGGAATCGTCAGTGGGGAGGGATGCTGAGCGATGCCGTGCAGGGCTCTCCATCGCTGCTGCCTTGGGCCACGGCACGGAG
The DNA here is from genome assembly GCF_947461875.1 of Haliaeetus albicilla. NCBI lineage: Eukaryota > Metazoa > Chordata > Aves > Accipitriformes > Accipitridae > Haliaeetus > Haliaeetus albicilla. The sequence continues at coordinate 19,229,128 of NC_091508.1, forward strand.
AGGACAGGCAAGCTGTTGCCCAACTTTCTCTGGCCTGGGGTACCTCCTGCAGAGGGTGGTGATCAGTTGAAACTGCTAAGGAGGAAAGCTGAGTGGTCTCTGGAAGGCAAAGCTCATTCTTCAAACCAATTTCCATCCGCCACAGGGATTGCGGGGTTTGGGGAGCAGAGTTGTGTCTCGTTGTTCCTGACATTCACCTGGCAGAGTTTTGTATTTAAATGCTGGCAGGCAGCAACCCAGGCAGGCTCGTTATACATGATGGATGCTCTTAGGTGTAGTGTCATTACTCTTTCAGCTGACAGCTTCGTTTGTAGTTTGCTTCCCCCCTTGGATAGTGGGAGGAAGAAGGCGGGGGCTCGGTTTCTTCCATGGAAACTCTGAGGTGCAGAAGGTGGATTGCTGAGCCCAGACAGGGTGATGTAATGCTGGAAACCTGCCCCTCTCCTGTGACATCATGCCAAGGTTCGCAGTGGCGTCGTGGACATGAATGCCTGCAGGGCGGCAGGACAGGGCTTCGGGAGCAGAACAGGCACTGCCAAGGGACCCGGAGCGTGTTAGAAAGGCACCAAAGAGGAGAGCAAGTGGACATGTTTGGGAAAGATGGTTTTCCTCAGCTTGAGCATGGGGGAAAAGCCAAATACTCATGCTATTGGGGAGAAGTTTCCAGCTGAACTTTATTGGCAGCATCACTATGCAATATGGAGAAGTGATTACTGAGAGCAATAGCGTGCCACTGGCCCAAATTGGTGCATGTTTCCCCTTCCCTGCTAATTTGGGAACCTTGTTCTACGTGGGAGGTGATACAAGAATTAATCTTATTTGCATAAAAGTGGATTTCTGAAACAGAAGCCTGTGGATAGGAAAAAAAATCCTATTCTATGTACAAAAAGCTTGATTTGCATTGTTGCAGCAAACTGTTATAGGAAGTACAAGCTCGTCTGAGCCAAACTTGTGGGAGAGCCACTGCGATGAAGAGGATGGAGAGTGCTGAGCTCTGCAGCAAGCTGCTCAGGCAGAGAGCTGGGCTTGTGTCCTTGTTGACCTGGCAGGGCTCAAGCTGGTGTTTCTTTGAAATTGAGGTCTTAACTGCTGTTGTCCTGCCTTTGCGGGACAGTGCTTGAAGTCTGTCACTTCTTTAAGCTAGGTTTTTATGCACATAGCCTCTCGTCGCAGGGAGGACAGAGTAAACCCAGCATGGAAAAGACTATCCTAACTTAGAAGCCTTTTAGTTGACTTTGCGTTCAACCCATTCCCTTGTCATTTAGGTACGAACAAATGAAACACATGTTCCTTACACATGGTGAGGCCTTTTTATTTTTTTTTGAGGCAGTCTGGGCTGCTTGCCAAAGCCCAAAGGAAAATCCTAGCCCACTCCAGACATCCCCAGTGTGCAGGTGTACTACTTTGACAGAGCCGAGCAGGATTGAATGTATATGTTCACAATAAATACATCACCCTGGGGATGGGAGCTGGAAGAGGGTATTCCTAATGAGTTGTGCAGAATATTGGATGTGTATTTGTGTGTATGTGTGTTTTCTGTTCCCTCCAAGAACACGGAAAAAAGTCTCTAACCGTGGGCTCATTGTTCTCCACGCACAGCCACATACTGGCTGTGGTTCAGGAGGTCAAGTCTGCTTGAACAAACAGTGCTTTGGCCACTGAAGCGAAATGTGTGGGGAGATGAGAGAATTTGTGGTGAATATTACTTTTGTGCACTGTTCTCTGCTCTGGAATGTCTGCAAACATAGCAAGGTTTTCCTGAGGCTTTGATGCCTTGCATAAGCAAATTTATCTGCAAATTATGTTTACCCTCTTCCAGCTTGCTGCTCAGAACACCGAAATCTGAGCTGTGATGCTCAGCTACTTCTGGCTGTGCCGGTCACGCTGCATCCGTTCCTGTTCCTTAATGGGTTTTGTTCAGATAACAGCATTTCTGGGCTGAACTTCACATCTGCTCTTCAGGCCGTAGGGTGTACAAACCCAGCTCCCTTTCTTGGGATGAAAAGCTTGGGTAGTGCCCAATTAGCTTTGTTCTGGGAGCTACGCAGGATTTTGTGTTTAAACGCAAGACTTTTTGAATGCTGAATTTGAGATGGGAGGTGCTGCACAGAGGTTCTCTTGCAGGAATAAACCAAAACCAAATCCTCTTTCATGGACAATTAGCAGTGTTGAAACATAGTTGCAGAAGTACTTTGGAGCATGGAGGCGAGAGGTGTATGAACGTCGACAAAGGAGACGGTCCACTTTCCTGGAGAAAGAGGGAGAAGGTTGTATGGACAAGAGGTGTTATGCCTACAGATGCACACTACCTCAGCTATCTATTTTCAGCTTTTTCCTGAGCAGCACTAGCCAAATTTGCAGCAACGGTGGGAAACAGCAATAAGAACCTGCACAAAAGCACAAATGCTTCCTTCTGGGGTGGTCCCAGCAGATGTGTCCTGCTCAGTGCTCCATGGTTTGGTGATTGTCGCCAGCCCAATGCAGGAAAATTCTTTCCCAACCAAAATTTGGTGTTAAGTTAAATTCTGAGTGTGTCAGCAGATATCCCCATGGCTAAGCATGTAATCCCACTTATATCCTGAGATAACTTTGGCAGCCAGGTCTATTTTCCCCCCATTCCCTTTAATCCATAAAACCTGGATTCTGTATTTACCTCCTGGGGCAGAAGACATTCCAAGTCCTGATTAAAAGCCTCTGTGTATACAAAACCCCTTGATCCTGAGCCACCTCGGTGTGGAGGGCTGAGGATAAAACCTCAAGGTGGATATTGGGGTTGTGGCAGTCAGAGGATGGAAAGCCTGTCTGTGGGGCTGAGAAAACGGCAGCTCAGCTTCCAGATTAATTCAGCTATGAGGGGAAAAAAAAAGAATAAATGCTGTAAAAGCAAGGGGTGTGCAGTTTTTAGGTACCTTAGTACTGAGAAGAGCTCCAGCTGTGGTGGGATGGGAGCGGGAAGCCCTGAGGTGCTGCTAGAAGCAAAGAGCCACCCTTTGGCAACAAAAGTGAGCCCAAACCGGGGGAGGCTGAGGCTGTCCAAAATGAGCAATGGGCTTTGGAGCTGTCTGAGGGCTTGCCTGGGGTTTTGTACTGGAGTCTGGGAAGCGTTTAAGGGGGAGAGGATGGGAAATCCACCGAGCAGCAGCGTGGGGCTGCCCTTGTAGCAGTGGGAGCTGTGAAATGCCGTCTGCTGCGTGTGGCCATGGTGGATGGTCACGGCTAGATGTCTGCTGGAGACCTTGGGTTGGATTTCTTTTCTGCCGCCTCCTCCCTTCCTGTACCAACACCAGCTGCTCCTCAAGTCTCTCTTGCCGCTTTTCACCAAAGTTCACCACTTTTCCGAGACCCTCTCTTTCCCTTTGTGTCGCCCACCTCCATCCTCCATCCACCTCCAAGGGTGGGAACGAAGCCCGAAGCTTTCTGGGTCATTGGGACCGACACCTCCCAGGCAGACACCACGACCCTGTTTACACAGAGCCGAGTAAAAACTGAGCAACTGCCTCCACTTTGGCTCAGCGCAGCTCTAACAGCGAGTTTTCAAACGTGTAACTTAAGCCAAGACCTTCGCTTTACTACATATTTTCCACTGCGAGAGAGTCCCCCTTACAATACGCTGGCGTATCCAGCTTCGTGTGGGCGGCGCAGCCAGCAGAAGCTGATCTCGTTGCTAATTTTCCATAGATGAAAGGGAAATAAATCGACGTGAAACCGGAGCCAGGAAACGGCATCGTTCGGCACGGAGGGGGAAGACACAAAAGAGCAACGCCGCGATGTGCTGTGCCGCGGCTTGTAATGAGGGAGAATCTGTTTTTAAACTATCCCTTATGGTTCACACATATGTCATTGAAAAATAACTTCTATAGGAAAAAGCCAGCCCTTTAGCTTGGTTATTAGCGGATTATTATTTGATTTGGATGGAGAGAGGAAACTTGGAACAGTGCGATCAGCCCTTGGTAAGGTGGTGACATCAGGAGATGAAGTTGGATGGGGGAAACGCAGCACTAAATGAAACGGTAAAGAAAATAGGGGACTTGAGTATGTGGTCAGGTCTGCACGACCACAAGAAGAAATGCGAGGGCTGGGCAGCCTTTGGCAGCCTTGCGGGCTCTAATTTGGGTTTACGGGGAGTTTTCAGAGACTGCGCGCTCCCCTCCAGGCTCTCCAAGGAAAACGCTGCAATTTCCTACGAGAAACATAGCCTGGATAAAAGGGCACTGCCCAGAGCTGACCCCCAGTCTGCGGATGGGGGGGACACCGGCCAGGCCGGGGGGATGACCTTTGGGTGGTGGCAACTGGGACCTGGAGAATGGTGGCACTGGTGGGAGAGAGCCGGGCTGACCTGGGCTACCTGGTGCTCAGAGAGCAGTGGAGGACAAGGGGAAATGGGGACTTGGGTTTCTTCCAGGGATTCCTAATGAATGTGGTGAGGAAAATGGGGAAAATAACTTTTTTGAGCCTGTTCTATGGAGCGCAGGATACTGAGCGTTATGCTTCAGAAAGGCAGTGTTATTTGGAATACACCGGATGCAAAATGAGGGTGTTATTTCAAAATTGCTCATTGTTTAATCTTCTCTCAGCTTTATTAACTGCTAGTTAAAGGGCTGGCAGATCATGATAGACAATGACATCCATTCATTTTGTCCTATTCATTTCTCAGAGGCCTGGGCTGGGCTTTCATGTTTGTGTGTGTTGGGTTTTTTTGGTGTGTGGGGTTTTTTTTGGTTTTTTTTTTTTTTTTTAATTTCCATGCTGGAGAGTGGAAGGTCAGGCTGACACTACCCTCCCTTTATGCAAATGCCTCCCACAACGTGCAGGCTATCAGTTAAAGTAGCTTTCCAGCGGCCCTGAATGTGAATTTTGTGGGATGCTGCCTGTGGGGCTGTTGTCCCAGCAATGCTGACCTGTGCTGGTCCCCTCACCCTGGCCTCGGGGCACCACCGAAGCAATTAGCACCCTGATGGAGGGTGGTGGGGTGGGTGCAAGCAGGAGCAGCAGACATGGTGTGCATGCAGAGGAGGGGAAATCTTTCTTTTTTTTTTTTTTTTCTTTTTTTCTCCTGCAACCACTGATGTGAAGCCAAGCTTTGCCTGGTTCTGGTACCTTCCCAGATTGTCCTCGCAGCAGTTGGCATCGCTGGTTGGTGGGGTCTGAGCCCCGCTGTCACGCTGGGCACTTGGGATGGCCGTCAGGGAGAGCACCACCTTGTCACACTGTCCTGTTTTTTTATCCTTGCATGAAAATTTCTTTCCTTGACTGTCAAGAGGAGGCTCCAGTTGCAAAAGCCCATTGCCAGGTGCCTCCTGAGTTGCCCTGCTTAAGCATATCCATGGAAGCAAACTTTTTAAGCAAGTATTAAGAGATTTTCTTTTTTAATAGTCTAATTTGCTGCTTGGAAGGGTTCAGAAGCATAATTTGATGCTTCAGTTAGGGAGCAAAACCACACCATGTGAATAGACCTGAGCCAAATCAGCCCCTATTGGAAAACAATTGGAAGGAACTGCTTGAAAAACTTCTTCTGTAGAGTTATTCATAGTTGTTATTTTGCGAACACTTTGGAATAGACAATAACTTAAAAGGGAAAAAAGAAAATGGTGTTTAAATTCTGGATAGATATCTGATCGCTTTGGGGTTTTTGAATAATCTGTTGCTATGAAGTCACTCTCAGCTGGTGGTGTGTTAATATTGTAAACAGATGGGAGGGGTGCATCTATTGAAGAATACCTGTGAACTCAACAGTCCAGTTTTTGAGCAGTTTTTAAAGCATTCCTTTCAAAGCTAACCTATAGTTGTACACTATTCCTGGCTAAGCATTTGTAATCTGGAGGGGGGGAAAAAACCCAACAGCTGTATAGTGACCATGCTATGAAGGTTGTATTTGGACTAGATGTAAAGACAGTGACAACAGAGCACATGGTGATTGTGGGGCCTCTATTTTTAGGGATCAACACTGTAATTTGTGCGGAGTATGACATAAATGCTGATTTTAAGTTGCCAAATTAAGAGTTTGAAGGCAGAAATCACAGAGTGACAAGCTGCTGTGTGGTCATATACAAAAAAAATAACTCCAAGGGTTTGATCCTAGTGTGTTTGCTGGAGAGCCCGTAATGATTGCAAGTCTGTTGTGCAGATGGATAAGCAACTGTCTTTGAGTAAAGGCTCATCCGAGGCTGCCTGGGTGGCAATGCCAGCCTGAACGTGGCTGGCATCTGATGGCAGGTAGCAACAAACCCTTGGGTTCTGCCCTGTCCCGTGATGTTCCTTTGAGAGCTGCCAGGGGAGCTGGCTAGCTGAGTCCTGGTGATGCTTGGTTTTCTCCTCCATTCTTCTTGGGTCTGGAAAAATTGAGAAGAGGGTGTTTTCCATGTATAGGCAGAAATGCAAGAACAACTGCTTATTTTGTGGTGCTTCAGCTCATCTTTTTCCAGTTACTGTGGGAATTGGAAATCTGAGAGATGCCTTGAGATTAGTCAGGTCCAGATTCCTTCTAATTTGTGTCTCGTGGTTGCTTAAACTTTTCTTATGGTAGGAACATTAGAGAGATGTGTTCTTGTTGTGTATGCCTATATCTGCTCAGATGTGAACTTGCTACAAAGCCTTCCGTCAGACAATGAACTTGCATGATGCCTTTCTCTTACCTAGCTGTCTGTTTCCATGACGTTCATAGGAGTTTAATTATCTTGAGCCTTTTTCCTCTGTCAACAGTGATTGAAATCAGCTATCAGATTCCAAGAGTTATTGAGATAGACGGACACACCTGTGGCTGCACAAAGAGATCACACATGGCTTGCTTTCAGGGGAAACCAGCCAAAAAAATGCATTGCTGTCCTAATGAATTCATTAGAGGAGAATGCTTCCTCATGTGTTAGTTTAAACCTTCAAATTAAATAACTCTCAGCGTGGTTTCTGGTATACACAAGAGAGATGAATGTTTAGTTGCTAGCAGTTGCAATTACAGAGGTGGCCAGAAGGTTGGGTTGTTTCTTTGGTGAAGGTGTTTCCCTCTAGCATTCCTGCTATGCATGTAACAGCTCTACTCCAAAAAGTTCCTCTAGGTAGGATTCTGGTAGGGAGAGCCCCAGGTCTGCTCTAGCTCCTTGTGCTGGCAAAAACGCCAGAACTGGTTCTGCCTAGCTGAATGTAGGCGACATTTAAAATCCCACACAAGGAGCGTGCACAGATCAGGTCTGCTAAGGACCTACACCAGGTCTGACCTTAACATCTCCCCCATTCCCTAGGAGATGGTGCAAGTGTGCCAAGTCCTTCTGCCAAGCTGGCCCTGCATGCAGAGTCTAAACCTGCTTTTCTCTCATTCCAGCTTTTCTCAGAATTGGGTTTCCTATTTTTCAGTCAAAACTGGAGAGGAGAAAAGAGAGTCAGACTATTTACCATGTTCATGGGAGTTTTGGAGCAGCCAAAGAAAACTGAGTCACTTTGGAAGGGTTCTCTGCAGCCAGGTTTTTTACCTTTTTTCTTTTTCTCACTCTTCCCCTGAAATAGAAGGAACACCTTTGCCCAGCCAGCAACTCAAAAATAAGCCAGCAAAGGAGTTATTTCTTCCAGTCAAGCCTGGTTAGTAGCATGGTCTAGATAGATCGCATTGCAAGGTTTCCATCCCACAGCTATGGGAACCTCGGGGACCTTTGGTGACTCGGTCCCAGCGAGCCAAGGGACGCCAGCTCCTGTCCCATTTTCTGTTCTTGGGGAAGGTGTTACTGCAGGAGATCTGTAAATGGTTTTTCAAGGGAAAAGTGTTAGCTGAGGATGGTCCCCAGCTGGCCAGGAGAGCCACAGCAGGCTGCTGCTTGTAGATGGATGCGGTTCTTCACCCTCCAGCCCTAAGGTCCCCCTGGAGCTGGTGTCCACCAGCTGAGGGTGTGGGTTTCTTGCGCTGCCGGGGCTGAAATCAGAACATAGGCAGGTACCGTGAGTAGGTCTTGTGGTTTGGCTTTTGGTGGTGGAAACCCCGAAGACTATTAGGGCTTGGCTTGGGTGACCGGTGAGGGTGGGGGGGTAAGTGGCAGAGGCTCAGCTGGCTTCAAGCTGGTCCGGGTCAGCCCTTCGGAGGTGGGCTTCGAGGCTGGTGGAGAGCACCGGTGTCCTCCAAAGGGCTGGGTGGGACAGGGAGCTGCACGGAAGGATCGGTCCCTCTGGCACGGGCTGCCGAGGCTGCGCCGGCCGGGTCGAGGTCCGTCCCTGTGGACGTGGCGTGCGGTCGGTGCTCCAGCGGGAAACACGTGCTCCTGCTCCGGAGGCGATGCCCAGGCGCTCTGTAAACACCCAGCAATAGCTGTGTTTGACATGTCCCAGCTTTCGCAGGAAGAGGCCGGGGATAAGGATTAAGCCCTGGCTTCAGGAAAGCCGCGAGGGATATGTACGGCTTTAGCAGGGTGTGTGCCCCAAGCCTGAAGTGGAAACTAAATCGTTAGGAAGTCAGAATCTTTCAGAAGGACCCAAATCTGGATGCTTTCCTCCTCTATCTGTGGAGGAGCTCATTTAAGGCAGCAGTGCTTAACATCTGCATCTATAGATGTCACACTTAAAAATACCCTTGCTTAGATACGCAGCATAGATATGCAAAACGTATGCAAGCACTGGGGCTGCAAATTGGAGCTCGGGGAGGCATGCAAATGACATGCAAAGGGGCTGCAAAGGAAAGTATCCTCGTCGCTTGTGCACCGCATGAGGTGGAAGTACTCTGGAAAAGTATCATAATGAAAGACTATACGCTAATATGTCTGTACAGAGTGGTAGATTTTAGGGTATGCAACCTTAAATCTGGTATTTCTGAAATTTGGGAACTCTGCAGCTTTAATTTTTTTAAATTGTGTGTGTGCACAGGCAGGTGGTTTTTCAAAGAAAAACTGCGGTATCAGCTTCAGCCGTGTGGTCTCACATTGACATCTATCAAGTTTATCAGCAAGCATAGGACACGCATGTATGGGCACCTGCACGCATGTATGCATGTGTGCATATATGAAACATCTATTATGGATTACCTAAACATGCAGCTGCTACTTTAGAGAGAAAATATTTACTTCAATGTGATGAAATTTGAACTAGAAGTCATGCAGCTTAATAAAAACGTGTGGTTTGGATTCCTTGTTCTTCACATATGTTTCTAATCTGCTGGGGGGGTTCAGACCATCTGCCCAGAACACACAATTTAAAAAAAAAAAAAGTTTTAAAACGCTCATTTTGCAAATATAAAGACTGACTTTACAATAGGAAAATGAAATTTGAGAGTAATGTCCTCTCTTTATTGGGGTGGAGAGGTGGGACTGTCAGGGGGTTTCTTCTTTTCTTTCATTTTTTTGCCTTTAAAAACCTGAACTATGTGCTATTATTTTTTTTTCCCCTCTTTGCGAAATAGCTGCAGAAACCTCTCATATTATTTTTGCCTGTGTTACCACAGCTCTTGGCCAGGCTGTAGAGGAGGAAATATAAAGCAGCCTTTTGTCACACCAGTCTGTGGCCCCTTCCCTGTCTCTCCGTCCTTCCAGGCTGGGGCTGCAGAGTAGGGGAAGCCGTTCAGTCGCATCCCGCTTTCTGTGTCCGTAACTGATTGCTTTACACCCAAAAATCCTAGCAGATAGATTGTGGTTTAACAGACATAAATGTATAAAAATAGCCAGCGGAGCTGAGTGTCTGAGCCCGACGGTTGTTGATTTAAGGATATCTGTCTCTCTGGGTGTTTTTAGCAGGTCTTTGTATTTGCTTTATTTTTTAAGGCATCTTGGCTGCCTTTTCCTTTCCTGCAGTCCCTACTGCTTGGCTGCTGCTTCACCTCCCAGTCCCATCGAAAGAGTTGCGGTGTTTGTGCTCGCTCCAAAGAGGAGGAATGCAGACAAACCAAGGACGGAGCGCTGGCCCTGCGGATGGCAGCACTTTTAAGGGGGGACCTGGGTTAGCAGGGGAGCAGGGAGCTGGAAGCAGAAGGGAAAATCAAAGCTTGCAAATACCCTGTTCCGAAGGACTGCGGTGCGTGACGGCGATGCCACCACGTTTGCAGCGGGGCTGATGTCAGGCTGCCGGCACGGAGCTGTAAGGCGTGAGGATAAACAGAAGCTGAGGAGTCATTTCTCCTCTGGGTGGGTCCTGCTCCCTTGTGCAATTAGCTACGACAGTTATTAAAAGTCCTTGTCCGCTTCGCCGTGCAGTCTATGGAGCGCGCAGCCGATGTCTGGTGGTTTGCAGCACCAGACATGAGTCAAGGGAAAGCTGGACGTGTCCCCTAGTACGTGCGTGGGACGGACGCTGCCTCCTGCTCGGCGCTGCCTGACCCGGGATGCTCCTGTGGGAGCCTCCCAGCTGGCATTGTAAGGACGAGATTCAAACCACAGTCCGGTTTCTGCTGTGTTGGCCATGCCTACCTTCAGATTTATTTCTTTTTTGTTGTTGTTGTTTTGTTTGTTTTGTTAGTTTGGGGGTTTTTTTGTTTTTGTTTTTTTTTTTCTTTTTTAGTTTAATTTTTCCCATTTGCTGGAGCAAATCCCCCTTGTTCCCAGCAGCCGTGCCTCTCGTGCAACCTGGCTCCGCAGGTCCTGCCCCACCGGTGCCGCGGCTGGAGGATGGCTGCGTGGGGTGGACCTGCCGAGGGATGCTGCGCTGTCCCCGCAGGAGCTTTGCCAGCTCTGAAACAAAAACCCCGGAGAAACGCATTGCTATGATAGCCTTGCAGTAAATACTTTGTAGATTTGACGCTTTCTGTGCTTCTGCCAATGCCACCTGTTTTCCAAGCTGCCCCTTTCTTAAGGATTGGTTTTTTTTTTTCTCTCCACCCTGTGTCCCATAAGTTCCTGGATCTTAATTAAGTGACAGGTTGCTAATTTGCCTTATCTGGGTTTTTCCACCCATTTGGTAAATTTTCGAACAAAAACTGTCCTCCAAGGTCTAGGCATCGGCTTTTAGCTAGGAAAGACACATCGCCCACTGGAAGCAATGCTCATTTATGGCTTACGGTGGGATCCCTGGGGTAGCAAACTGTGCGATGCCCATGAAATGCTTTATCTGAGCGCTGCGGCCCCCTTCAGTCAGTTAGGGTCAAGGTTGAATAAGGTGAAGTACAATCGCCTCAAAGCATAAAGAAGCCCTAGAGCTTTTGGGGAGCTTTAAACTGGTGATTAGACGTCTCTTCTGAAAGGATGGAGGTTTCAATTAGGCGAAGTGCCTGGGGATGAATCAGTGTTGGCAGTGAAGGGATGGGGGAGTTGGTGCAGGGAGAATGGGACCGTGTGGTCTGGGTGGCAAGGCTGGAGCTTGGCTTGGGCTCTTGCCCCATCATTAAACATCCATTTGAGCTCGGTCAGGGTTTTTCATCTTGTCCCTTTTCTGTTCTCTTCGGGGCATTGCCAGTCGCTACACGAGAAACCCTCGGGGCAGGACGCGGTGGTGAAGTGGACCAGGGTAGCCGAGGGCTGAGGAAAGGGTGACCGTAGAGATCCTACATGGGACTGGAGAGAGCAAAGAGCTCTGGGCTGTCAGCGTTTGGTGAGGATTCCAGGGAAAGTGGCAGGAAGAAGTCAGCAATGATTAATGGGTTTGACAAACTAAGCCATTTGGAAAGGCAAGAAAATCTGTCACCCATCAAGGATAGGAAACTGGAAGGGGTCTGTCCGTTGCCTGTAAAGTAGTCGTGTAAATAATGCATACTGCTGCTGAATACTGTGTGTATTGTCTTTGGGAATTAGCTCTGCGTTGTCACTTAAACAGAAAAGGACTTTGGCACAAGTTCTGGCGTTGCGTTTGCTCTGGCAAGCGCAGAGGGTGCTGGGTGTTGCGCCGGTGGCTGCGGCCGCTGCCGAGGGAGTGTTTACATTAGGGGAGGGCGTTATTTACATTGCGTGGTTATCGGAGCTGAGGCTGGGGGGGGAAAGGAGCTGCCTGGAAATGAACCTTGTGTTAGTGTCTCCTGTTCTGCTAATGACCTGAGTCCTTGATGGGTATTTGGGTATTGGCAGAGTGACAGCTTCTTCAGGAGAGCTTTCCAGAATTAGCAAAGCCATCTGGCTTTTGTTCTCTTCTTAGAGAATCACTTGTCCTTCCCTTCCAGTAAGGAGTCCTTGCTAAACTGCTCATAATTTGTATTATGATATTACACTGACAGACCTACGGCTTGCTGTGGTCTCTGCCAGCACCTATGAAATACAGCCCCTTGCTCCAAAAAGTGTATTTTCTAAGAAACAGCTGTGGAATGGCTGACCCGAGGATCTGGCAGTTACGGATGGAGGAAGCACGACGTGGCATTGCCCAGCCGTGTTTCCATCCATCGGAGCAGGGCTGGCTGTTGAGGACGGCTTGGAGCAGAGGGTGGCAGGGTTCGGGGAGGGGGAAGAGGCACAGAGGAGGGGGCTGCTCTTCCCTGCCCCTCTTCTTCAAAGCCAGCGGCGAGTTAATGGATCCTCACGTGATAGGAAATCGGGTTCCTCCCTGGGATTGTAAAATAAAGGTTGAAAATTACTGGGGAGGTTAAATACCTTTGAGCCAAAGGGCTTATTTTCTTCTTGTTGCTGTGGTCAGGAAAAGAGGTATGTGGGTTGTCCAAATAGTTACTGTAGTTTGTGTTCTGTAAGTTTCATATCAGAAATGCTAATGGCTTAGCTTTGGGGTGGGATTGCAGGACTAGGCTGATGTGTTGTGAGAGCAGGGTTTCTTGGGATACCTCCTCTCCCAGATGGAGCTGCAGTGAGAAAGGGAAACTATTAGCCCTTAAGAGAGGTTTTTCCTTGAAGCCATATTTGGTTCTAGTGAAACTTCTATCCCTTTTTCTGCTTAATTAAATCTATTTTTTCTAAAGAGGGCTCAGAAGAGGCTCCTGAGTGCCAAAAGCCAGAGGAAGCAATTCTTGTGGTCACTGGAGCCCGAGAAGGGAAATAGGAGAGGTCTCACAGCAAAGCTGCCCTGTCCGTTCCTGCAGCCCCTCTACGCAGGACGGGGAAGCAAACGTCCGCGCTGGATTTATCCAAACCACCAAGTACTGGTAGCTGACTCATGACTGCATGCAGGTCAAGCCTTTTTTTTTTTTTTTTTTGAGCCAGACCTTCAACTATTGCTATCCCGTTTTGTAGCGCAAAAGTTTTGGAAGCGCAAAGGTACCAGTTTAGGTACCAGTTGCTCTGTCTGGCGAGCTCACTCCTGTCCATGGCTGGCCAGCGAGAGGGCTTCAGGACACAGGTACAGGGGCCGGTGGGGGTGATGAAGCTTCGTCTGACCCCCATCGCTGCAGTTTGGCTTCTTTTCTGGAGCAGCTGTGTTTGAACAAGGGATCTGGGATAATGCCTGTACCACAAAAGATGCACCGATGCTCTGAACGGTTATCGTACCTCTGACTTGGGGTCTCGCTACACTAGTAGAGTCGGGGGCACGGTGAGCTCTGGGTCACCCCTTGGTTCCCTTCTTTACTGACTTTTCCGATACCGCTCTTACTCCAACCCGTGCAGCCAAGGAGCTGCTCGGAGCCCTGGAGCAGGGCGGCTGCTGTGTCCTTAGCAGAGAGCCTCTGTCCATGGGCAAGTGCTGATGACAGGTTTTATCAAGTGGAACATCTGAAGGCTGGCAGGCTGTCTCCGAGACAGGGATTAGGTTTTTTGGAAGCTCGCTGGTGGCTGGGATCGCTAAGCTTTCACTTCATCATAGAGCTGCATTGAACCTCTGCCACTCTTAAGCCACCCGACTGGGTTTGCATTTATGGACCAGTGAGTTTGTCATAATAAAACTCAGCAACATCCCAATTACTTCCAATAATTTTTTAAGACTTTTTTGTGTGCGTTACAATTGTACATCCTGGGCCTGTGGTTATCCGATTTAAATGTAGGAGTTTAAAAAAAGCACATCGAGCAGTATTTATTCTTATGGGTGTTAAGAGTCTCTAAGACTTCTGGGGTAATGCGTTAAAACAACAGTCCAGTTAATTATCGGTGCATTGCAGTGAGAGCCCTGAAGAATCCCAGTATTTATGGAGCTGCTGCCAATGCCAGATGAAGTCACTCCCATTATCCTCGCCAGCTGTTTGTTTTGTTGAACCACAGCGATTTCTCCAAGTTACTGAAGTTGATGTCATTGGAACTGATGTGACATTTTTGCACACATATAGAATAAGTGTTAAAAAATGCTCCAGAAGAGCTTTTCCAGTCTTGTCTGGGAGCTGGCTGGGGAGTTTAATTCAACTGGCCCGATGGAACTTAATCCATAAAGCAAATGAGTCATCAGGCATAAATGGCTTTACCATAAATGTCAGACAGATTCTTACTGGTCCTGACAGTTAGCACTTACATCTGTTTGGTGGAGCAAATAAAAGCCTCACAATTCACAATCATTTTCATAAATGTGCTGTCCTGCCTCTTCCTCTTCTCAGGAAGCTCTAGGAATAAAGGTCAAAATGTGATTTATTCCCCTTTTTAAAAACTAGCTCTTCTGATGGATGAAATATTGGTTATTTTCAGGCAAAAATTGACCTTCTTTCCCCCCACTTCAAATTCTTTGTCAAACCAGGAAAGCGCAAACCAAGAAAGCCTCTGCATGCTAAGAAGTACCCCAGTTACTGGAGCACTTTCTGGAGCCCTGTGTGCCCAGATGTGCCCAAGTTGTTCACATGCCAAAACAGGACTTTACCCGCTGCCTGCAGGGGTGGCTGGACCCGGAGGATGCTGTGCTGGTGACCTCTCCTTCGAAGCGACACCAGTGCGTTCCTGACTTGCTCCCTGACTTAGATACCTCTTTACTTGAAAATAAGTTTTAACAACCTGAATGACTTGGCTGGTAAAGTCTTTAAACCACTCTCTTAGTGTAATTGTAAGTTCTCTCTCTTACAAAGGCTTCCTGGAAAAACTGTAGCTGTTGTGGAGGTGGGGGGGGGAATTAATGGTATCTCCATTATCGCTGCTCTTGCTGAAAAAAGCAGATGCTGACATAGGAAGGAGAGAGGCTTGGGTGTTTTGTGTAACCATAACAGTGAAACAAATAGACACTTGAGTGAGGAAAGGGAGCGGAGCTGGCTGCTGCCTTTGTCAGCCCGCGCTGGGGCTGGGGGCAGCTATCTCTTGGTGAAATTTATTAGCGGCAACACACTTGAGAGGACACAAAAGGCTTGCGAACCTCCCAGCATGGCTTGCTCTATTTAAAGTCGGCTTTTTAAATCAAAGAAATGGGGCTCTTGACAGCAGAGCTTTGTGCATCTTTTGTGAAGTTCAGATAGTGGGGCTTTTTATTACAGGCTAAATTAGCCCATTTTATTGTTTTGCACTGAGGGATGAGGTCAGTTGACTGGGAATCTTGCTAACAAGGTTTTACTCCTGTCTGCTTTTTACAAGTGTTAACATGGGGTATCCACCAGTGCTGTGCACTTGCTGTTAATGAAACAAAGATGAATGGTCCAGCAACCCTGTGAGCTCTCCTTCTTCCCCCACCACCGAGCTGCTCAACCCATGTCAGCGTACTTGAGCTCAGATGCTCCCTGGGGCTCTCATTCCCCCAAAATCGGGTGCGTCGGTTTTCCTCCTGATTTTGCATGCTTGTGCGCTACTGCTGGAACAACAAGAAAAGGATGAACTTTGCTCGCAGGGTGATTGATTGCGTTTGAAAAGGAAACGGGAAAATAGCAGGCATGTTGAATGACGCTCATGAAGCGTGGTGAGCTCTGAAGGAGCTGTCTGATGCAGCTCACGCTTTTTCCTGGCACCCTTCGCATACCAAATTTATTCAGTTATGCACTGATTTTCTCAGGTTCTTGACCCAGAACTAGCTTCCCCAGGAAGCTTCCCTTGTTCATCCTCCCCCGCTCATTCAGCAGCAACTGCTGGGCTAATGCTGTCCCTCGGTGCGTTGAGCGAGGTTGGGGTTCTGCCGTGGCCCCCAAACTTGAGCCTGTGGCTCCTGGGACCTGCAGGTGATGTCTTTCCATGTATTCAAAGGTGCTGCCAATGCCTTGAGCCATCACACCCAGAGGATGCTCAGCTCCTGTTGTGCTGCGGGGAAGCAGGGTGGGATGGAGCCAGGATTCCTCCCCATACGTAGCTCAGGAGCTGCCATCAACTGAGACTAAAACCAAACTCGGCTGTAGCAAATTCTCTTCTGCTTAACCTTTTGCACTGTGTTTAGCCAACATGCCTTTCTTTGTTTTATCTGCTCCTTGAGGAAATGCAGTTATAGTCCTGGTCACTTATAGGATGCAGACTATCAGCTCTCCTTGAGGTGTAAATCCAACCTTATCAGGAAGAAAAAGCTTTCAGCCTGCCTTCCTTGCCTCGGAGACACGTACCAAGTCTGCTTTCGTGGCTGTTTTATTTCAGCTTATCCCAATGGTCCTGGACAATCCCCATAACCCGATGGAAAAACTGGGGAGCTTTAACCCCTAAAGTGCAAGAAGAGCATAAATGGCTTAACTCAGGTGTCAGTGAGGGGCAGGGGTGGTTGAGGTCCTGTGTGCAGAAATAGCAGCTGGAAGGATCTTCACATCATCAACTTTAAGCAAATTGCCTTGGCCAGGTTGAGCATTCTCCACTGGAGGGAGCTCCAAAGGGGCAGCCTGTTTTGTTGCTGTGAACTGCCTTTGAAGACAGGGATGATAATATATGGTGTGAGTAACCCCATAACATCCCCCCCAGCTCCTTCAAGTCTCTGCTCGGGGCTGGACGATGTCCTCTAGGTCACGCCACGGCCGAGTTCACGCAGGTCACGCTGTCAGCTGGTGGCCAGAGCTGGCTGGAACTGGGAAGTGTTCTACGAAACAAAAACTTGGCATTTTCTGTTTTCCCAATACTGCATCCCCATTTTTGGTGGTTATGTTAAAAAAGAAAAAGCCAGAACAGTAACGCCAGAACTGCTCTATGGATTTATTTTAAAAAAAAAAAAGGGAAAGGGAAGGAAAGACTATTTTTCTTTCTCAAAATAGAAAATTGAAAACACCTTTGCAGACATTTCTGTTAATTTTGTAAAGGTTATTCACAGGAAACAATGACTAATAAGCTTAAACCAGTGCTCAATTTTAGGGTAACTCGCATAGCATCTGAGAGGTGCCCAGATGTTACGGTGAGCTGCTGCAGAGATGGATGCGAGAATCTGGAAACGGAGCAGGGAGACCCCAGGCAGCCGTGAGCTGCCCCTCGCAGCCGGGCAGGATGTGGCCAGGTCTGCCTGGTCCTCGCAACCTTCTTTCCTGGTGGATCTCTGCCAAAAGCGTAACCGGCACTTTGGTTTTTTTTCTCTCTGGTGAAGTCGATGGTATGTGTTCACGGGAGGCTGAGCTCCCCATGGACCCAGCGGCACCGGCGGCTGGACTGCGTGCAGCTTGCGTGCAGGAAGGCAGATTTGGTCCATAATTTCAAAAATATCCTTTGGTTTTCCACGGGGCTGTTCGCTTGTCTGGCCAAGGCTCCGTTCGGAGCCTCTGGTTCCTATTATGTGCCCAAGTTGTCCTCCCGGTTTTGCTGTAATGCTCCTTCTTTTTCCCCTGATGCTTTAGCCATCTTTTTCTATTATTAAATAAGATACTTTAATTCGGAGGAGGTGGGAAATCAGCTCCAATAATCCAAGTAGTAAAGTGTTGCCTTATGTAACTGTCTACTGAATAAACTGGATTTTGGCGTTATGGTTAAGCAGTGCGGTGGTTCTTTAGGAAACTAAAAAGCGATTTCAGCTCTGACCTTTGGGCTTTGTTCGCTATGTAGTGAGCAGTCTGTTAAGCAGCCTCACCACCTAAATTAGCTTGCTGCACACCTGGTTTTCAATAAGCCACTGCAAACCTCCTCCCTCTTTTCTCTTTTTCTGATTATCGAATGCATTTCTAATCTCTGTGTCTGCCACACTGTTGTGGGTGGAAAATCGAAGCGAGGCAAGATGTAGAAAGGGGGGGTGATGTCTTAGAAGACCAGCTGAGGCAGTGGGAGAAGCAGAGAAGTTTTGAGGCCGATAAACAGCTTTTTGGACTGGGCAGGACAACTCTGGAGCCCTGCAGAGCTGTATGGGACCAGGCAGGAAAGGAGTTCTTTTACCGTACACAGGACACTGCTGATTTGGGGTGTGTAGAGCCCTTTTCTCTTATTTTTTTACCGGACCTGCCTTGCCTAGGTCTGTCAGCACTGTTGTGTTGTAGGTGTGGGGGTGACCTCTCTGCAGATACCGTTATCTTTTGGGAAGATGCGTTTGGGACCAGGCGTGAAGCACAGTGGCTTCACACCTCATGGAGCAGCCCAAGATAAGCAGCAGCTTGACCCGGCCCTGGACACGGCGGGTTTTCGCCTGGCTCATCGCAGGCGACGTGCCCGTGTCAGGGACACAGCCTTGCCAAATGTTTTTCTTTTCATTTTTTGGTGGCGTTTATCCCCCTGACGCTCTGTCTTTCCTTCCCCGCAGGGTGACATCCAGCAGCTCCTGATCGTGGCGGACCCCCGAGCAGCCCACGATTACTGCGAACACTACAGCCCCGACTGCGACACCGCCATCCCCGACTCCCCCCAGTCCCAGGACCCCAACCAGGACGAATACGTAAGTCTCTCGCGGGGTTTGGGGATGCTTTTGGGGCAGCGGCATCCAGCTCTGTATTGCGGATGCAAACGCACTCGGCTTCTTCCTCCTGTTCAGCTTCCCTGCTACTCGTTTGTAAGGCCCGAGACAGAGCTTCTTTTTGGATTTGCAGCTTCTGGTCTTGGCTCTTGCCCTCAGGAGTTTCCCTTTTCTGTGCTCCTCCCTTTTCCAGAGACTGAAATGAATATTTGCTTGGAGCTCAAATACTTGCAGGAGAGACAACCTGAGCCGAGTGTGAAATACTGACCTTCCCTGGCAGGTCGAATCCTGTCCAAAACAGGCACTTGTTTCTAAATTTCAAATTTTACTGTTGAACTTGTAAAAAGATTAAGCAGTGCTTTTTCAGTATTCTTTGAAACAACAGGTGTTAAAGGAGGGGGAAACATTTTGCCCATGTATTTGACATTTGAATTTCGTTCTGGCAGAAATGCTCTCTGCTCATCTGTACAAGCTGCTGTGCTCAATATTTTTTCTACAAAGAGTTAGCCTCTGATTTTTTTTTTTTTCTTTAAAAAAACAAAAGAAATTTAAAAAAACCGATACAGGGTACCTTTTTATTTCTGCTGCTCAATTAGAAATGTCTGGGTGTGGTTGACTTCCAGAAGAGCATCACCTGAATTTTACACATTTTTAAGAGATCTCAGGCTCAGCTCATCGCAGCTGAAGTGTCTGGCATCCTCAGCCACTCCTCAGCATCTTGGCTGCGTTCTTGGTCCGATTTGCTGGTCCATGCACTCTCGCTTTCAGCTGGTCTCAGATCTTCAGGCTCCTGCCGAATCCCCCCTGCTGTAATGCCATCAGCCTGCTCCGGCTTAGCTTTGGGGTAGAATTAAAAACCTGCGCCTAGCAGGGCTCTGGGGAGCAGAGCGATGCTCGCAGGCGAGGTACGGCCGCTCAGCCCCGGAGAAGTGTCGTAACCGCTCTGCCAGCGCTTCTGGAGAAACAATAAATAAGTAAAATAAAATAGACTTCGGTATGGTCAAAATATGTGGTAGTAGGAAAATAAAACTCTTCTTTTGCAGCCAGCAGTTCAACAAGGGCTGGCTTGTCTTAGGGCTGTGTTGCTCCGTGTAAGAATAACTCTTCCACGCGCCGGCATCTGCTGCCAGTGAGAGCAATGGACTGGCGAAGAAATTTGCCATGCCCGGCTGTAACCAAACGTTTTGTTTGTATTTCATTTTGAAGAATGACTGACGCCTTGTGGAAAATGCTGAAAATATCTTGTTTTCGAAGCCCTTCTGCCTGCGGGCCGCGGGTGGTGGGAAGTCACACGGATGCTATTAGTGCAGTCAGATGAGTGAAAATAGCATCCCCGCTTCTCAGAGCAGCTGCGTGATTCCAGTGGGTTTTTTCCCCTCTCTGAATATGTCAGATGTGTAACCTGGGAGGTCTCAACAACCTGAGGTTAAAAAAAAAAAAAAAAAAAAAAGAATCTATTTTTTTTTTTTTAATTGTGTTATCGTGGGTGACTGAATTGCTGCAGGGTAGGTCCATCCTCTCTGATAAGGGAGAAGGTGCCACAGGACCGAGAGATGATTTGGAACCTCCTCAAATCACAGCCGTTGCCAAAGCAGCCCAAAGCCAGGCCCTTGGTGAAGGTTTCACAGAAGCTGATGAATGAGAGGAAGGGAGAGATTTCACTTCACGGATCTGCATCACAACGTGGCCCCCTTGACATGAAATAATGTCTAAAAGAGCTGGCAGGAGCATGCTTGGGTGCTGCCAGCTTATTTTCTGCTTCTTATCTTCTCTTTGCAGTACACCGATGGGGAGGGAGAAGGTGACACCTACTACTATGAGTACCCCTACTACGAAGATGTTGATGAAGCTGTAAAGCCAGAAGCACCCACTACCAAACCTGGCACTCCTCAGGTGGCTGCTGGAGAGAGACCTGAAACCAAGCAGGTACTAACGTGGGGTCCTGGAAAAGACGCGGTGATAAATGGATAAATGGCACCTTTGTAGAAGGGGAGGTAGAGGACGATGCAGAGTTTTCTTTTTGTTTCTCTGATTCTGTGTTTTTATTTCTGCAATAGGACTATCCTGCCCCTACGCCGTTACCTGATGGAGGGAACCCTGGCAAGCAGACGAATGAGGGTGCTACAGTGGATGACCCCCTCGTGGACGAGTATAACTACGAAACCATTAACGAGGAGTACTTCACGCCTCTCCCCTATGAAGATGTCAACTACAACGAAGAAGTAGACCCCCAGGGCGGACTCACTGAAAATGCCGTGGAAGCTGAACTCCCCACGAGTACCGTCATCACCTACAATGAGACCGATGTAATTTTAATGACTGTTTTTTCCTTTCACTTTGTTTTTTATTAATTCTGGTATTTCATAGCCCTGAGAGCAAAGGAGATGTGATCATCCATATGGTAAATCTGTAAGTGGTTTGGGCAGCTGTTGGAAGAGGAAGTTTCTTGTAAAATATTTTCACTCCAGATATTTCAGGGTGTGGAACACAGATACTTAGAATTTGGTTAAGGATTATTCCCCTGGAAAAAATCTGTTCATACTGACATCTGCATTTCCCTGTGCAAAGTGCTTGCCTGACAAAAAGAAAAATGAGGGTTGGTGTTAAAATCCAAGTAAAAGCATTTTATTTCAAAGCTATTAATATAAATCCTTAAAATGTTGATTTGATGGAGAACATCAATATTTTTCATTTTGTCATTCCCACTGAATAGCATCTTTATGTTTTTCAGATTGTAATTTTTTAAAAAACGTTTCAACACTGGGACAAACCCTTGATTTCCAACCAGTGCGTTCACCCAGAGAGAGCCCCTCCGTTTTGTGCACGGATCTGCTCGAAGATGAGATCAGTCCAGATCCTACAGCTGACGTTTCTGTTGGAGTGATTACATTTTTAGTTACCCACACTTTAATATGCTTCAACTGAAATGTGTTGCACTTGAGACTCTTCTATTCTTAAGACTTGCCTAGTTCTTGCCTTTTATATTGGTGCTCAAATAGATGAATAGATGGTGCTCATCCTTAGATGAGACTGAGATAAATTGTCATGCGGCTGCATGCTGTATAGCTCACTACATAAGGAAATAACCATGCTAGATGAGGCAAATTCTTAGTTATCTAGGAGTATCAGCAAGGGGAGTTGATAGTGGACTGTTTCCTGGGAGGTAGGATGGGACTTGGCAGAGTTTTGTGGTTCCTGCTCAAATGGAGAAGAATTACTTAGTTATGGGAGGCTTTCTGGGAGGTGCTGGAGGGTGGCAAAAGAGACAGCAAAAGTTGGCCAACGTAGTTGGAGTTGGACCTGGAAGCTTGAATGAAAAGGTGTCGGGGAAAGTGTCCAAGCAAAGAGCCGAGCAGCTGGAGCGAGGCAGGAGGGGAGCCAGCCGCCCCGAGGGCTGGTGGCGTGGCGGGGCTTGAGTCCAGCCAACCGGGGCTAAAAAATGTGGTGGAGGAGGAGGTTGAGCAGCCCAAAACGATACACAGAGAGAAACAGAAAAGGCTCCAGCGTATCGAGGAAGGGAACGCCAACCTGAGCGAACCCAAGGGTGGGAAACTTTTCTGTTTCCTGACAAAGAGCCAGAAATCTTTGGCCGAGCTTGAACTTTCTAATAGAGAGGAATTAAAGATTGGATAGTATGACCTTAAAAAAAAAAAAAAAAAATTGGAAGAGGAAATAAGAGGCTCCAGAGCCACTTTAGTTGTTAGGAAAAGGAAATGGAAGAGGAGGAAAGTTCAGGTAGGGAAACACGCGGCGAAGTTTTCCTATGTGAAAGCTCAGCCTGCTCTCAGCAAAGCATCTCGTGGGGAGAAAGTGGAAATTGTCCACCTTCAGCAGCTCCAAAAGGGACAGCGTTTAGATGGGGAGGGCTGTAGGACTGCTCCTGGGGTGGGAGGTTGCTCCAGTGAGTCTTTTAGCTGATGAGCAAAGCAAAGGACACGACTTGTCTGGCTGAAGGAGATTCCCGTGCACTGAGGCGAGGGCTAACGCAGTGTGACATAGGGAAGGCTCCTTAAAAAGTGAAAGCCTGAGGGACAAATACCCAAGAGGATATGGATTTCAGGTTTACACCTCAGAGCGGGAGCTAAGGGCCCTGCCTGCAGCTACAAACTCCTGGGGAAACAGAATCCTTTAATCCACCAGCAGACTAAACTGCTTTACAAGCAATATGGAAGTGAGGATCAGGAGCTCGTGTGTGTAATTGCCTGCCTAATACCTGTTATTAGAAACAGGGTTCAGTGGGCGATACAGCCTGCTAAAGTCGTTGGAGAAGTTTATTTGCTCCTAAAAAAAAAAAAATTTAAAAAAAAAAATTAAAAATCTGAGTTCTTTGTCTAGTTTAGGAAACAAAATAGTGCTCATGGTCATGAGTAAGCGTGGCGTAATTTCAAGTAGCCCCAGGTTTCTGCCTGCAGCTGGAGCCCCCGTGCCGTTGCACTGGGATGCAACGGGGTGGAGGTGAGCTGGGTCCCCGCGCGTCCCCCCGAGCTGCCGGTGGTGCCAGCCCCGGGATCAAACGGGATAATGTTGGTCTGATGCAGAATGGTCGTTTTTAGCATCCATTCACAGACCTGCTGCAAGACTGGGACATGTCTGTCGCTGTTGAAGTTCATGTGTCTGTGTTTTGGGAAGACTGTAATTCCTACAGCGGGAATTAAAAGGGGATTTAGTTTTACACAAGTGAAACTTTGTGGAGCCTGTGCGAGAGGTTTTGGAGGCAGGCGTAGTCACTGAACTCTCCTGGGCTTGGGTTTCATTATGGCTAATAACTCCATGATAAATGCCAGTGAAGCAGTTCTGAGATTTAGTAGGCAGCAATACTCCCATGAACAAGAGGAGCTAGGGAAAGATATATTTTGTTCATTGCCTGCTATTAATCAGGCAGTTTGCTTTACTTGTCCAGATGCATATACCAGGGCTTCATATCTGCATCGCTCTCTCTAAAGAGAAGACTAAAAGGTGATTTAAATGAAGCTGCTATCACAGTTTTTTTCCACACAGTTTTTTTGGACCTCCTCTTTTCTTTGTGGACTGTTTTCTGATTCAGGCTGTCTAACAGAATTAAGGAGATTATTTTTAGGCTTTTGTTTTGGTTTTTCTCCAATACACCTGCAAATCTCGGCATGGAGAACTTTCCTCCTTCTCTGCCCAGTTATTCAAAATATCATATCTTTCCATGCAAAGTGACTTGGGGACCTTAATAAAAATATTAAACCAGACATTTTTTACGTTCATTTCAAGAAATGTAATTCAGAAAAGCTTGCTATGTTATCCTCAAAAGCTTTATAGCAAGATAAACAGGTTTTAAGGTTTTAAAGTGCAAACCTATATAAAAAATTTCAAACAGGATAAAAGATGTGTGTGATAGCGCTAGATCCATATGAACGGTACAAAGAAAAAATAATGCTGACTTTGCCATGTTTTCTGGTTGAGTAATTGCCAAACTATAATTTCTGCAAAGACCAGTTGGTATTTGCAGAGGTAAAGGAAGATGGCGTGGCAGAGTGATGATTGCCTTAGCACTAGGCTTATTCTTACTTTAAAACCTCTTGCATTTATATACAGATGCTCGTGCTTATTGGTTCTGAGCAGTTTTGGCACAGAAACAAGGTCAGCAAGTGGTGGTGGCATTTAAGTGATTTTTTGAATTCATAATAGCGAGGAGATAATTTCTCTGGGAAGCAGTGGAAATAATTCAATTTATGGACTATTTTGGTCATTACCTGGATGGGAAAGAAACAACAACAAAAAATAATATTTTCAGCACGTGTTCTTTACTGTGCTGTTTAGACTAAAGGATGCCAAGAGGCAGTTGCCTGCCAGGCTGCAGAAAGCACAGGGTATGGAGAGAAGCAAAGCGATTCTGATACTTGTCTAGATGTCCTTGCTTGTGGTCCCTAGTGTCTGATGCTGTAAGGATTCAGGGATTAATGCATCAGATTTCTGCTTCTGCTCCTTTGGACAAGCACAATTACAACTTGGATCCCAGACTAAACAAACAGGAGGTTTTTGTAGAAGCAAACTTGAATTTTTCCACGTTTCCTGCTGTAATCGGATATTCGTGATGACACATTGTGGTTTTGATGTGCAGTTTAAATATGTGACTGGATATGTGACTTTTTATGCTTAATAATCCAATGTCTCCAATACTGAGGCTGAGAGAGATGCATCGGGTTTGGAGTTTGAAACTCCCATTCCCTGTTTCATTAGGCCTTTAGTGTTTGCAGCATGCTCCTGACATGAGCTGTTGCTTTGTGCTCTGTTTTATTTCCCCTGCTCAAACTTTGACGATCGCGGTGTTATTTCAGGGGTCGATGGGGAAAGCCAGGGTGTAAGCTTTGACATAAAGATCCTCCCGTCCTTTTTGCCTGCCATTGGAAAAGACCTTTGGAGGTCACTGGTGACCTTAAAACTCCAGAATTTAACTTTTCTTGTGCTTTTTATTTGCAGCTATTGTTATAAAGCATCCTCACTTTGCAAAAAACACAGTCTTCCCCTTATATTTCCAGCATGTGCAGCCTAGAAAGATTTGCAGCCTAGAGATAGAGCGATTTGCAGCCTGATATATTGCTGCTCTTTTGTTTCCAGGCTACTCAAGGAGGAGAGGATCTGGATAAAGATTTCACTGAGGAAACAATAAAAGAATACGATGGGAATTATTATGATAACTATTATGACCGAACAGTCTCTCCCGATATTGGCCCCGGCATGCCTGCTAACCAGGACACCATCTACGAAGGGGTAAGAGAGTTCATTTTCCATCGAGGGTAAGCCTTGTTCAAAATGTTTGTCTTCCCATAATTTATAGCACAGAGATTAGCAACGCAAAAACCAGTGAGACCATCTCGTTTGGATCACGCGTTTTGCACGAGGCGAGGAGGAGGTGCCCCGTTTCTTTTTTATACGAACATCATCAGTCCTTCGGCTGCAGAAGTGGTCCCAGGATCTCCAGTTCCTGCTCGGAGCGGTGATGTTGATGCAGGTGATGTCCTCTTTGACTGGGTTTGTGTTTCCCTTGTGTGCTACAGATCGGTGGCCCACGGGGAGAGAAAGGACAGAAGGGAGAGCCTGCGATTATTGAACCGGTAAGGACCATCTGGGTTTTTTGGTGGGTTGTTTTTTTTTTCTGAAGGAATAAGGTACAAGGGGTATGTTTGGTATGGCTTGGTGCTCTCAGTGGTACAGCTGGGAGGAAAATTTCCCATGAAAGAATTACTTGGTTCATTTAAAAACTTTTAATACAAAATACTGTAATTACTATTTTTTTTTTAAACTTCAAGAAGCAACCTAAATTATGAAGGAAGTGCAAAATTTCCCATGAAATGTCTCATATACCAAATAAAACGTAGGCCTTTCAGAACTGAAGCATCAGGCAGAGGACACGTCTCGCCTCTGCAGAGGTTTGGAAGTGCCCCCGGCTCAGCAGCGAACCCGCTCCCCAGAGCACCCACAGCCGGTGGCCAGGTCATATCCTGACCTGAACTTGCAGCTTGGGGCCAGCTTTAATTGTGCAACTAATGGGTTCATCTCCGTGGAAATAAAAGGGTTCTCCCTCCACACAGCTGCAGAAGAGGAGAGGTTTGCTCCTGCGCCTGCTCCAGGGTCCCGCTAGCTTCCCACTTTCAGAAAAACCCTGCATCGTCCTACGAGTGGAACCCGACGCTCTCTTTCTTTACGATTCTGCCCTGGCCTGTTTCTGAGCTTGTTTTTCTTTCTAAAAAAAAAAAAAAAAGTTAGAAACTGCCTGTGCCCTCTGGAACCTGCAAAAAAAAAAAAAAAAAGTGGGTGCCCAACTGAGCATCCCCTTAGGCGAGGATGGAGCCGTTCCCCAGCCGCCCTGGCGATGGAGACGGCCGGTGTTTGCTCAGAGGTGCCCGCTGAGCAGAGCGAGTGGCCGTTGGTCGATGGCCGTCTGTCTGTCCCTCGCCGCGTGTCAGGATGCTGAGGTACCCCCACGCCTGCTCCTCCCCGGGGCTGGAAACGGAGCTTCGGGTCCTTGTAACCGCCTGCCCCGAGCCTCGTCCACGAAGGGCCGAGCGCGAGCTCGTTGCGCACCAGCGACTCAATTAACCTAATTTCGCTTGGCGGAGGGCCGGCGCGGCGCCCGGTGTTGCGGCGGCACTTCCCATCGCTCGGAGGCCTTTATTTTTCTTTTAATTCTTCCCTTCCCTTCTTTGCTTGATGCTTTTGCAGATAGCAAGGGGGGGGTGGGGAGAAGCTGGAGTGCAGCAGCAGGGCTTGAAAAGCCTGAACAAGTGCCTAATAAAAGCATTTCCAGCCTTTCCTTCCTTCTCTTCCTTTCTGGGTCTTGCTCTCACTCTGCAAACAAAAGGAGGAGCGAGTGATTTGCTTATTGGAGGTGTGGGAAGGGAGGGGGGCAGCTGAACCCCACAAAGATGATGGCAGCAACCCAGTCTGTCCTGTCCAGAACCAATCTTGAAATGCTACAAAGCAAACAAAATAGTTAAGTTTAATCATCCAGAAAGAATTTGGCTGCCTTTGCTATTTCAAAACACTAGAGCATGTATAGCTTTTGCCAGAAAGTAAACAAGACCAAATGCTGCCTTTTCCCTCTCCGTGCAGTTCCTCTTCAGCAGAGAGAAATTCAGATTTGCTGTGCTCTTCAGCGCTTTTTCTCTTTTTTTTTTTTTTTTTTTGATGGGAGCTGCAGCAGAGGGGGAATAAAAACCAAGCGCAGAAGTTGGATTCTGCTGGATTTTTCTCTCCTTTTCGTTCAAACCGCTTGTCCTTCAATCCTTGCTCTGTGCTGACGCTCACTGGAGGCAACTGGGCAGCACAGGCGCAGGGTGAGGAGGGATGCAACTGGGAATGGCTGGGAAACCCCCCTGCATCCCAGCTCTGCAGGTACCAGGCTGCCGTTATGTCCTCAAAGGCTTCTGTCTTTTGAGGGGGGCGGACCCTGGTGCTTGCACCTGCCTTTGGGGAGGGTTTAATCAGCCTTTGCGTGGCACTTTTGTTGCAACCAGCTTTTGGGCTGTTTCTGTGATATTAGCTTTGCTTGTGGGTAGCACCTGGGTGTTGATGGATGGAGTAGAAGCAATGCTGTTTTCCCTGGGACAGTCCCAAATCCACGGTTTGCTCGCTACCCCCAAGGCCATCGCCCTCAGTGGCATCCCCCCACTGATCCCGGTCCCAAAAAACCCTCCCACGTTTCCATCGCTCCTGTTGATGAGCGGTCATATAAACAGCGGAGGTTTCTTGCCGAGGAGAATCTCCAGATGTCCCTAAAGCTAGAGCTCAACATAAACCAACAGATAAATACGGGAAGATGCCAAGGATGTTTGAACTGCAAATTGTTTAATTCGCCCAGACTCTTCCCCCATGCAGAGGAGCGTCCCGAGGCTCTGCAGCTGCCCGTGGGAAGCAAAGCCTCAGCGCTCTGCGTGCTTGGACCATGGTAATTCTGGCACCCAGCACCCCAGAAAAGTCCTGGGGAGGTTTACATGGGCTGTGGATCTCTGCACCAGCCCAGAGACAATTACTAGTTTCTGTTTTGGAGCCTGTTGCACCAAAAACGTGCTATCTTTGGTCTCGATAGGGATGGATCTTGGGGTGTCCATATGGGGAAAGGTTTGCTGGGACCTCTGGGGTTTCCTGTGCAAAGTCCTCATCGCATGTCTCAAAAGGAGCCAGGCCTGGGGGACACCTTCTCCATCAGCGTAGCTTGCCTCTTCTTGCTACCCTCCAACAGCAAATAGCTCAAACTTAGCGCGCGTTGGAGGAATGACGTGTAGGGTTCACCCCTAATTCCCACCCAGAAGAGAGCGGAGTCTCCACGGCAGACAGTGAAACTGCTGTCAAAATGGGCATGGGGCGAAGTCCGTGACCTAAATTCTTAACTGGTGAAGAACGACTGCACAGGTGCTTCTGTGATGACAGCAGCAGAAAATTTCCCCTAACATATCCAAATGAAGCAGAAGCCAGATTTTAAATGAGGTGGTAATGAGTAGTATGGACACTGGGAAAAGACAGAAAATAGCGCTGGCCGTGCATTAGCGGTGCAGAAACATGCATCCTGCATGGAAGCAGGGATGGTTCACGGCAGCATGTTTTACCCTTTTTTTTTTTTTTTTTTTTTGCTCCTCTGGGCTTGGAGACTGTGTCTTTTGGGGGAGGAATGCCTGGATTTTCCTCTAGATGTTTCAGATTCGTTCAGCTCAGCCCTGTCTGCTGTAGTGGCTGCCATGGGGTCAGCTGAGGCTTTTGGCACCCGAGCCTGAGCCCAGGAGTCAGGCCAAGGGTGACCTGAGACCAGCGCCTGCACTTGCTTCCTCTGGGCTTCTCCCATATGAGCCGACTGCTTATCTACAGATTTTTACAGGCTGATTTCGTCCCATAGGAGAAATGTCCCTGTTTGCCACAGATGAGCTGGCAAGTGCCAGGACTGCTTTGGCTCGACCTGGGTGCTGCTGGGGGCATGGTCACTGGTCCAGAGATAAAAGGGCAGTGCTCGCTATGGGGCTCTTCCCAACAGATCGTCCTGATGCCTTCTGGAAAGCATTTGCCAGGTTTATTGGGAGGTTTCTTTCCTGCCTCTTACATACCCATGAGGGGGGAAAAAAAAAAAAAAGCTCAATTCTACTGAGTACATGATAGACCTGATTTAAAGTTATGACAAAATATTTAGATTAAAAGGAATGGAATAACATTATTCTACCATTTTGCCCACACAGTGATTTCCTAGGTACACAGAGTAAATCACAGCATGCAGTCTGCTGGGAAAGTAATTTGAAAAAAAACCTTGCAATTTGATTATTAACATTTTTTTTAAGCTGCTTGGGTGTAGAAACAGCTTCTTCCTGAAGAGAAGCTCTCTTCCCACTCCAGCACCATCAAGCCTGGCCATGCCCCAGGGTTTGCCCTTTGCCTGGCCTTGAGCTAATGGAGCAGGGTCGTGGTTAGGAAGGTGACCACATGCTGGAGCGAGGGTGGGCTGGGTGCTGAGGGAACGGGCTGTTTTGCCATGCCCTGCGTGATTCAAATAGATGGTATTTCGCTTTTCAATGGTCAGTGCCTTTTGTGCCTCTGGCAACGGGGACATCACCCAGAGAGAGTGGAAACCCTTTGGCTCTGGGATGCCCAGACCTAGCAGCAAGACCTGAAAAATTTAAGAACAGATAAAGCATTGGGCTTTCCAGCCCTGTAGTCAAAGTGACTTTAAAGATGTGCCTTGCTAATCATGTCTTTTTTTTTTTTTTTCTTCCTCTTGCTTAGGGTATGCTGGTAGAAGGCCCACCTGGTCCCGAAGGCCCAGCAGTAAGTGGCACCTTACACCTTGCCCCGAAGGATGCGCGCAGCTCCGGGGTGCGGGATGCACGTGGAGGGCTCGGCACACAGCCGTTCCCGCGCTCTATTGCTTCCATATGCCACGCATGTGTACAGAGCGCTTCGGGGTTGATTTTTCTGGTGCAAAAATAAACAGCAAGCTCTAATTCTTTTCCTGCTTGTTGTACAAATGTTACAAATAATATGTTTTCCTTTATTGGTTTACTGGGTTTTTTTCTGTCTTTTCTATGCTAGGGCCTTCCAGGACCTCCAGGACCAACTGGACCTGTGGGCTTAATGGGTGACCCTGGGGAGAGAGTGAGTACCCACGTTGTTGTTCTCTTTGGCTGAAGCCTTGTGTTGCTTTGTGTGTGCTAAGTGGGACTGCGGTGCACTGCTGGAGCCCTAAAATACAGCTCATCCTGTAATAGCAAAATCTTCTCTGAGTCAGCCCCAGAGGGGCTTATGGTAGGGCACAGGGCAGACCTTTGCATCCAGGGACGAACTGCTGGGGAACAGCCGTGCTAGTCGAGTGCATTAAGCAGTTTTCTCCAGGTTAAAACCAAGAGTAAGGCTGGCAAACCCTCTGCTCTCTGCGCCCTTTGGCATGTGGCTGCTCCTTCCAGTGCAGGAGCTGGGCTGTGGCAATGGGAAAACAGGATGAGCAAACACACAAAATAGCCATTAGCACAGTAAAATGAAGTTCAGCCACGATTTTGCATCCTCATTCCAGCTGGTGTCGTGAGTCCTGGCAGAGGGTTTGGGTTTAGTTGGGTCCAGGATGGTCCCAGGATCGTGCCAACACCACTGCTGCAGGTCTTTCCTTAGACTTGTTTTGTCTCCCGGACTGCTCCCGGTGGGAAGGCAGCTCTTGTGCAGCACCTCACCTTTTCTGTAGGTGGATTATTGGTCTGTACCGGCAAGCACTAGAGACTGATTTATGTGCTTTAGCAATGCAGTAACTTAGGTATTGTGTGTTTGGTTTTGATGTTACTTTAAATCAGTTTTGTCCCTAGCAGCCACTGCTTTGTTAACTGCTGCCTGCAGAAGCTTCCAGTTTCAGGGTGTCTCATCAAAGGCAGGTTCTCCCAAGCACTTATGTGGACTGTGACCCCAAATCCTATAGTTTAACACCACGCTTTAGTCAGAGTCGCGTATTTATTCGTTATTGCTCAGTCCTCACCTGGGATCAGGAATGACCTGCGTTTTGGGAGCTGCTGAACTGGAGCCACAGATCAGCAAGTGGTGCACAAGCACCATTCGAGCAGCCATCTGTGTGCTTGGCAATGCCGAAAACTAAAACCCGCTCTCCTCGCTGCCCGAGCTGAGTCTCTGAAACGACTCTCATACCAATACGCTCCTCGCTTGCTTTCCTTCACCCACGGTTCAAGTCTATTCCCCTTTGCTGGCAGAGGCAGCCAGGCAAGCGGGTACCTGTGCACAGATGGAGACCACACTCCCCGGGCTACATGCCGCTCCCAGCCCTGTGCCCAGCGGGAATTTTGGCCTGGCATCTAGTGGAAGATTCACCATAGCACAGATGGGCTCTGGCTTTGCGCAGAGGCCAAGGTGAGATCAGCCTCGGCTGCCAGAGCAGCTCGGTTTGGGGCTGAAACTAGAGGAGTGCATGCAGTGCCCTTGAGCGATGCTGGTTTGGGTGATGGAGCACCAAAATTGGGGCTGTGCTGGCAGAAGAAGAGCGGTTTCTGTCTCAGCCCAGCGGAGCGACGTGCGGGTCTGCGGGCTGCTGCAGCCGCGGCACGGGGTTACACGTGTACCAGCAGCAGTCGTCCTGCATGAGTGAATTCATTGATTTCAGCAGGTTCGTGTGAGCAAAACAAATGGACCTTGGAGCATGACACCGTTTCAGTGCCTTGGTGTGCATCTTGATGTCAAGCGCAGTCAAATATGCTTTCAAAATAGCTTCTCGTGTACCCCAGCAGCCCTAATGCCAGCCTCCACTTGTGGCTTGCTGTGGCCTTGAGGCATCCTGGCGGTCCCGTTAGCAAAAAGGGCACAAGATGTGCCTACAGGTGGGTTCCTAAAGGCAGACTTGGCTGGACGTCTTTTTCCAAGAGTTTCTCCTGGAAAGCGCAGGAGGGAGGAGAGCAGCAGCACAGGTCACAGGAGGTATGCCCCTACACGCACCGTCCCGCTGCTGTCAGTGCTGTCACCCAGCGAATGCAAAATACCTTTCTGAGGAAGGGAGTGCTTATCAGCAAACGCTTCCCTAATCTCATCACTGAGGTCCCGAGCAGGTTTTTCTGGCAGATAAGGCAGCCCGCTACCTGTGGCAGGCTTCCGTGTACCGCAGCATCCTCCACCGATCCAGCAGTTGGTTTCCAGATAGGGAACTGCATCCCATTTACCTCCTGGGTGCCCAGGAAGGATAAACTGGCGTCACCCAGGCTCTCTGTGTTTGTTAGGGCTTCCTACTCTTGTGGCAGATTTTGGTTGAATTCTGCCCAGACAAGTTGGGAAAAGCTGATGACCAGGTTCAAATGGGAAGGTCTGGCTCGATAAGAGGTGGTATGCTGTTCTGATGTGTGTCTTAGCACAGCTAATTGCTGTGACTGCTGTTAAGCATTCATGTTGTCGCCTTGCTTATCTTCCTTTTTTTTTATTAATTTCTTTTTTTCCTTAATTGAGTAACCTAAGACCCAGAAGGAATAGGAGGGAGAATTCGCTCCCTTGCAGAGGATCAGACAAGATCTCTGCGCTACCAAGGATCTCGCCTTAGCCTCATTCTTAATGCTGGAGTGATGCCAGAGGTTTGCCTTGGCTTCCTCTGCGGTCTCCATCAGGTGTGCATCAAACCCTCTGGTTTTCATTTCTTCTTATTCCCAGCCTGGCTGTGGGCACAGCAACATCAGCTGAGGCACCTCTGGAAGTGACCAAGCACAGTTATAAGCCAGGATGTAGGAAGGGATGTATAAAAATATGAAAACACCAATTAGAAAGGATGAATATTTTTCCCCAAGTCCTTCCTGACCTGGCTCTCTGCGTGGGTTAAGTGGAGACTGAGCCACTGTGCCTTAACTTACAGAGGCTTTTTTTTAAGCTGGTGTTTACCCCTCCCTTCTCCCCTCTGCTTTTAAAATCCAGCTGTGTTCCCTTTTCTGTCCTATGTGCCCTTGAGCTGTTGTCCTTCCCTAGCACTGCCCTTGCCATCATCCCCCCCCCCCACCCATGGAGATGGTTCTCCATCCCACCTGCTCATCAGCAATAAGCAAGAGATGCGAAACTGCCCTTCTGCAGTTTGATGCTCTTCCAAATTACCATCCCATCGGGGTGGATTTGGGACCCCCTGGGGCCTGGCTGCCTTCCCTGGAGGCACGGGCAGGAGGGGTTGGGTTCCCAGCTTTCCTGCCCGCTGGAGGACAAAGCAACCAGCTGGCTCCAAACCTTCATTATTCACCTCCCCAGCCCGATGACAAGCATGTTGCAAAATACAACCGCTGAGAGAAGTAAAATCATTGCTGGCCTGCACTGGGAAGCGTCTGCTGCGGTTTTAAGGTGCGTGTACTTGAGGAGATTACTCAGGTGTTGGGGCATTCTTGTGGCAATGACCCCAACCTGGGCCCTGGGGTTTTGTTTTGTTTTGTGTTTGTTTTTTTTTAATTAAGGCTTTTTGTTGCCTTGTTGCTCCCCGGGGACTTGGCTGGAGTCTGCTGGCTGCTGCATGCCCGCATGCCCCCTGGAGCATTGCCGTAAAGACCCCCACCTCATTTACACTCCTGGTGTATTTATTGTTTTATGATGGAACAGTAATAACGTTTCTTGTGGTTGTGACATGATTGAGAACGAGAGGCCCTGACTATGCTCCATCGATTGATGCCTGCAAGCTCAGAAAGTCAATACGCAGCTGCGGGCTCAGCCCGTGGCCAGGAGCCAGGGCCACTGCTCCGAGAAGTTGGCTTAACCCTTGAGACACCGGGGTTCTGGTTCCTCCCGCACTACCCCGGCAGAAGGACCAAGGGAGGGCTCTGCATCCTTAGGTGTCGGACTTTCATAGAGGATGGGCAAGCTGGGCAAGGTCCCGGCAGTGGTTTGCATCTTGCAGTAGTCTAGGATCAGTCAAAAGAGTTGTGTGGCTTCATCAGGCTCTTGGTGGATCTTCATCCTGCGTGGGTCCTACACGTTGCCTAGCTTTCTCTTCTTCTCCCCTTGATGCGCTGCTTCTGCTCCAAAGAATTCAGTTACCTGGCAGGATGGATGCTGACCCTGGTGACGAGGGAGTCTGTATTTCTGCCATTTATCCAGGCAGATGCAGATATTTGCTGGCCAGGCTCCTCTTGAATGGCAGCGCAAAGCCAATCAGCAGCAGACACGCTGTCCTCGATGATGTTGCTCCACACCCTGAAATGAAAGGCGTAATTTGCATTCTAGCACAAACGGCACATCCTGCTTTTCTGAGTGTCCAGAACAGAATGTAATACAACATATTGTGCATAGAGAAGTGATGAACTTGCAGAGCCAGGAACTGCAACTGTATTAAAATACTCCTTTTCAATTAGAGCAGCTCCTCTTTTAATTTGTTTATTATTAACCCTGCGTATAGCTCATGAATTTACATGACACTTATATGTGTACAGTGAGGAACATTTCCTATGCCTGCATCTGATAGAAAGACTTTTTATTTGCAATCAAGCAGGTGCACTGAATTAATATACCAACAATATTCAGCTATGTTAATATTGGCCAACACTCATTTAGCTCTGTTTTATTCATCATGTCAGTTTGTTCATTTATCCCAGTTATTTTACAACGCGAAGAAGAGCTTGCGTCACCGGCAAAGCTGCGGAGCAGCCTGTTTGTGGGAGGTTTCAGAGGACTCATCTGGGGGGAGGGAGGTTTAGGATGACTTAGGTTTCTTTGAGCAGTGGGAAGAAGGAAATACGGCACTTAGGAGACCAGAGAGCTATTTCATGGGTACTCCAGACTGGAATGAGGAAAGTGGGAAAAATGTGCTCCTTTGAACGAGATGAGCTGCAGCATTAGAGCAAACTGCAGCTCTGTCAGCGACCCCACTGTGTGTTTGGAAATCTGGGGTGTCTGGGTGCTCTGGGCTTGATCAACATGCCTCTGGGGCAAGGCTGGTCGCAAAGCAATAGCTGTGTCTTCCAAGACCATGCAGTCATTGCATCCCAATGGACTTAGTCCCCCTGAGGACAGTTTTGCATCTCAGAGGTGTAGTAGGTCCCTAAAACCCTTATTGGGGTTCGGAAAGTCTTGACGTTTTCAGGGTGCCCTTTTTTCCCCTCAGATGGCAAGCACTGCCTTACCTAGAAGACCCCAAATACTGTGAGAAAGATCTTCTGTTGCATAATTTTCTGACCAGGGCTGAAAATGGCAGAAAAATAATCCTAGAGAGAAACACTTGAGGCAAATTTTGAGGCTCAATACTGTAGGCTGCTGGGCACCACTCTGTCTGTCACTGTCTGCTACTCAAGGAGCCCTATAGCACTAACACACTGAGGTTTCAGTTTAAATGTTCCCTTGAAATATTGCATTAGTGTTTGCACTCAGCATGGCATTTTAGAGCACTGCACCAAATGAAAGTTGAAGTCCCCATCCCTGGCTGCTATATATCAGCAAATCTCTATTTACATAATGAGAGTGACACAGATTTATACCGAGAGTCTGGCATGCTGCATTTCTTAAAGGCATTCATGAATTTAAATTTACAAAGTGCTTTATGGGTTTGATTTCCCTCCACACCATTGCCCCCCGCTGCTCCACCCCACAAGGAAAAGACCTCACACACCCAACCTGAAACAAAAAGAGGCGCTTATGTATAAAAACATTGCATCAACATTTGTCAGGCAGAGTACATACAGAGAGATAAACAAGCTCATTCCCGATCCATCATCTGCAGGACCGGAGTTAAAGGAGAAGAGAGAGAGAGAGGGAAGAAAGTTTATTATATAAAATGAGTCTGGCCTAAATTATTTATTGTGCTTCTGCTCCAACAGATGGGACTGCCCTCTGCACCTCATCAGCGGAGTCAGGGACTCCGGTGTCGGCCAGACTAAGTAAACAGCATGAACGCAACATCATGAGCTTGTCTTGAAAAATGGATGGGCTGGTGTGTTATGCAGTCTCCCTTCGGTGCTGAGGGAGCTGCTGGGTTTTTTTGGCTGATAAATCACTGGCTGCAGCGCTGTCTGCTGCAGCACTGGGAGCAGCGTTGTTATTCCGGGCCGGTTGCGGTGCAGACCTCGGCTCCTCATCCACGGCGCTGCTCTGCCCTGTAATTGTGGGGCAGGTCCAGCCGCAGCCCGGCCAGAGCGATGCCTGGGTTGGGGCAGGGTGGAGTAGTGGCAGCTCTTCACCCCCACCCTAGTGCTGGGCTCTAATTTAGTCCTTGAAACTTTGGCTTGAACGTTTTGGGTTCCTTTTTAAGAGGGAGATGATGAGGGAAAAGTTAAGTTGAACATGGCATAAAGGGAATGGAAGAAGAGGGACCAGGGAGACGTGAAAGATGCAAAGAGACGTGCCAAGATCTCGCTGGAAGACGGTGGGGCAAGGATAACGCGTCAAATGTTTTGGTTCAGTTGTTTGTGTTTTTTTAAATGTCCTGATTTTTAGGGACTTTGTTATCTATTTCTCTTTCCCTCCTCCCTTTCCCACCTTTATCCATCTCCCTTTGCCTTGCGGGGTGAGCGTGCAACTTTCTGGGGCAAGGTCTGGCTCTTTTGTGTCCCTGTAGCGTGCCCGTATATGTCTGTGATTTGTGGCAGGGTTTTATTTTTACTTTTGTTTGGTGTCTGCACAGGCTGGAGGGCTTCAGGCAGTTTGAAGAGAGTAAAAACTAACATTAGGTGTTTGTTGCTTGCCCTTCCAAGAGCTTTGGTTCTCCGCAGATAGATTTATTATCGGTGTTCGCTAAACAGGGCAGCGTCCAAGTCCTCAACCTTGAGCTGTTGGCCAGGCAGTCGTGTCTGTCTTGCCATGAAATGAGCACCAGGGCTCCTCTTGCCCTCACTGGGATGTGATCAAGTCACTCTTGCCTTCGGCTCCTTAAGCTGGTGTGAAAATTGCAATTAGGCACGCACATTGAGTAGTTGGATGTCATCCTCATTTGCATGTAGGATTTCTGGATGGATGTGCGAATTTGGGTTAACTTAAATTTTTTGCCAAGTACACAGTTGGGAATACAAATAATCTATAGGCTGTCTTAGGAAAATTGCCCATATTTGATTATTTATAGCTTCATCAATAGATCTTTTACTGCATACTCATTTCTTTAGTATAAGTTAAAGATACTCAACTGATGTTAATCAGCACAGCTCCATTGAGATCCTCAGAGTTTTACTGATTTAAAGCTGCTGACAGGATCACTCCGTTGTAGATGGAAGTAGCCTCATAGGACTTAAAAAAAAAAGACAGAAGAGAGAAAAATGGAATGACCCAGGTGACTGAACATGTATGGAAAAGTATTTATCTTTCCACGTGTCTGTCTCACTGACCTGAGTTACAAAGTTTCATATGCTTTTTTAATAGGCTTTAAGAGACCCAACTAAACATTGATTCCGTTAACTTGGAACATTGGAAAGACCATTATTGCTCACTCGAAAATTGCATATGGCAGACCCTGGAAATATGGGGGCCAGGACGTAAGAAGAGGGAATTACTAAGAAAAATCCTGTGTGCTTACAGATGTGCTTCCACAAAATTTGCCATAGCATTGGGATGCCTTGCATGCTCAATGCCTGTCTGTCAAGATAGGGAGACCTTTGTATTGTGATATATGCCTTTGCAGCTATGACTATTTATACATGGATATGACTAAAAGGATGCTATAGAAGTTTATTTTTATTTTTTCTTCTTGTAGGGACCACCTGGTCGCCCAGGTCTTCCAGGAGCAGATGGTTTACCAGGACCACCAGGGACAATGCTTATGTTGCCTGTAAGTACAAGTGTAACTAAAAAAAGCATTTAAACGAGTTGGGCTTCTCGGCTTTGCTACTGCTTGGTGCTTGTTCTTGTAGAAGTTTCCCATCTCTTTTACACCAAGGACACATCTTCCTTGGTATAAAAGATGGAACCCGATGGTTCCCTTTGTAAATTTACTTTTTGCAAAGCACTGTATCTTCTTCACTGGTCAAAAGCACAGGGCAGGTAGGTTAAATTTTCCAGAAGCAATGAATAAGCTTAAGTGATTCTGACTGACCGTGGTGCTGGAGAGTGAAAATCATGAAAAAGCGATTGAAGACACCTCCAAGGGCCCAATTTCCAGGCAGAACCCTCTCTCCTATGGTGAAGAACCTCTAACAGCTCTTCAAAGCAGGTGCCAAAATTATGAGCACCTGAACGAACTGGTCCCTTTTGATGACCAGTGGTTAATTTGCGTTGTTTTTTTTCTCCTACATGAAGTTAGCAAGTACCGAGTCAGCCTTCTTGGTCCTGGGATGCTAAAGGAACGGTTATATTTTGTGTCTGCTTTGATGTGAGAAAGCCTTAAGGAAACCAGCTGCTGAAAATAAGTGGTTAGGT
The DNA here is from genome assembly GCF_947461875.1 of Haliaeetus albicilla. Taxonomy (NCBI): domain Eukaryota; kingdom Metazoa; phylum Chordata; class Aves; order Accipitriformes; family Accipitridae; genus Haliaeetus; species Haliaeetus albicilla. Next base: position 19,267,402 of record NC_091508.1, read on the forward strand.
ACCAAAGGGAAAGAGTCTTTAGTGAAAAACCGCAGCACTCTTGTACGGGCTCCACATGGTAGGGTGATACTTGCGTAGGTTCCTGGCAGGGTGCCTAGGACAGCCTGGGCCAAGTGCTCAACATGGAGCTTAGCTGGCCATTACAATACATTTGTTGGCCCCTACAGTAACCAACCGTAGGCCTATAAATTGCATCTCTTTGAATCTGCTTGCCAAGTTTGTGTGGTCGTATACCTAGCGCCAACCAAGCGAAATGCAGAGGTGAAATGGAGGGGAAAGAGCCGTCCAAGTAGGTTCTGCAGCCTGGAGAGTCCTTCTTGCAAAACCCCAAACATACATGCAGCTGAGGCAGGAGAAGGGTGTGTGTCCTGGAAAGTGAGCTTGTAGCTGTTGGGGGTGGAAGAGGCAGAAGAAAACATTCAACTCCTTCCCTTTCAAGTTTTGGAAAATAAAACATTAATGCTCGGGTTGGTTGTTTTTTTTTTAAATCCTTTGTGTGCTGAAGGATCCTGGCTTGAACAGTAAGCCAAACTTTGTTCTTTGAAGCGCGCTGCCACACTTGAGAAATACAGCCTTTGTCCTGGGGCAAACAGGCAGCTACAGCCAAATAACCTGATGCAACCCCATCTCCGGGGGTCTCCTGGCCAACAGCATCCACACGGGGAGTATCAGCCCCGTGAGAACTTTGCATTTAGTTTTGAACGGCGGTGCGTGAGGTCCTCACAATTCACAGCCTACAATCCCTCTTATTGTGCGTTACTTCGAGCTGGCAGGGTTTGCCGTGTGGGTAGGGACGTGGGAAACGGTCGGTTCGTGCCGGCGAGCTGGGTGACCTGAGAACACGATGGTTAATAGGATGGTCTGGAAGGACCGCGATGGGGTTGGGTCAGTCGTGCTGAACGGAGTCGTTTAGGCTAGGATGAGGGTGGAGGGACAGCGACCCTGTGACCTGCTTTCTCCATCTTGTTCCCATCAGTTCCGCTTTAGTGGAGGAGGAGATGCTGGCTCTAAAGGACCTCTTGTTTCAGCCCAGGAGGCCCAAGCCCAAGCCATCCTGCAGCAGGCCAGGGTAAGTGAAGGGCGGTGGGGATGTCTCTTGCAGCAGATACCCAAGGAAGCGGAGGAGGACCAGAATAAACATGTCGGAGGAGATGTCTTCATGCTCGCACCATCCGTGGCGCTGGTGGTGGTAACAGCCTCTCATCTGAGGTGGAGTCGCTTGCCTGGCTTGAGGTGGTGCCATCTGGATGACTTGGCCTTTTACTGATGGCCAGCAATAGGCAAGGGCCTAGAAATGTGTTTTTAAATTGCCTACAGACCTCGGACCAGACCTTCTGCTGGTGCCGGTAGACATAGACCTGTTGGCTTCAATAGTGTTTGATGTTTATGCTGACAGTTTTAAGAGTCTATATGAACACTTGTGGTGTGTGCTGTAGGGGTTTTCTTCCTTCCTTTTGGGTTTTTTTTGCTTGTTTGTTTGGGTTTTTTCCAGTAAATTGTAATAATTGCGCATACGTCACAGATGTAAGCTGTTCCCAGCTCCACAAATCTCAACAGGCAGACTGCAATTTTCTTCAATATTTTTATTTGGAAATACATGATGACTATCCATGCAGCCTTTTTTACCTTGGATGACCTTATTGATTGATGATCAAATAATCCCTGGCGGTGTTTATTATGTAGGCTCGCTGGTGAAACAAGATCGGCCGTGCACATTCCCAGTACAACTCCTCTTCCCTGCCTAGATGAGTACCTTAGCGTATAAGGCTTCGTACTCATCTGTTCAAAATAAAACTTCATTTCTAGCCAGTACAGCTTTGGAATTTTTCTTCCACGAGTGCTTGTGTGAAGTTACGTTTGATCACTGGCATGTTAAAAGCAGAGGTATGAGAGGCACAATTACAGCAGGAGGGAACACGTGGGGACCCCACAAGTGCCCTCCTGCTGTGTTTGCCCTGATCTTTGCCCAGGAGGGACCAAATTCTGGCTGTAAGCACATCCTTGCAGTAAAGAAGAAAATGTAAGATAGTTTAAGGGGGCAGTTTGCAAAGGGACGCAGCTTTGGGGGCATTGCTCCTCTCCCTGCCAAACGCAGTCATCCAGGCGCAGAGCTTAGGTGTCCGAAGCCCACATCTGTCTGCAGCTGGGATGTGTGGCTCGGACGTAGCCCGTCTGTTATTCAGAGCTGTTGGCGGTCGCTTTAGCACAGACTTTTTGGGCTGGTCTGCTGAAATAGGCTAAAAAGCAATTTATTTCACCCTTTTGGGTTTATAACGAGGGCTTTGTCTCAGCTGGGTCTATTCGGGTTTCCATCCAACTCCCCTTTTACAAAGGGGTTTGATTTTATACATATTCAGGTAGACTCCAGGGCCCTGATGCCACCAGCCACTGCATTTTCCTGTCCGTTAACCTTGTGCTGACAATAATATCCGTGGATTATGTTTCTGGTGTTACCATGTCAGTCTTAATTTCAAGGCTGCCTACAGTTCTTCCATCAGTGTTTTATTTTGCTGGGAAATAGGGGTTTTGACCAGATGAACATTTCATGAGAAGCAGCTGCTTTCTCAGACTCTCTGCTTTTGTTCTTTTTTTCTTCTGCCTGTTGAAAATTGTGACTGTTAAGAAAAAACAAAGAACCTCCCTCCCCTTACTCAGAGTCCCTTTTCTCTGTTTTTTCTAATTTTCAGTTTTTGGGAAAAAATTAAAAACACAAACAAATCCTGGGTGACTTTTGGGCTGTGGATGGAAACCTGAATATTTCCATAAAGGAAAAAAAATCTATTTCTTGGTCAACGTCAACCTATTGTCAGACAATTTCAGCTGAAAACCCTGATACCGAAGCAGAAAGGGAAATAAATGACGTTTACCTTTTTTTTTGTGGGGAAGTTACAGGATATGGCAGGAATGGAAAAGGAGTCCTGCAGGGAGGAGGCTATCTTCTTTCCTTTTGGGGGGTTTGTTTTTCTTGTTATCGTTGTTGTTAATTGCATTATTAGGTTGATTTATTCCCTTAAAATTTGGCTTTCATTAGACACCAAACATTGTCCCAGCCGGCACTGTTTCAGAGCATCTCCCTTTTAATGGGGTGTTGTAAAAAGATGCCACATAATCTAGCATTTGTGCAATATTTATGCCATTCCAAGTGCAATCATGGGTAGATTTTAATTACTGGAGTACACAGATAATTACAACTCTTTTAAAGTGTTGAATTGTCACGAGGGAACAAATTGTCCGAGTGATGTTTTAAAGTGCAGACCAGCCCCATTACCCACCGTGGAAATTACTGACTTGATACATGGTTACATGACTCCTTAATTACTGAGCTAAAAGCCCCCTGTTGCAAATAGAAATGTCATGCTAGGATATTAAATAGTAACAAAAAAAAAAAAAAAGAAAAAAATTCTTCTGAAATTTAACTCCTAGGATCATAAAGAAAAAATCCTCCTAAACTGAACTACGATCATAAATACATGGGAAGAAAACCCCTATAGCCTGTCCAGATAAAGTTTTGATATCTACCTTGAATAATTTGTTGCCAAAAGCATCCATTTTATTGTACCTATATGTGATGATGGAAAGGGGATCTGACCTGCAGAGGCAGATTCTCATCTGGTTTAAATGCAGGTAACTCCTCACCCCCCCATCTGCCCTGGGTCTGCGCCAGGGTGCGTCTATAGGATTTTGTACTTTACGTGCGCAGTGCAGAGTGGGTGTACGGGGGGAAGGATGCTCACAGGCAGATGGGGTGTAGGTCCGTACGTCCTCTCAGCAAACCCATGCATCATCCGGGGGCTTTGCCCATTTGTGGATGCAGAAAGGAGTTGGTGGGACAGCAAGTTGGACTTTCTTGGGTCAATTCACGGAGAGTATGGACATTGCTCCAAGGATTTGTGGTTCTGATGTGGCTGGTGGTGGGATGGTGGCTTTGTCCCATTGCAGCGACGGAGCAGAGACACCGACTGAGCGACTTTTATTTTTGTTGCAGCTGGCGCTGAGAGGACCAGCGGGTCCAATGGGTCTGACGGGGCGGCCGGGTCCCATGGTAAGTGAACGGGCAAGCAAGGACGGCACAGGGCCAGCTGGTGCTGGCTCCGTGGATGCTCTGGGTTACCTGCACAAATAGCTCTTTCTTAACTCGGTATGAAACTTCCCTCTGGCCCTGTTGTGGAAAAAAATGTAATAAATCACGTTCTCTGTCCAAAGGGGCCCCCGGGCAGTGGAGGACTAAAAGGAGAAGCTGGAGAAATGGGACCTCAGGTGAGAATGGGTAAATTGGGTGACCGGGGGGGTCTGGGGGGAACGAAGGCACGGAGCAGCCAGTCCTGCTTTAGAGGTTGTTGTGAAGGAGCGATTCAGTAACCCAATGCCAGCTGAAAGCAGGAAGGTGTGGAAACATCTGTTTTGTATATAAATGCCCCTTCCAGTATCCAAATGCAGGCTCAAGACGTAATTTTAAGCCAACAGTGTAAAATTCTGCAGGTGGTAGTTCTTTTCTGCAAAGACATCCGCGGAGGAGTCCTGTAAATACGAGATAGGTTGGAGTGTGGGGAGTTCGCTAATGCTCAGAAAATTGTCCTTCCAAGCCGTAAATCCTGTATTAAGGGAAAGTTCCCATTTTCTAACGGTGGGGGAAGTGATTTGTCTCCACCACATGGAACTGCTTGCAGGGCGCAAGCTTCCTCGTGGATAAACGCGTGCAATTCCTGCCCAGAGATGCTCAGTCCTGAGCCTTTCCTGTGTGTTTTGAACCGCAGGCTCTGCTCGAGGGGTTCACGTCCCATTTTTGTAGCCCTGGTGACCCCGACAGCCCCAGCAGCGCCTGATTTGCAATGCCAGCAGGCACTGGGTTGGTCTGTCTGTCGTGGCTTTAGGTGATGGCATTTTTTCCTCTCTCCTTGATGCCTTACAGGGTCCACGAGGCATCCAGGGTCCTCCCGGTCCGGCAGGAAAACCAGGCCGTAGGGTGAGTGTCCCGGGAGCTGCGCTGACGACTGCATTAAGTACAATTTCTGCTAGAAATCGTTTCCGCTGCCAAACAATTTCTGAGCACCGAGAGCGTTGCACAAGAGCAGGCTGGCAGCCAGCCGGTGGCTTGTCCAGGACCTCTCTGTCCATCTGGGCAGACACAAATGAGGATGAGAGTTAAAAGCTGGATGGTGTGGAGAGAGCTGCAACTCCATGCTTCCCACTCTTTTGTCGTCTTTTGGTTTTGGTTTTTTTTTTTTTTGCTCTGTGGCATCGAGGTTGTAGCTGCATAAATGCTCTGGGCTGGTTTGGACAGTCCCCAAGTCTCAGTAGTGCACAAGGAGGATCCAGTCCCTGGAGGGTTTCTGGAGCTGGGATAAATCGTGCTCACTTGCTCTGTCAATATCCCCGATGCTGATTTTTATTTTACGCCATCCTCTGGCTCATCGTGATTTGGCTTGCCAGAGGAGGAAATGAGAAAGTCTTTTGTATGCCCCAGTTCTGGCTTCCTTAAAAAAAAATTTAAAAATTATCTCATTTCAATTCGTGGACATTGTCATTAGCATAACTTAAAATGTGCTGGAAGATAATTATTTCAAATTAAAATCAATGACCATGTCCCAGCATCCCACGTAGTGAAGCAGCTTCGTTGCCGTTTGTTTCACACCCCTCATTAGCACCAGGCTGAGCCCGGGATGCCGCTTCAAAACCAGACCAGCAGTTTTTTCCCTCGCCAAGGGAAGCTGCTCCCCAGCCGGCGAGCTCTGACTTAAATAAAACTTCACTCGGCCACAGACCAAAGAGCAGATGTCCCTGTGGGTCCTGCCTTACCCTTTGTATTTGACTTCGCTTTTCTCTGTTGCAGGGACGAGCTGGCAGCGATGGTGCCCGGGGAATGCCAGGCCAGACAGGACCAAAGGTAGCACCACGGATTTATGTGATTTTGGAATCTGCATCTGCGTTTTAGCAAGCATGAACTGAGGGACCCTTGGCAGAAGGAGCCCACCTTGCTTAGAGGAGGTTGTTGAAATGGTCCAGCAACTCCTGTGAAGTCATGGGCTCCACATTTGAGACAGGGAAGTTAAAAACACACCTGGAAGGCAGAATAACTATCTTTTCTTTTCCTTTTTTTTTTTTGATGCAAATTTTTTAAATTGCTGGATCCTCTTAAGAATGAAATATGCTCCCTTGGCTGCAGTCGTAGAACAAATACTTTGGAATCCCAATTACGAAAAACAAACATGAATGAGCAGTTGGAAACGTCCTAAAATGTAACTACCAAAAAAATACCTATTAACTGGGTGAGGAAATGTAGAAGGTGTGGTGAGGAATTTTAATGCCCTGTATTTTTATTTGAGACAAAATCCCTTCATGCAGCTGTGATTTGCTGGTATTATCAAGCAAGAAAGAAGCTGTGCCACTGAAATTGAATGCAGAGAAAGTTTGCTCAGGGAATCACGTATTAGAAGGTTTAAGTACTTTATTATGTAGATACTTAAAGCTGGAATAGATGGGGGGTTTTGATACAGAGACAGGAGACTGCAAATCATTTATCCAGTAAAGTGCTTTAATGAGTGTCGACTGCCCTCAAAGGAGTGGATGCCAGGGAAGAAGGGAAAACAGAATAACGAGCAGTGCTGGAAAGGGGAAGGAAATTTGCTGTGAGCAGAGACAGAGCGATGCTCTAGGGCCTGCCAAGAGCAAAGAGCTGTTGGTTACCCTGGGTGTATCTTGGCCAGCCCGATCCGTCCTGTGATCTGCTCAGGTGTAATCGACTTTCCTTTCTTTGCTAATAGGCAAAGGATCTGTGGAAGAGAGGAGCAGGTACTATTTTCACATGCCATTAGAATGTGAAAATAGTATAGAATGTAAAAAGGGACTTTCCTATCTCCTGGGTGGTGCTTGCTGCCTTCTGCCCTGGGTGTTAGGAGATGGCATCACCCACAATTTGTAAACGCCCCTGTGTCTTCTCTCTCTTCCAAAGAGTTGAGGCTTTTGGGAAAAGGCTGTCTCTGTGCATTCCTGTCCCCATTTCCCCCTGGAACATAGGAGACTGGAATAGGGCACAAGTTTGGAGAGAAACCCTGTTGCAGCTTGCCCATGGTTCACCGTGAACTCTCCAAATACCGACCCAGAGGAGCTGCGTGGGCATGGGCGAAAACCCCGGGAAGGCAGGCTCCTGCTGCCCACCTGCTCTAGGACTAACGGGGTTTTGCTTTTTCTTCCTCACACTTGAATTCCTCAGAGTTGCCTGTTTCCTTTGGGGGCATCCAGGGACGCGGGCAGGGTATGTGAGGAGCGCACTTAGGAGACGTTTGCCCGGTCATTTGCAGGCAGATGCTGGCAAGTGCTGCCTGCGCTCTGCCAGCATGAGGTTGCATGACTTTCTCAACACAGTGCCAAGCACAAATTAACACACCCGGCCTTTTAGCAGAGCTCATTATTTCGGGCTTGGCATCATGCTCCCCAGAAGGATGCCCAAAGCTCTGTTTGGCCCAGAGCTGCCTTTACAGCAGTAGGCAGTGTCAGGAGCTACTGGAGATAGAAAAGAGGTATTTCGGGGAGCCATCCTTGCCTTGGTTTGCCTTCCCAGTATCGGTAGTTTGGGGCTATATATCCCCTATACGTCCCCAGTCTCACAGCTGGCTGTGTGCCTGCTCAGGCTGGGGTCGGGCAGAGCAAACTGCTCTTTGCAGGGTAGCAAGGAGATGCTCCTTTTGCAATACCCTTAAGCATCCATGTAAAGTCACCAAATTTACCAGCTGATGACATTCCTTTATAGGTCTAAACAGATCTGTCTTCTGACCTTGACTTCATTAAGACAGTTTCCAGAACTTAATTGTGTAGGTATTTGTTTCCTTGGAGTGTCCAGGAGGGTTAAGAGGTTGTATGGGGTGGATTGCAGTGAAGTTTAGGGTGGTGACTGGGGACGTGTTGGCAGACGTGGGAATACGTGTCCAGTTTGCTCACCAGTGGATTGTCGTTTGTAATTCCATGGAATTAAAAAAAATTAAAATAAATAAATAGTTGGACCAGAAGAACCTGTCCAGAAGTGAGATAGATGCTTTAGATCATGGAGGAGTCACCCAGACAAGCTCTGAAATCCACATGGAAAAACATTTAAAACCGTAGGTGCTGAGGGAAGAGGGAGGAGTTAAAATTACTTTGAGCTTTTTTCTTTTTTTAATCTATAACTTTGAAATCATCACTGGTCTGATGGGAGGTGAAGGCTGAATGCCTGAGGGAGAAAATCGATCCCTTCTTGACACAGAAAGGAAACAAATTGGAAAGTTATTCAACAGCAGGTGGAAACGTGTACTAAACTGGTCTTTCTTTTAGGGTGACCGAGGGTTTGATGGCTTGGCTGGTTTGCCTGGTGAGAAGGGAAATAGAGTAAGTTATCTTCCACTTGTCTTCTGGCCATGGTCTGTAATGAAACCTTGGCAGGAGGAGGTGGCTGGGAGGTGCTGGGGGGTGGGCAGCTATTGCTGGGGACGAGCCACAATTAGGAGAGGATGAGAGTGTCCTCTAAGAGCGTGTGGGATGTCACAGCATCCCTCCCAGGCACTGCATTCACATCCTGGGAAGCTGCAAGATCCTTCTGGGACTGCTTGAAATTGGAAAGGGGGAAAAAAAATCACCTTAATAAAATGCAGACTGAAAAATAAAGCAAGAAGCAAAACCTGCTTTTAGGCAGTGCAGTTGTGGATGGAAATTGCCAGAAATTATAATGGGATTCTTCTCTTTACTTTATAATTAAACAATGGGGAAAAAATGCAAGAAGCCGGTTATTTTGGCAGGCTGTTCATGCCTCCCCTCCCTAGAGAGTGCAGCCATTGCTTTATAAAGTAAGGGAGTGTTTGAACAGTGGAGATTGCATTGTGATTACAAGCTACACAGGAAAGGGAAGACGGTGCCTGAGAGAGATGCTTAATCAGCCAGAAATGGAATAGCATGCCTTGGGTAAAGCAATAACCGCATGCAGAGCCCGAGTTCCTCTCCTGAAGGAGCTACGGCGCCCGCCCGGTTCCCGGACCCCTGCCGAAGGGTCACCAGTAAATCCCATGAGCTCTAGTCCCTGGAGGACACGAGTCTGTCAGTGCTGGAGCCCACGCGGGCAGAAAAGTCAAGCCCGTTGCTTGGGTTTATCCACTTCACCCAATGTTTTCCATTGCCAGAGTGTGTCTGCCTTCTCTGAAGCTTTTTCTGCCTTTCCTGTACAGGGTGAGCCAGGCCCTCACGGACCACCGGGGGCACCCGGAGAGGATGGGGAGAGGGTAAGTCTGTCTCTGGATTCAGCAGTCCTTTGAGTTCATAACTAACCCCTGTAAACAAAAAGCAGATGTGATATCAGCTAGAGATGTGGCAAGAGCAGGCAGCCACCGGCACGTCGTCCGCTGCCGGTCGGCAGCGGCAGCACCCCATCCTTGTGTCCTGGGGATGCTGTGGGGAGCCGTGGCAAGTGGGAAACAGAGCAAGGGGATGGGAATAAAAGTGAAAAGAAGAATTTGTTTTTAAAGATCTGGTCAAAAGCCTCAGTTTTTGTTAAAAAAAATAACAGAAGAAAAATGTTCATCCTCTAGGCATGCAAGCCATCACTTTTGATTTTCTAAGATTCAGCAAACTGCAGCAAGACTTGGGGAACTGAAATTCTAGACAGATGAGGGAATCAAAGATTAAATTGTTCACTTCTTCCACACTGTGTAGTCAATAGTCGAAGGCCTCTAGCAAAACTCAAACTAAGTGATTACAGGTCTGGAAGGGCTGGTTTAAGAGGAGAGATTGAAAATGCCGAATCCATTGCTGTGAGGAGTGTGCGGTTCAACTGGAAGAGCGAGTATGGATTTCCCAGGCTCTAATCCCCTTCCATGATGTTTGCTTTCCACCTTTGGCTATTTGTTTCCCCTGTAAAGCACAGATAACAACACCTTCTTCACCACGAGGTTGAGAGGATTAATTAGTTGCAGCTGTAAAGGGCTTTGAAGTTGAAAAGACCAAACCCATGTCTCGTGGGGGAAGAACGAGTCTCTGGAGAACCTTAATCTTAAAGAGAAAAAGAAACCATTCAAAGTGTGCAGGGAGAGAAGCTCGGAGGGCATAACTGGGAAAAAGAGCATGAATTTTATCAGCAGAAGAGGAGGGTTTACAAGAACTGGCTGCTGGGATTGATTTCCTAAGAGGGAGCCTCAGGTTTTGGGTGATTTAAAAGCAACTTAAAGAAAGCACCATCTAATACTCCTGGGGGATCAGTGGGGCATCAGCAGGAGGTGGGAGTGGAGGGGTGAGCAATTACCCCTTTGCTGCCTCTGGTTTGTCTGAGGAGCACATAGGCTGATTTGGCTAAATCACGTTCCCAGGGCAGCACTGCCATGCTGGCTTCCCATTCAGTTTGGTGTTAAATCTTGTGGTTATTGACTCGCACGCCCTGAATTGTTTCTACAATATCTTGTCTATTAGAAAAATCCATCTTTATAAACATCGATGTGAATTATGAAGTATCCTTACAGCATTTCTAATCCTCGGTAAATTCTGCACACGCAGTATTAGTCTCCAGGCTTCCGAGGTCTTCCTTATGCACGGCTACCCTTTTATTATGGTGTGCCCAAAGAAGGGCAACCAAGCTGGTGAAGGGTCTAGAGCACAAGTCTTACGAGGAGCGGCTGAGGGAACTGGGGTTGTTTAGTCTGGACAAAAGGAGGCTGAGGGGAGACCTTATCGCTCTCTACAACTGCCTGAAAGGAGGTCGTAGTGAAGTGGGTACTGGTCGCTTCTATCAAATAACTGGTGATAGGACAAGAGGAAATGGCCTCAAGTTGCACCGGGGAGGTTTAGATTGGATATTAGGAAAAATTTCTTCACCAAAAGGGTTGTTGGGCATTGGAACAGGCTGCCCAGGGAAGTGGTGGAGTCACCATCCCTGGAGGTATTTAAAGGATGTGTAGATGTAGCACTTCAGGACATGGTTTAGCGGTGGACTTAGCAGTGCTAGGTTAACGGTTGGACTCAATGATCTTAAAGATCTTTTCCAACCTTAACAATTCTATGATTATTCCAGGGAAGCTGGTTTTCTGTGTGATTGTTATTTAATAAGAATGCAACACCTGGGATGTGACTGAAATATAACTGGTTTGTTCTGTCTCTTTTGCTGCTTCTCTCTGCGCCTTTGCTGCTGAGCAGGGAGACGATGGAGAAGTTGGACCCCGAGGTCTACCTGGAGAACCTGTGAGTATCTCCTCCTTTGGCTTGATGTACAGCAGCACTGCTTTGGTCAAGGTCTTGATATGATAACGGTGGTTTAGGGGTCCCATGGGGCAGCTCTGCTGCTGCTAAGCAAGACCCCTCAGGTCCTGTAGGGACTGAGCTTCTCTTGCTTGAGGATCCATGTGAATGGTTTAGAGAGTTATCTTTGCTTTAACAACTCTGTTTTGCTTTTTTTTTTTTTTCCTACTAAGATGGCTACCAAGAAAAGAGGATACTTTCTGGGGTTTTTTGTTCAGTTGATATTTTGTTGTTTGTTTTTTTTTAATGAGCAAAATTCTCATTTATTTTGATTGTTCTTTGGCTAGCATTTGAAATTTAAACCCTATAATTTTAAATGTAAAGTTTAGCTTAGATTAGTCTCATACCTTTCCTGCATGTATCCTTATTCCTGACGTGTTATTTAGGATTCAGGTAAGTAGGCTGGGGTAGAAATTATGCATGGTAAACATGTAAAATACAGTTTTCGTGAGTGCTCATAGCAAACTCCAGTGAGGAATGGTTTTGTCTGCTGTTGCACTGGCTATGGCAACAATTAGCCATGCAGTTCCCTTGCCCACATGCTTAGTTTTGTGCAGTGTGTGATCCATTTTAAATCTCAGGATGAAGCCCTGGCAGGATTGAGCTCAAGAGGACTTTTGCCCTGATTTCAGTGGGGTCAATATTCTGTTCACAGTGCACAAAACTTCATAAATCTGAAGAGTTCGTCAATGTTTGGGCCTCCACATGCTGCTAACACCCGAGCAGCTGAACCAGGGCTAGTGAAGGAGGGAGTTCCTGGTATCAATAAGGTTAAAAGGAGATGCTAGTGGTGTTGAACAAAAATCTCCTGACCAACCCAAAGAAATGCTTTCAGGGAGTATCCCACTGAAAAGAAAGAGTTGGGTTGTCAATTTGAGACTCTGCAAGCTTTTTTTCCCCAATACCAAGTATTTTTTACTTTATTGGCAATGGTAAACTCTGCTTCTGGCTGTCTGTAGATTTTTGTGTGTAGTACAGTTGTTGGCTGCTTATTTCATCCAAAATGCATTTCCTTTGTTATGAAAAGAACATTAGCTATCTATCATTTACCATCGGCTTTGCTTTCAAAATGTCTTATTTTGTTGTTCTAAGGCCCAGCGTGGTGGCCTGAGAGTAATTGATGAGAACTGTTGGACACACTTCATATGAGAAAGGGAAGGGTTGGCATTTACAGACTCACTGGAGCTACATTATAGATGAGATGTCTGATTAACTTCTGGGAAAGATTAATCAACTCGGCTATCTTCTTAGCACATGTCTAAGCAATAACTTATGGGTTATTAACTTCTTAAAAGCATTTATGTGCTCAGGTAACACAGTAACAGAAGAGGAACTTAAATGATGATAATGCATGCAGGGAAGTTTATTTCAGCAACATGAGTAAAAATAGCTGAGATGGCCAGAGTAAAGGTTTAAATGGCATTACAGGAAACTTTTTGTCATAAATCTAAATCTTTTCATCCTAAATCTGCATGTTTGTCTTTTTTTCTGCCCTTAGCCAAAAGAGGGTCTTTCCAAATTTAATGGTAACTGAAACTAGTGGTGGGACTTCAAAATTTGTTTCTCTTCATCCCACTCCATTTCCTTCCAATTCCCATCGCCAGTTGATACAAGCAGAGTTTCTGCTCTGCTGGGGCTCAGCGTGCAAGGCTTCAGCCCGTGAAGGTCTCTGGTGGCTGGGACAGACCCCTTGGTCCATGCATCCAGTTTTTGCTGCAAACTGCTTTTTTTTGCGGGATCAAAATCCCCGTAGTCTCCAAGATCAGACGCTTTCTTAATGTCTCCTATTTTATCCTGTAACATTTCATTTTAATTCCTCTGTCCTCTCTGCATCATAAAAAGGGACATATAATATTTGGGCAGACAGATAAAACTGCCCATCAATCAAGAACCATTTTCCTCTGTGACAGTGAACGAGCACCATCCTTGTAAATACCCAGATTTCCCCTATGGGCCCTAATTTAAGAAAGAGCCTGTGTTTAAAAGGTGAGCTTTCAGATCTGCAGCTGGGTGCACACGAGACCCCATCCCTTTCCTTTTACTGCAAACACCCACCTGAAGGTTCAAGGTGCAGGAGGTGCTGGAGTGTGATTTGCAAAGCTTCCTATTGAATGAATACAATTCTCCTGCCATGTCTCTACTCAGTCAGTGTGATGCTCCAATCCTACCAATTTCCCTGAAGATGATGCAAGTTTAAATCTGGTGAGAAAGCTAGAAATGGAAAGAAAACGTTGTGATACCAGGAGTCCTGACTGGTGAAGGTTTAAGAACCAAATGCCTTTGAAAATGTACATTTATGCTGCAGGCTGAAAACCTTTTCCAGCCTTGCTGAGTTGTATAGATTGTCAATGATAAAAATTAAATCTGGAGAGATTTTGAAATGCTAACCCTAATGATCCATTAGTGGTATCAGGTCATTCTTCATAATAATCCCTGGCTAGAATGACTTGGCTGCAAAGTGTTTTGCATCATCGTGTGCATTACAGGGTAATCCAGGAATATGATTAAATTTAAAAAAGTTGGTTTAAGTGGGCCTTCTTCCAATCCGAAGAATAAATGTCTGTGCCTATACTATTAATCTTTATAATTCAAGGATATGTGCATACAGGATTTCTCTTACCAGTTTGTAAACCAAGAAAGCTGCTTGTTACTGCAAAACCAGCAAATTCATTGCCGTGCCAGCCCCGACGCTTCCCCGGGCAGTGCGATGCTCAGCCATGCACAAGCTCACCCCGATCCATGCTCGTGGCAGCATGGGGGGGCACTGGAAATGCTAACCCCGTTTGTTTCCCCCAACAGGGACCCCGAGGACTGCTGGGACCAAAGGGGCCGCCGGGACCCCCGGGGCCACCGGTGAGTTCCCGGGGCTGCCGCCCTCCTCAGGCAGGCAGCTGAGCTTTCTGGGCAAAATACCCTGTCCCCGTTAGTCATTCAAGCAGATAATACAGCTGCATAATTTTATACATCTGTGCAATGAAAAGAAGTGGTATTCAAAAAAAAGTTATGGCTCAAAGTCCATTTTCTCCCCCATTTTCAGTGGCGTCACGTCCATTTACGGCAGCTCAAGATTTGGCCTACCTGAGTAAATATTAATGCCTCGCTCAGGCTGAAAGGGAAGAATGAGAGTTATTAACACAGTGGCTTTGCTATTAACTTTTGCCTGAGGGCTGGTGAGACTTTAAAGCGGTTTGTTCATATTTTGGGCGAAAGCCGAGGAAAGAACATGCCGTTTTTTATTCAGGAGACAGTCACCTTATCTGTCATGCGCTGCTGGAAGTGCTGATGCAGGGGCTCTCTCTGTAAATCACTGCAGCTCACTGAGGTCCTAGAACTTAAAAACCGAAACCCGGGCTGCTGCTAGAGCTAAAGGTGTCAGCATTTCATGGTGAGCGTTGCGAAGCCCTTAACCCCTCCTGGGATGCAAAGACATCTTCACTTTGAGCTCCTAGTCCTGCTGAAATTTAACAAGGGTTCAGGATCGGCTCCAAAACTGTCTCACTGCTACGAGCATGCCGTTACACCCAGGTACCTTGCCCTGGTCCAGAGCAAAACGGTGACAGGGGAACCTCCAGTGGGACATCTCCAGCGAACCATGTACCACGTTACCCCCTTAATGAAGATGCTCAGGGAGCGTTTGACCCCAGTTGGCTTTTGTTTTGGCACAAGGCAGCGCAGCCCATTGCCTTCACCCGCTGCCTTTGTTGAACGATGCATTTGCATCCCGAGCGAGGTCTTTTGTCCAGTTTTTCCTTTTCATTTGTTACTCCGCTCTTGCTCGCTGTTGGAGGCAATCCGGCTGCGGTACTTAGCCAGGATTTGCTTGACCTGGCACTGATTCTGCCTCACAGGCAGGTTAAACCAGTGGGGAAAACACTGAAATGACTTTTTAAAGTGTAAACTGGATTTGTGGAATTGGCTGCTTTACCAAACACCTTTAGAAAATTGTTCCCTTTCCACGTGATCCAAAGGGCCTCCTGATGTTTTGTTATTTTTATGGCAATTTCTCTGCTTTTGTGGTGCAAAATAATGAGATATTTTCTTAGTGCTGTTTTTTAAATCCTTTTTCAGGGTGTGGCTGGTATGGATGGACAAACAGGTCCCAAGGGGAATGTGGTATGTTTTCACTGCAAATTTTACAGACAGTTCAGATATTATATAGAGCGAAATGTAAAATGTACTCTATTAAATTAGATTTGCTAATTGCTTTTTAGCCTGGTCTAGATTCCTATCAGAGCCTATGAAAACCATAGAGAGTATCTTCCTACAGCAAATGGATGTTAATTTATTATAATTTCTGATGGAATTACACATTATTTCCCCATGAAAGATCAAACATTTTCATCGAGATGTGTATTGTTCTAATGAATATCAAAATATAGTAATTTAACTGAGAGAAAAAAAAGTCTTTATGTGCCTCATACTTTGTACTAATCGGATGAAACGGACTCCCTGCAGAAGAGCCAATGCAAAGCCAGGTAGCGTTAAAGCCCCGCTCAGCTCATTTGGGCTGCGTGTCCGTGCGGAGAAGTGGTCGTGCCCTGAAATAACTTCACCCCTCCCTATCCCACTGCAGAGAGAAGCTGTTTCCCTTTCCCAGGAGCTCTCCGTTACTGGCAGTGGGTTAGAGAGGGTGTCGAGATGCTGCAGGAGGGAGCGGGGCAGGAGCTGCGGTGCCCGAGGGAGCACCGGCTCCGCTCTCGCCTTTCCTACCTTTAGCTCTGCCCTTGTCTCCTCGCAGGGTCCTCAAGGTGAGCCGGGTCCCCCAGGACAGCAGGGTAACCCAGGTGCTCAGGTAAGAGGAAAACTCCTTTTCCATGGGTGGAAATAGGAATGATAATTCTGAACAAGCTTTGCTACCCCGCCAGAGACGGGACCAGCAATAAGGGGAATTTGCTGGGAATTGGCTTGACGATACATCGCTGGCCCAAAATCTTCCTGAAAATGCTCCCAGTTTCAGATCCCTCTGGTTCTCACCTGGCTTTTGCTGCCACGATGCAAAGCCAAACCCAGGTCCAAGCAGTCTCCTCGGCCGAGTCACATCTTGTGGCTCATGTCTGATTTTTAGCATCCCACGGTCCAGTTGCTCTGGAGCCAGATGGGTAATACAGATGTCCAAGCCTTGCTGTCAGCCTTCTCCACGGCTCTCAGCAAGTCTTGCTCCTCAGAGCATCTATGTTTCCATCCTGGGGATGAGCCTGGCTGCACATGGCAGAGCAGTGCAGCTCTCCAGAGGAAGCATGCCGTGCAAAAATGAAATTTTATCGTCCCTCGCAAGACATTTTGAGAATGAATGGAGCTGGGGAAATCCCCAGCCGTCGCAGGCACTAGAATGATGCTCAGCTGAGGCACTGCCAAAATGCTTTTGGAAGGAATAACTTGTTCCTTAATGACCCTAGTTGTTTTCTTTTCACAGGGTCTTCCAGGTCCACAAGGCGCGATCGGTCCCCCAGGAGAGAAAGTACGTTTAAATACTGCAGCTCTGACTTAAGACAACTGTTGCCATTAATATGCATTTGCTACTTCATCTGCTCCTTTGCCCCATATGCAACATCTGTTTGCAGCCGTGTCTATGAAAGTCTAATGCCTCTCATTCCAGACAGAAGAGAGACAAGAAAGCATGGTTTACCTCTAATTCATAATATTTGCATTCATTTCCCCTCTTAAGAGAAACATTTTGAAGGCAGCCTATGGTAAAACATTAGGAGAGGACTGAAAATTGTCTTTTTCTGTGGGCTAAATGCCTGGAAGTCTGAGTAGGATGGTAATGGGAAGAGCCCATGGATTTGGCTCGTTTGACCAAGATCCCCTCCCTCTGCCTCCTCCCCACCTGCTCCAGCTCTCTCTGACTTTCCACTGCTGTCGATGTGGGGTAGGTGCTGGCCTTCGTTCCCCCCAGGCAGCCCAGTTTGTTTAAACCATCACGATTTAAAGAAAGGGAGCAGTTTTTGCCTACAGAGCAGTAATTCTCCGGGTGTTCGCTCAGCTCCCGTTGAGTAGGGACACAGCGTGCATCCCGGCGCGTGCACCGGGAGAATCCTCTGCTTGTGTTGGCAGCGAGGGGTTATCCAATTATCGATAATTCTCCTCCAAAGGAGCACATTAGCAGTTCTGCCAGATAAAGGGCTCTCGGGTTTCAGTGCTGAGTCACGCGCTCCCAATAGCAGTGGCACTCCTTGGTGGTGTGAGAAATCAGGGGGTTGCTTAATTAAAAAGGTAATCATTGAATGGTGTTAAAGCAGCAAGCACAGTCGACTGAGGCAGCTCTGCTCTTCCTTTGCCAGTTAATCGCCTTGCCATTTGTCACCAAAGAATGGGCATTTCTTGGACCAGTGAGCCCCACAGTTTGATAACCTCCCACTTGTGGAGGAGGAGGAG
This sequence comes from Haliaeetus albicilla, assembly GCF_947461875.1. Lineage (NCBI taxonomy): Eukaryota > Metazoa > Chordata > Aves > Accipitriformes > Accipitridae > Haliaeetus > Haliaeetus albicilla. The sequence continues at coordinate 19,285,021 of NC_091508.1, forward strand.
ATGTCCTCCTGCAGCATCGTGCCCTTTTGGCAGGACAGCAGCTTGATGCCTCGTGCCCCGGCATCTCCTGTTGAGCTCTCGTTGCTGTATCGTGTCTGTACGTGTGAGGTGCCAGCACTAACATTGCAGCATCCCAGGATGCTGGAGCAACTCTGCCCACAGAAATAAGCAGACTCCCTACAAGTTACAGCAGCTTTTCCAGCAGACTCACCTCTCTGCAGCCTTTGACAGATAGGAAAAGCAAGAAATGTGTCTGAAAAGCCCTGTCCTCCAACGCTCTGGAGACTCTGACCATTGCAGCTGTTGATTTTCTGTTTGTTTTTAGGGGCCGCTGGGCAAACCCGGTCTTCCTGGCATGCCTGGTGCAGATGGTCCTCCGGTAAGTCGTCCCCTCCCGGGTCTCTGCTTGGCATCAGGGCTGCGGGGCCTGATCCTGCACCCATCCCCCCTGGGGTGCACCATGGGCTTGTGGAACACGTGAACCTGCAAGGTCAGGCTCACCCTGCCCGCGTTTCAGCTGGGTTGAAGGGTTTGAGTTTGAGAAGCCCCGTCCCTGCTCCAAGCTTTGCTCGGCCTCGCTGCGCAGCACCAGGTACTTCTCACCATCTCTTCGGGCTTCTCTTTGCCCTCCTCCTGTTTCTCTTCTCTGTTTTACGCAGGTTGGCAGCTCACCGAGGTAGGGACGGTCTCCTGCGGGTGCGTTTACGCGTACTGCAGCACTAGCGCAGGGTGGTCCTCGTCTCGCTCAGGGCTGCTGGGCACTGCTGCAGAACGGTGATAAGGACAGGTTGAAATTGCATGTCAACGTTGGATTCCTGCAGCTTCCTCCTAATGCTACTTTAAACATAATTTGCTTCTTCCTCTGGAAATTGGTCTTAAAAAAAATCTTTGGCCTTTAAACGTGATCTCATTTTTACACACCTCAGAGGCACCTGGTTTTAAGAATGATAAATGTAAAATAGTTACATTCCACTAATGCAAATGCAGAGCATGGCAAAAAAAATTACATTTCCCACCCTGGGATTATCATTCCTATGGAGGGCATTTTGAACATTCGTACAATTGTTAGCTGAGTCAACAGAGCAGCTAAAGCAAAGCCCAGAACATCTCTAAAGCTGTAGCTTTTGATGTGAAATTCCTGCAGCAGCCTCCAGGGAAGTTCAGCTGGAGAAGATGCCAGGTCTATTTTTAGGCAGACTGAAAGCTGCATAAGACCTGCAAGCTGAGCATGTGTGGGTGGGCATGGGCACGGGCACAGGCCCTTTGCCACAGGTAGCCCTGTAGGTTGCAGACCCTTTGTAGGTTTGTAAGGACGTGGGTTGCTCTTCCTAAGGAGAAAAACCCGCCCATGTTCTCTTTTTAGAAATTGGTCTTGGAAGATATCTGAAAATCCCTGAGGGCCTGAAGCATCTCACCGCGAAAGCCAACCAAGTTGCTCATCAATTTTTGATCTTAATAGCAGTAATGGAGATGGGCATTTTGAAAATGGTGATGATTTAGTGCAGAGTGGACAAAGGCTTTTGAAATCTTGCTGCAATCCCATTTTGCCTCCCCTGGGGTGCAGAGAGATATCAGGAGCTGAAGGCAAGCACAGTTATATGACCCGCTTTGCGCACTGATGCTTTTGGTGACATTTAAACTCACAGGATAAATTCAGATTGCATTTTCTCCTACCTTTCATTAATGTAAAAATGACAGCTGTCATTTTGTTTCTTTATTAAACCAGCTTGTTTTATGAAGTCCAGCTTGTCTGACATTCACGTTCTGAAGACTGATGATGGAAAATACTCTTACAATTTTCCTTGTTATATTGGTAGCAAGTCATTTGTGTATTTAGAGGAGAGTTCATAAGTAAAGAAACCATTGAGTGCACAAGGTCTCAGTGGCTTTAGAGCAGCTGGATGTGCTTTCATCATCTTTATAAAATGGAAGGTCCCTGGGTGGCAGTGAGTGCCCTTGCAGGGGCTTATTGCTTTTGTACAGACATTGCCAACCCAAGAGTCATCTTCCATCCTGGTTCCATTTTGGTTCCGACAGTAGGGAAATCAACACTAAAAACTACTTTCATGGATTTCCCCCATTTCTCACTAATCCTCCAAGCTGTATCTGAGGTAATTCACACTTCTGTTTTCTACTGACTGCAACCCCGGCAAAAGGCTTCTCAAGCCTATGAATGAGAATGTGTTGGAAACTCTTGGATGTTGAGTTATTCAGCATCAAATCTCAAGAGGAATGCTGGCCAACGTCCAGCCAGCCGGCGTCTAACGGGGATGCAGGTTAGCTGAGCATTTGTCATGAGAACTTGTAATGGACTCTAGGAATTAGGAAATTAATGAGGGGCCTGACCAGTCTGGGCATCTTGTGACCTTCACAAGTTTGCTAACACATGGAGTTAATTTTATCTGTTTTCCTGTCTGCAAAATTTATATGCTGCTTGCTGCTGAACTCAGTGAGGTATTCTAATATGTGAGAAATATTGTAAAATGGTTTGTGCTTCTCTGCTGAAAGGTGGTGAAGAGTAAAAGTGTAAAATAGCCAGGCAGAATACCACCAAAGACCCAAATGCAGCTCTCTTCCTTTTGGGGAAGGCTTACTCTTGCAATTTGGCTTCTGGGGGGCTACTTGTATCAGTAAGAGCTTCCTGGAGAGCAACTGTTCTCTTAGAAATAAATTGCGGCTGCCTGAACGAGCTTGTTGGTTTATGAAGCATTAGATGTGCACTAAACCCGTTTCCCTCGTCTCTTTGTCTCTTTTTATTAATAGGGTCATCCCGGCAAGGAAGGTCCTCCTGGAGAGAAGGGGAGCCAGGTAGGTGTCAACAAAATCCTTGTCACTGCTAAGGGGAAGATGATGGTAGCTGGATGGAGACATATCTCCATGGGGCTCTCCAGGCATGGCCGGCCAGCCAGGGGATGTGGGTCAGTGGGGGTGGCAAGAAGCAAACCCTGTTGAAATTTGAAAGCCGAGCCCAGCTTTCATCTGCTTGGGAGGCTCTTCTGGTGCTTGGGTTCATCTTTTCTCTGCTCCTCTCGGCTTTTCTGGCAAGCAGCGCTCCATAACCCAGTGCACATGAAAACTGAAACCGTGAAGGGAAGCTTTCTTTTAATCAGACACAAATAAGTATCTTTCATGGCGCAGGGAATGCAGAAAATAACTCTTTTTGTATTCCTGGTCTTCCTTTTTCTTCCCCTTCCCCACAAAGTCCCTCTTCAACAGTATATTTGAGAATATTGCTGGAGGCTAGAGTCCTTGAATTATACAGTCATCTGTCTGTCCGGGAGATTTACCATCTGCATTCCTGCTGTGTCCTGTTCATTTGAAAAACATTACGTTTGTGAAAAGTCTTTGATTAGAGCGCGGTCCAGTTTGATGGACATCCGCTCGCGCCTCGCTGGGGTGCTGCACGGAGCACAACCCACAGCCACAGCCGTTTGGCTGGCTGGCGTCACACGAGGCTGAAAATTCAAACGTTAGCCTCTGCAGAGTATGAGAAGCCAATAAAGCGGTTGTGCCGGTGCTCCCCGTGCTGGGAGATGTTTAGCAAATGGCAGGGAGGTGATCTTGGAGGTGCTGCGGGTCTCTTCCAGTCGATATTCATGTGAGGTCTGGGATGCCGGTGGACCTGTCAGCTCTGTCAGGCTGGAAAAAATTGTCCATCTCAAGCTGGGAGAGGTGGAAGGGTACTTGTTTAGTTAAGGAATTGAACGAAATAAAAGCCAACTGGGTTCAATAAAGAATGTGATTTGTTTGCAGGTATAAGACAGTGTGGGAGCGAGGGTGGGAAGGAGAGCTTTTGTAGGGAGCGTATCGGGCACCGTGTCCAGCACAGCTTGTGGCGTCCCTAGGGATTTGAAGCTTTCAGTGCCAGAAAGGAGCGTTGTGACCATCTCCTCTCCCACACAGCTGAGGCTAAAGGACATCACCGTGAGGCTTGTGCCTCAAGCAATAACTCCTCTCTGTGATCATCATCATCACAAGCTCTGCTGCATTACTGCAAAACCAGGATGGTTTGGGAGGGGGGAGACAGCAGAACACGTTCTTCCTCTCTCAGAGAACTTGTTCTTTTCTTTAATCCAAAGCACAAATCGCCAATCTTATGTATAAATCCCCTTTCTAACAAGTTGTTGCTGTCTTGTCTCGTCTCTTCCTTCTTCCCTGTTGTACGGACCTTTGCCGTTGGCTCAGCCCAGTGCACCGGCTCAAGGTGATGTTCCTGTGGCTCTCTGTGCTATTTTGAGCTATTTTCAGACGGCCACTGCCATTTCCACCTGGTCTGAAGCAGCCAGATGACTGGGATATTTGTTTTCCGCACATTCTCCTTATTGCCGCACCTTTGTGTTGGTTTCTGATATGTTTTTCTTGTTTGCATTTTTTCCACCCCAGGGTCCACCAGGTCCTCAGGGCCCCATCGGTTATCCAGGACCACGTGGAGTCAAGGTAGGAAGGATGCAGAAACAGTGTCCATGGCGTCTCTTGTTCAACTCGAGTTCTCCGGCTTGTGCTAGAGATGGATGCTGACCAGGGCACTTAGGGCCACCTCAGTGACCAGCTGTATCTACCGCTCAAGCCGAGCCTTGGTCCAGCGTCTTCTCTCGAGCCATGAGGATTACAAGTCCCCTGCTCTCCAATAACCCCTCCCAGTATTGTTCAGCACTTTGGAGAGATTTCCCTTTTAATTCTTCGTGAGCATGGCTCAGTCCCATTCCAATCGTTTCCAGTTTACAACCAAAGTAAATCTCAGCCAGAATGTGAAGACTTTAACAAGGCTTGTTAATAAAACAAAATAGCCTATTACTAAAACAAAGCAAGCTTTTCATGCTCCTGATCCAAAATCTTGTTAGACGAAGCTTGTGCGTCTCAGCAATGTGCTTTTTCACTAGACTGAATTCCAGCTCTTTCCTTGCTCCTGCTGCCTGCAGTGCTTGCATGCTGATAAGAAGGCAGTGGGTATTTTTTTCCCTGTTCAGCTGTGGCTATTGTGCCCATGAAGATGTATGAGTTCAGGTGCAGATGCATCCTGCATCCCAAAGGTCCAATGAATCTGCAGGGTTCTGTGCTAGCAGATACAAACACAGCTTGGGGACTGACTATAGGTGAAGTTAAACCCTCTTAAACCCCCTTGTATATTTTTTCAATAGCAGAAACCCATTTGCTGTTCTGCCTTCAAAATTTAAGCGGGATGTATTTAGTCAAAGCAAGCTTTCATCTTGTTTCTTGCAAGGTTGCAGATTGAGACGTAGTGGTCCGTTAGGGAATGGTTTGCTGTTGTTTTACCACGAAAGTGGAACTGTTCCACATTAGACTGATCTAGAGAACGTGTGTCATGCACCAAACAAGTAGTGTGTACAGACAAGGTTTTGCTTCCTACAAGCAGCGCTCTATTAACCGCACAAGCCTCCAGTTCGGTAAAAAATGCATCTCATTGGGCCTGCAGCTATAAATAACTTTTAGATCTTGCCTTGCTTATCAGAACCCTGTCCTGATGTACTTTTAATTATACTTTTTTTGACATGCTAAAGGGAAGAAAAAGTTTTAAATACGCCAAGCAAAATATTATTCCTCAGAAAAACACCAAACTGCTTCTAGTTTTTTATTTGCAAAAGTTGCATTGCACAGTGCAGCTGGTGTAGGTACCTGAGGGTGATGTTTTATCCCAAGAGGCAGGATAGATGGGAAGCATGTGGGTCCAACATATTTGGGCTGATGGCATAGCAGGGGGCAGATCCTGACCACACTCAGCACCCCCGGGCTGAACACCATGGACTGATTGCCTTGGTGAAGGTTTAGAGAGCTTCTGCACCAAGTCACAAATGCCCACACCAGTTGTGTTACTTTTTTTTTTCCCCCACCTTTTGGTGCCTAAATGTACTTTAAAAAAGATAGTGCATGCACAGAGGTGAGCACCATAGTAAAAAAGAGCCAAGTTTAACCTTTGGGGGTGTCAGACATGGTGCTGCTACCCACTGCAGAACAGCATGGAAATCTCTGGCTGTGTGCTCAGAGATTTTAAAATGGATTCACTTCCCAAGTGTCCGTGCACAGCTCGAGCACCGTTTTTTCTGTGAATACTCAAGTGAACTCAGTGTGCTGGCAAGGCATTTGTGGAAATGTTTTATTTGGAAAATATATTTTTCGTAGTGAGTTTTATGCCTGGAAACCTAAGTCCTGCGCAGGGAATGGGCAGAGACCACCAACCCCACCTGCTGAATCAAGTCAGTAGGCGTTTGTGACTATAAGGTATACCCTGGTGACCCAAAAGCCAGACGTCAGTGACTGATATTTGATTAGAAATATGTTTAGGAACACCATAGTTTGCAGAGATACCGTTGTCAACATCAGAGCAAGCAAAAATCACCATGATTAATGATTCTTCACTCTTAAGCTTACCTGTGCCCTTGTAACATCTTGTTTTATCTCTTGCAAGGGAGCAGATGGTGTTCGTGGATTGAAAGGCACCAAAGGTGAAAAGGTGAGTTAACACCGTATGTTTGGATTGATTTTCTACAGCCTCTGAGCATTTTTGCAGACCCATCCCACAGGACATGGCCTGTGACATTTTGTCCTGCACAAGGGGTTTCTCTTAGACGAGCAGGGGGCTGAGCACCCAAAGGACTGGTAACCTCTTTATTTTTGGAGCGGGTGCAGGCTGGGTACCTGCCATGCTGTTCTGCCACATCTTGGCTCAGACTTGGGAGTAATCGAGCCTCCGTGATGCGTTCAGGTTTCGAGGTGTTTGCTGGGGCCAGCCGTTACTGATAGCTCAGGGTCTAGCGTCAGGATGATGTTCTCCTGACAAAATCTGCAGCTTGAGTGATTCAATGGAGCTGAAGGGTTTGTGGCGTGTTGCGGCTGGGTAACAGTGCATGGGATATGCTGCCCAGCCTGCTCATCAGAGCAGCTTGTGAAATCCAAGTCAATAAGAAAGTGAACGGAGTCTATCTCTGCATGTCTCAAAGATGCAATTGGTTTCTCCCAGATGAAGAGCAGGAGGTGGAGAAAAATCTTGCCTGGTCCCGTAAACAGCTCCATGTTCCATCGTTCCTGCCCACAGCAATTCAGCAGCAAAGCTGGCAGTTTTAGCTAGGGAATCCTGGCAGGGACCTTCCAAACTTTAAAAGTTTTTTCTGGGAACTGTTTCTTCATTGCCTAGGAGAGATTTGCTGTAGGATGAAATATATTATTGATTTGAGCTCTACAATTAAACCTTTTTGCTGAAAGAAATACTGCTACTGTCCTAGAGGTTGCCTGAAAGCATGGTGTAAAACATCCTCCATGAAAATAAAACCAGTTGTACTTCAGAAATAATTGGTTCCCAGTACTGGCAAGGTGTGGTTATTCACATGGGGCCAGATTTGTGATCTTGACGTGCGGCCTAACCTAACTTTGTCCTCCCTGGGTAGGGGCCATACAATGAGGCTAGAGAAACCTTTTTTTCTTTTTTTCCATCTCTACACCTTGTCTGGTTTTTCCCCTCTCTGTTATATAGGGTGAAGATGGCTTCCCTGGCTTCAAAGGTGATATGGGCATCAAAGGAGACCGGGTAAGGGTCTATGACCGACGTGATCTTGTGGTGCTTTGCCTTTTGAGCCTGTGTGTTATCGTGCAAACGCGGCTCGGGGAGAGCCCCAAGGTGGGCTCCTGCCGGAGTCCTGGTGGCACGTCCGATCTCGAGGCAGGAACACAGGAATTTCACGTTCACCTCAAGCACAGCAGTTGTAAATCCCTAAATTTGCTAATCCCACCTTGAGGGTAAAATAACTGATAATAGAATTGCTGCTTTGACAGCTAGGAATACTGCATGATCCAGCTGTATCATAAATTTATTTCCAGTATCTCTTTTCCCCCGTAATATTACATCTAGGGTCTGGTGGGCATCTTTATTTGCTGAGCCTAAATGTGCTTCCATACCATCAATGTGAAGCGTAAAGTTACCGGGAACGCACTTTAATAGAAACTGGAGAATGCTGTGAAAACTGCCAGGGGTGGAGTGTTATATTAGGCTCATATCTTTAGCAGCAGGGCACAGCGGAACACACAGACCATGAGAAACCCCAAATCCTGCTGGGATGTGGGCAGCAGCTGCAGTCCGTGGCTTTGCAGCGTGTCTGTCCATCCTTGGGGACAGGGGGCTGGCCTCGTCCCCTCCCCGGGTGATGCGTCGCCTGGGGCTTGGTGACCCTCAGAGCTCTGAAGCCCTCCCAGGGGTCAGGAGAGCTCGGCTGTCAGTCATCCTCGTGTTTAAAGGAAAAATGAATGCCTCGCGTGAAGGCTCGTAAAAGTTGAAATCAAATCCTCCGTTTCTCCTGGCGTTGGACTGCGTAATTGAACAGTTAAAATAATTGGAAACTTCCCAAACCCCGTTTCTCGCCAAGGAGGAAGGACTGAAGGTGGCATCCCAGGGCAGGTGACTCCCGTCCTTGCCAAATGCAGGTAGACATAAGCTTCTTCAAACAAAGCTCGCGACTCCGGTTCCCACCGTCAACTTCTTTGTGCTTTATGATGAGCAATGAAAGGACAAGGGGTGGCTGAGAGCCTGGCGGATAAATCTGCGTCCACCCAGCTCCTGGTGAGCGAGAAGAAGGCTGCCTGTGTTCGCAGCATGGAAGCATCTCCTCTTACCCCAAGTGACAAATGACAACTGTTGTTTTGTGTGCTAAAGCCCGCAGTGTCACAACAATTCATGTTAATAGCTCAGTCCTCTCCGCTCTCAGATTTCCTAATGATTTTCAGCACAAAAGCTCCAGCCCAGTCTGTCTTCTCCAGTTGCCCTGTTCAACCCTCAATTAAACACTTCCCAGGGCTTGCGTGCACATCAAACTGCAATTTGGGAACCGGGAGGTGGGTAAAAGGGTGTGTTGCAATCAGAGCTAATGAAGGCTGTTTCAGTGGTGAGGCGCTGCGTGTAGATGGGATAATTGGGCAACAGGAAAAAAACGGCTGTTGTGGGAGATAATGGCCAGGCTGTGTGAACGAAAGCTCGGTGCGCTAATAATGCGCCGCAATTTACAGTCTCGTTGGAGCCTCTTGGTGAAGACCAGCTTTCTCCAAGAGTTGTATTAGCAGCTCCGTGGAGTATCTGATTGCAGCCGTGAGGGTATTGCTTGTCAGCAAACACGGGGTCTGGGACCTACCTGCCTTGTCAGCGCTTGTCTTGTGATTAACAGGGGGAAATTGGACCTCCTGGCCCCCGGGGTGAGGATGGTCCAGAAGGTCCCAAAGGTCGCTCTGGCCCCAATGGAGACCCTGGTCCTCTTGGTCCTGCTGGAGAGAAGGTGAGTCGCAAGGATGGTATTGCCCAGGGATGTTTTACAGTAAAACCCGCTTTTCTTTGGGTGTCTCGGGTGGGTGGCTGGGGCAATGCCCAGCGTGGGGGACAGTTTTAGGGCGGAGGGATGAAGAGGAGCTGCGGGAGCTTTGTGTGAAGGCTGGCCTGATGAGTTGGTCAACACAAAGACTAGAGGAGACCCAAGGGAGATGGTTTTACTGCAGCGGTGTGACTTGAGCGTATCGAGACATTGGTCTGTTTGGGGTTATCTGCTTGGGTACAATGTCTTTAAAAAAAAGACCAGAGGGGAAAAAATGGAGAAATTGAAAGTATCATGGACTCCAGTCTAATTTCTAGGTGTATCAGCCAAAAAAAAAAAAAAAATAGCAAAAAATAACCATTCCCCACTATGTCCCTGACACATCACAGTGCTCACTCCTCATCAAATCCGCTGGGCTTCCCCCAGGGAGGGCACAGGATGATCGCGGTGCCCCGACAGCTTTATTCCACCCATGTCATGTCTGCTTTGCTCTTGACTTCTCTACGCTTGGCATCTCCCCTTTCTGCTGCTGCAAATCTGAAGCTGCTGGCAAGCAGCTTGCCCGCACTAACGCTCTTTTATTTGTGTTTCAGGGAAAACTTGGCGTGCCAGGACTGCCCGGCTACCCGGGCAGGCAGGGCCCAAAGGTAACTTGGATGGGTTCAGCCCCGAAAAGGTGTGGGGTGTGCTGGGGAGCCCAGCAGACCCTGATGGTGGTACCATGCAGAAGGCTCAATCCCCTGCTAATGGGACAAGGTGGAACGGCAGCATTTCCCACCGCGCGCTCCCTCCTTCCCACCCGTGCAGGACAAATTCATAGATGGGTAAAAAATAGCTCCCAGCCCTTTTGCTGGTGGAAATCGGTGACTGGTTCTGCATCGTTGCAGTCTCCTGCGAAGCGGTGGGAAGAGAGGCAGCGGGACGCGAGGGCGTGCGGGACTGCTCTGGTGATGGATATAAACAGGCTCCGTGTGAGCTTTCGTGATAGTAATAGGCATAATAGTCTTTCTCCTTGTATTATATCTTCAAAGATCTGCGCCGGTGTTAACTAATTAATTAAGGAGAATAGCTAATGAATCAGGGTCTCCCTGAAATTAAAATAAAACTGCTGTTTGCAGATTTGCAAACATCCTTTATATCTTATCTACACGCCCACCTCCATTTGGGCCATTTTCAAATGTTCTTTTTAACTTAAAAACTGTGAATTCCACTACATAGACTAAGGCTGCAGCCCAGTTTTTACACGCCCTGGAGGCTTTGGGAACTTATGTTTTTGTTAACTTTTTTTTTTAAGAATCATATTTTATTATTCATGTTCATTGCTTGGGAAAAAAAAAAAACAGGCTTGTTTAGCACTGGAGACATAATTATCTGCAAGAGATTGTTTCCTGGTTGTGGTGTTGATGGTTTATTTTTTAATTTGCATTTTATATCTGGGGTAGCTTTTTTTTTTTTTTTGCATTTCTTTGACTAATTCATATTTTAAAAGCAGCAGCAGCAGCTATTCTCCAGGCACTCACATCAGAAAGGAACAAGCCAGGAGTTAAATTTTCATGGGCAACATAGTGATTTAGGAGCGAAAAAACAACAGCCTGCCTGTTCCCCAGGCGCCCGGTACAACCCTGGGCTTGGGCCTTTGCAGTGACTCCTAATGAGGCAATGGACCTTTTTTTGTGTGTGTGTGTTATTTTTGGATGAAATTTAGTTTCTGAGGTCATTTCAGGTCTGTCTTTGGTTTTGTTTTTATTAAAGGAAGGTTTAAAAAAAAAAAAAAAAAAAGGCGTTGGGAGCTGTGGACGTCAGCGGGTGCTCGCTGGGGGTTATTCCAGGCCAGCAGACGCCTGGCATGGATGGAGGGAGCTGCCTCTTTCGGTGTCTTGAACCTCTTTCTCTCTCTTTGCTCTTTCCCCCAAGGGCTCAATCGGCTTCCCAGGATTTCCAGGAGCCAACGGAGAGAAGGGCACACGGGTAAGAGCGGCTTTGTCTAGCTGCTTTGCTGATTTTTTTTTTTTTTTTTTTTTTTTTTCTCTCCAAGGAAAGGTCCTTGGGCAGGACGTGGGGAATGCTCCGTTGCAGGCAGGTGCTGGGCTGATGCTCTGGTCGCTTTTGGACGAAGGGCTTGCCCCAAAGAGGGTCGTCCCACTGGCTCGCATCCCGGGATGCGATCGGTGGTCCTCGGCACAGGGAGCGCAGGACCAGCAAGAGGCTCCTGACGCCGGCTGTTGGGAGAGGAGGATGCCAGTAATAGCACAGGCAGCTCTGCAGACAACAGCTTTCCAATTAAGCACTGGAAATTTTTCCCTCAAGATATTTTAAGAGATTTCTCTGAACCTGAATCCTTCCTGCACTGTCAGACTTTGCTCGGGGCACAAAGAGCTTTTTAATTAACACTAATTATTAGAGATGGGTGAATCTGTTCAAAAGCAGCAAGAACCATCTTTAGCCTAACTTGAGATTCAAAATACATAGCTGAAAACACTTTTACAAGTTCCTCCTTTTAAGAAGTGGAGCTATTCTAAATTCATAAACACCCCTAAAATGTGGGGGCTCTGTCCTCTAGACTTGTCTCTACCTCTCACCCCACCTCCACAGACTTTGCTCCTGAGTGGGGATTCTCTAAACACACTGGTGTTTCTTTTATTTTGTGGAAGACATGCTTGAAGTAGGGGATTCACAGCACAAGCATAAAGTCATTTTCTGTACCAGCTCTGGTCACAGGGACAAAAAGGGGGAGTGAGGAGAGCGAGTGGAATTAGTTTCCTTTTTACTCTCATTTAAATACAAATGACTTTTAACAGACGAGTTTGATAGGAGCCCAGAAAATATAAATCACTTTGCACTGCATTAATATCATGCCACTGAAATTTGGTTTATATCCAGCCCCCCCTTTCTTTTTTCCACTGAGTAATTTTCATTTCATTCTGAACTACAGATACGGCATCCTCTCCCCTCCCTCCACTCCAGCCGAGCAGGAGGAGGGAGGCCATGAATAAGGCAGCTGCCACGACAGCCTTGAATTCACTGTAGCCCTATAATTACCGCCCGCCTTATCAAATATACAGCAATAAAATCCTTGGGCTGGATTTTTCGGGTGGTGTAAAACAGGGCATTGGCACCGCAGCGGGGCGAAGACGTGCTGCTTTGCTTCCCCGAGCATCTGCACCCCTCTTGCTCCATCTGCTAATTTTATTCTGGTGGGATGGAGAGCCAGATCACTGGGATGGGAAACCTTTCAGGGAGTGGAGGAGGTACCAGGAGCTGGTCGTTTATGAGATGGGAAAAACCCCCAAGAGTTAGGCTTGTTGAATTTTGGCAATGTCCAGCCTGAAAGGGATTGAGGAGGGAGCAAGCGCCCTGGGAAGAGGCTCAACTTTAGGACCAAGGCAATGATGGCAAGACAAGAAAAGGAAAAATCAGCAGTTTGCTCCCGTTTATTCTAAATGAGCCTTGTGCTCCTAGGAGGAGGTAGTGAGACACTTAGTTACACCCCCTGGCATGCCACACATCAGTGTAGGAATTGAAAAGGATTTTTTTGCATTTCAAGCCCAGCCTGGAAGGAGACAGGGCAGCTCATATCGTCCTGAATTCAGAGCTGAGGTGCAGCTGGGCCAAGACAGGCTGCGGAGCACGCTGCGGTGGGGCTGGCACCGCTGTACCGGCAGCCCCGAAACCACTGGTGTAAAGGAAGGAGACAGGAATTTGGGGAGAAATTAGGGGTTTTTTGTGCAGGGACAGGGACTGGCACCCCGACCCCTAATGGGGAGCACAGTCTGGCACACCTCTGTCAAATAGAAATATGCTGGTTTATTTTATGGTAATTTTAGGGTTTTTCTCTGCAATGTGTGATTGAACCATTTCTGCCACTTTACACCCAATCCAGCAGCTTGCACTCATTTTATTAGTGTATATGTGTATGAGAGAGAGAGAATATTTTCATGGTCAAGTCTCTGCTTTAGTAAAAGGAGCCCAGCTTGAAATTGTTTTAGGAATAGCAGAAGTACTGGTTTTCAGTAACCGTTTTGGTATCCTCCTTCTTTTTTGCTCCCAAGTATCCGATTTGAAATAAGTGAAAAGCAGTTATATACAGAACAATAGACGGAGCTGGGATCACACTGCGCCAAACCAAATGGAGACCATCAACTTAATTTAAGCCTTGTTGAGTGAGACTTGATAAATCCCTCTCTGTTTCTCCTGAGACCACTAAATTTGTTATTTTTATGAGCATGTTCACATATAGTCAAGAAAGAGAGTTTCTAAGATTTGCTTCTCCACTGCATGGTGGAGTAGCCCAGCTGAAACAACCAAAAATCATTTGTTTGTCTTTTTTTACACGACATTACTATTATGCTATTCAATGCAGTTGTTTATATGTCCAAAATAATATGAATCACGCATTTCTCTTACGATTGTCATCATCTAGGAATGGAAATAAGCTTTCCAGCTCATTATTTCAGCAACACAAGTAGTCCTCCCAAGTCCTTAAATAATAAATAAAAAGGTGAAACCCAAAGGCAGAAGAGCAGTACCAGCAGATCCCACCAGCGCAGGCAGCTGAATTTTGGTGCTGGCAGAGCCTGCAGCACCAAAGCTCCCCAAACCTGAAACCGCAGCTTCTGGCTGTTCAGCTGCACAAAAGGGCTGGCAAAGTTAAAAATGGGGAAAAAAAAATAGGATGTTTGGTGGTTTTGGAGAAGCGTGACCTGTTAAATATCATGATAGTTTTAGCGAGCGGCTGCTCGTCGCCGTGCCTGTTCTCACCCAGCTGCCCGCAGCCGGAGGTGAGCTGGGGTGAGCTTGCTTGGATGTTTTCAGGACCTGATCATAAAATCAATAGTTAGACGTGAATAAGTGGTCTTATTTTTAGAGCTAATAAGCCCCTGCCATTAGCACGGGGTAATAGATCTCCCTGCTCGCCCAGTCTCGCAGAGCCTGGGGCATGCGTGGAGGTATCGAAATCCAGCCATTTATTTGGGTGCCTAGAAAATAATCTGAATTTAGATGCCTTTCCCTCGGTATCCCTGTTTGAGAAATATAGGTCTGTGTACATTTACAGTGCTATGTAAATTCTTCGCAACAGTACACAGTGCTGTATGCATGATTAATGATAGCAATAAGCAGGGGAAAATTTTGCTTAAAAATAGAATTGAGGAAGGAGGAGAGGAGTGTGTGGGGCTACCTGCAGGGAGGTGGCACACACTTCTCTCCACCTGCTCTGAATTTAGTCTCCCGTAGCTAAAGGAAAACCAGCTGGAGTACTTTAAAATGATTTTTGTAATTAATTAAAAAAAGCTATGCCAGCAGGGTTTATTAAATGCAGCCACAGAACAAGGAGGATTCAGCAGGACTAATTTTAGTAGCTTGAAGAAAGTTGATTGTAAAGTTTTTCAGCTCCTGTTTTATGTTTGCCTGGTTAATGAGTGCCGAATACAAGAAAGCAAGATTGTGAGATGATGGATTTGGGGCAGAAAATGGCAAGTGATATTTTAAGCGTTGTGTATTCCTTACATAGAAGGCAAGTCTCTCTCCCCCTTCCTTTAACAGGTGATAGGTAACAATAGTGGACTGCAGGTCCAAAGGAAGAAAGTTCAATCTATTGGAATTATTTTGGTAACTTGACACTAGCCAAAATAGCGCTTTTCAGGGAGCAAGCTCTAGGCCATTAGTTTTCTTTTAGGCGCAGGGTAATGGAGCTTAACGCACTGCCAGATTTAGGACCCAGCCATCTCTGTCTTTTTTCTGTCAGAATTAATCACAGTTCCCCATTACAGGAAGCTGAGTGCATCTGTCAGATCTCATGAGCCTGCTGCTTTGTCGCTGCTGCAAAACAATGTCTTAAATTACTTGTTTAGCACAAAGTTCACAGAGATGAAGAAAGATTTGTAAATATGTGGGGCAGCTTAATTGGCTTGTGTGGCGTAAAATAACTGCTCAGGGCAGGAATCCTGCTCTGCTGCTGTCGTTCCTTAAATATTTCATAGTGCAGGTCTTGCAACATGTGTGCGAGGACCAGCCCTTCCCCGTGTCGGGAGCTGGGTGAAGGGATGAACAGAGATCAGTGGGAAAAGGGATTATAGGTTTTGGGGTCGCAAAGTTGAAGAGCTTTTTTCTGGCTCTGGTGTGTTGGCTGGCTTTTTAGGAGACTGCGTGGTCGGGATACTTTTTCTTAAGAGATTCCTTCCCTCAGGTGGTAGATGTGATCTGGGCATTGGGATTACCATCCAGACCTGCCCAAGCATTATAAATTAAAATAAATACAAGAATCTTGAGACGAAAGTAAACCTGCTGTTGTCCTTTCCATTGCAAACGAGAACCGGAGAGGTTTTGAGGACGGTTGGTGTGTAACAGGCTCCATTGCGGGTTCATCTGCTGCGAACTCAGCCTGCGATGCCGGCCGCTAACTCCTCTCTGTTTCTTTTTCATTGCAGGGGACACCCGGCAAACCAGGTCCAAGGGGGCAGCGCGGTCCAACGGTAATGTTCCATTTCTTCGTTCTTGCGCGTTTGGAAAGCTTGTCGAGGCCAGGGGAAAGTGGGATCCGATTTGTGTCCTCACTGGGTAGGATCTGGCCTTCAGCGGTTAAAGCTAAGCAGAGGGGACGCAGTGATTTGGGGCTGGGGCTCACCAGTGAACGTGGTTGAAGGTCATCAGATGTCTGGTGGCAGTGACGAAGGCTCCTGTCATCCCGTGCTGCTCGTGGGATGGCTTGTTGGTCCGGTGCAGCTCAGGCGTTT
The DNA here is from genome assembly GCF_947461875.1 of Haliaeetus albicilla. Classification (NCBI taxonomy): domain Eukaryota; kingdom Metazoa; phylum Chordata; class Aves; order Accipitriformes; family Accipitridae; genus Haliaeetus; species Haliaeetus albicilla. The sequence continues at coordinate 19,301,057 of NC_091508.1, forward strand.
GGGTGCTTTGCCTGGTCACAGTGTAGTGCTGTGGGTAGCAAGAAGGGCTAAAACATCATCTTTTGTGTCTTTCTAAGGGTCCACGTGGGGAAAGAGGCCCTAGGGGAAGCACTGGGAAACCTGGCCCAAAGGTAAGGTTTTGGGGAGCCTATTGGAATTGTCCTAAGAAGTGTTGGTATAGGAGACTCTCTGGTTCATCACCCTCCATTTCCCTTCTCTTCTGATCTTCATTGCCCAGCCAAATGGTTCATAACCCACCCATAAAGTATATGCACAGATCCTAAAAATGTGTCAGCCCACGTTTCAGCAGGACATGAAGCGCACGCACGAATTAAGAGCCGTTGCAACCCGAAGAGGAGGGAGCACCCCCACGTCAGGGACCAGCACAACCTTACGATCCACTGACGCTTCCACTAAGCCCTATTTTTTGGTGTTTAAGTAGAATTTAAACCACCTTAGAGGCCTTAAGCTGTGCCATGGTGAAGGGGCATATATTGCTGCTGGGCTCCAGAATGTTGCACCCTGCTGAGCCACTTTGCATGCACACTGTTGGCCCATGATTGGTCACCGGGCAAGATAAGTATTTTTCTGCCAGCCAACCTGGAGGCACACTCAGCTCCAGAACCTGCTGCAGAGACCAATTAAGTGACCATCAATCACCGGGCATGATGGAAGCAAAGCTTTTGTAGTGAGACATCGTCACCACCGCGCTGCCGGATTTAAAAATAAATGTCTTGGCTTTGTGTCGGCATGAATTTTTGATAAATACTTCATCTTTGCGGCGGCATTTATCTCTCAGAGGGAGGCCATTATCTTGTGGAAATATCCTGAGCTCGCTGACGTTATCTTTCCTGTATTTTTATTAAGCGATGTGGGGGGAACAAGCAGCTGCTCGTATGTCACTGAGTGCTGCTCCTGATACAGAATTATTAATAGAGAGGGGCTGGGGGAGCCGGTGGGGTGTGGTGTCACCGTGGGCTTGGTGCCATTTGAAGTCTTGTGCAGTGGTGATATATGTATTTTTAACGGTGTGTTGTTTTGTTTATTCATAAAAGGGCAACTCTGGTGGTGATGGCCCCCCTGGTCCTCCTGGCGAAAGGGTAAGACAAGCTGGTTGGGCTAAAGCAGGACTCAATCCAAGCCTGTTAGTTTAACACAGCAGACGAGGCAGGTTTGCAGGGCTGAGGTGGTGCTGAGGGGTTTTTGCAGCGAGCATCCCACCGAGTACCCTGTTAAGCAGAGAGGGGAGGGGTAGGAAGCTCTCTGGAGCCAGGATGCAGCTTAGCATGCTTTGGTCAGCAAAAAGGAAAAATCTGTTTAGAAATACGAGGTGAAACGTCCTTGTGTGGAGCGAGGTCTCGCAAGTCACCTACAGCTCTTAGGTCCTTTCTGAGCTCTCCAGGGAAGGCTCAAATGGGACCTTGGGTGTCCTGTGTAAGCTTCGCTCTGTGGGAAAAAGGAAAATTCACCCATGGTGTTTGTGTAGACAGTCAGAGCCCTGGTTTTCTGGAGGAGGTGGTCCTCTCAGACCTCGTGCTTTTTTCTCCAGATAACAGCACGCGAGGTGGAAAATACTGAACCAATGGGACTTTCATGATTTTAGCCTCAATTTCTGCCCTTTTTTTTTTTTTCCTGGGTTTTGTTTTGTTTGTAAATTTTCTATAAAATTGTTGAGGGAGGAAATAGATGAAATTGGTCCCTGCTTTGCATCTGCTGGTTGTGACCACAGGGACGAGGCAGGGGCTGCTGCCGCTCCAGTGCAGCAGCGTGCTGAAGAGCATCAGCTGCCTTGCAGCACTGGCCCCAAAGCCACCGGGCTCTCTTCTTTTTCATTCCTGCATGAGCTGGTAGTTCCCGTGCGCTCTTACTTGAGCTGGGATGGGAAAAGACCTATTTTTCATTGCACTGGGAGGGAAAGGCTCAAAGCGGTTGAGAGCCCTATTCGTGTTTGCAGTGGTTTTTGCAGCTGGACAGGCCACTCAGTTAAACGTGCCCAGTGGTTCTTATCTCTCCATGCATTTTTTACAAGGGATAGCCCCGTGCAGCTGAATCTCGCACTTTGGGGCATTTCTTTGGGGTAGAAGTAGCTGGCTTTCCATATCTTTGTGCTCATCTGCTGTTCACACAGAGCTAGTATTTCATAGTAAAGCATTATAGGTTCCTTAACCATGTTTTCTGGCTTGTTTTGCATCCCAGGGACCACCAGGGCCTCAAGGACCGACTGGATTTCCTGGACCAAAAGGCCCCCCTGTAAGTAACTCTCTTGAACATGCAAAGAAATACGTAAGTCTTTCCCATCCAGCTGTGATTGCCTGTGCCAGCTCAGTCTTAGCCGCTTCTCTGACAAGCGGTGACGTACCCAATAAAAGGCATTACTGAGACATCATGATAATAACCCGACGGTTTAAGATTTTAAATAGCCAAGTAAATTGCAGCTGATTATAAATGTTCATTTCCTAATGACTCAGTATGGCTAGGATCTTTCATGGTTGCTCTGTTCTTTATTTTCCCTCTGTATACTGGGAGGACAGCACAACAGAGTAACACTTCTGTCTCTGCAATTATTATACACTGGTGGGGGACCTCAGAAACCTTTTTGGAGTGATTTCCTTCCCTCTGGTGAACAGCTCGCTCCAGCTCTGGACCTGTAAGATAAATCTTTCCTTTGGGAGATGTGTGGGAAAGGGCCATACCTCTTAGGGTTCTGAGCACCCCCATTTCACTGTAAAATGGGTGGGAACTAATGCAAGGAGGCAAGGAGATTTGATTCAGTCCTGATCGCGGTTTTACTACTGAGCACTTGGTTGTGTTCCTTCTCACTCTGGTTTTCTGCTGTAGGGTCCTCCTGGGAAGGATGGATTGCCTGGTCACCCCGGACAGAGAGGAGAAACTGTAAGTAGCCCAAAATCTCGGGCAGATCATTAGTCCTGAGTCTCGTCTTGCCGGTTGGTTTTTCTAAACCCTTCTGTGCAGCTGGGGAGATGTGGCCACACGTTTGGTTTCCTGGCAGGTCTGTGTCTCTCCAGCTGCACGGGATGATCTATGGGAAGCAACCCTCTTCTGAGCAGGACGGGTCGGTCTAATGATGATTTGGGTGAAGGTCGTGCACCAGCTCATCTCTCTCCGTCCCTTTAGTAGATTGTGGAGGTCAACACGTGCATCATGCACGGAGGAAAATAGGAATGGAGAGATGTAGAGATGCTGATGACCGGCATCGGAGGCAGTTGGGTTTCTGCCGTGACGGTGCTGCAGAGGCAGCTCCTCGCGAGGTGGGAGGATGTTGGCTGGGGCCGAGTCTGGGTCAGCACCAGCACTTGGTGTGGTGCTTGATTTCATGAGGTGGAGAAGCAGCTGGGGGGTGATTTCTGAGCAGCCCCTGCGGCCAGGCGTTGTACCCCAAGGACTCACCAAAGCGCTCATCCCTTTGCCCTCCCGAGGGTAAAGGTTGTGCCTCCGCTCTCTGGAGCGTTATGGGTAAAATCTGTGCTTTCTTTCCCACTCTGTCCTTTGGAGATGTGCAGGTTTTACGCCTCTCTATTCCAGAGACATAACTCTAGGGCTGTGATAGCAGAGATTTTTCATGCGAGACTGGCTCCATGCTTCGCAAGCTCAACTTTCCATACCCAGCTGTGTTAGGTCAGGGGCATTTTTATTTTCTCTGGAACCTGCAATGGGGAGAAATAAACGCCTTTCACTTATTGATGCACCATGTGGCCAACACCAAGAACTGTTGCACAGCAGAAAAGAATTACAGCCCAGTTTTGGCAGTGCTTGTTTAGAGAGGAAGGCAATTCCTGGCCAAGACGAGGGGTGCAGTGGTTTTGCTCTAGTTTTTCTGTCCGCACCGGTTACTGCAGGACGCTCGTGTATCAGCCGCTGCCTTAGCACCCGAGTAACAAAAGCACCTCTGCTGATGCTGCCTTTTAGCCAGACCTATGCCCAAGGGCCTCACCAAGTTTTGCTTAAGCCCCTCCAGCAATAATCCCTTGCTGCGACCCAGGCAGTGGCTCCTGGCTGTTTAGGTACCTCACTGTATCGTACGCATACTGCTTTGTCCATTTTAAAAGGTTTTGTTGCACAGATGTAATCATTGTTTCTCACCAAAGGAGAACGATGAGGCATGTGGAAGGTATGATACCCTGGCTGTCGTGCATCTCTGGTAGTCTGTTTTCTGCACCTTTTTTTGCTTGAAGGATACCCTAAGCAAAAATGACCCTTCTGCCATGTGTTCCTCTGCATGCAATAATTAGTATCTTTCTGTCTGGCATTTTTGGGGGTGTTTATTCTTTTTCCTCAGCTGTTTACCATCCAGCTCATTCGCTGTTGTTGGTATGTCCCTCTCCCCGACACTGCATGCTGCATGTTAGCTGATAGACTCTTTGTTCTGTGTTTATTTTACAGGAAAAAAACCAACCCAACTTCCTCTACTCAGCTTTGCATTTTTCTCCACTGCCTTCCCTAGCAAATGAGCATTAAAAAAGCTTTTCACATTATGCATTTTTCCCCTCAACTTATCACAGAACAATTTAATTAACTTGCCTGGCATTTGCTAAGCAAGGCAATGCAAATACTGCTAAGCGCAACACCAGGTATTTATTTACACCCCATAAGACTGACTTTAAGGCAATGATTGTGGTATTTTTAAACACACAGTCCTCAGGTCAGGTTAACTTAAAAGTGAAGAGAAGAGTTTTCACCTGCCAGAGCCTGGCTGTGACATTTAGTTTTCTTTCATCGAGTTATCTGTAACATCCAGGACACCTACATTCAAATCGGAAGAAGCAGTAAAAACTTTGCTTCTATCTGCTGTTAGCAACTTTGGAGACTGGAATAAAGCATCAAACTCCCAAGTCTGCATTAATATGAATGGAGACTGGGCTTTCAATTATTTGGGGTCTGAAAGTACTCCCTAATAGCTTTCTTCAGTCATTGCAGCAGTAGCTTACCTATCACAGGCAAATCCTTCCAGAAGACAAAAACTCTGTTAATCTGTGCCATGAACAAACTTGCAAAGATTACTTTCCTCTGCATCCTCTTAGGGTGCACGCAGACATGTGCAGACCCAGGTAGCAGAAGTCCCTTTTTTGTCCCCCCTTCCTTATACAGTGCCAAAAAGCAAGGAGAGAAACATCAAAACAATTAAATACTATTTCCACATCAGTAGCCTTGTCAGTGCACTCTGTACCTTCATGCAAGAATACCTACACTTGAAATCTGTGTGTCAAATACTTCCCTTTATTTTGCTTTTCATTTAGTAGCAAATAGGCCTGCTGAAGGATGCTGAAATATTTGGCCATATTAGATTGACAAAGATTGGACCTAAAAAAAATCATGAAAAATTCTAAAAACCCTGTGCCCAAGGCTCAAACAGGATAAAAGGAAACCCTTTTCTTCAGATAAATAAGAAAAGTCCTGCACAGAAATGGCTGAAATACTTTTCTACGATAAGAGTTTAAATTGTACATTCATTTCGCAAAGATGTTTTGCCATTTCCCCATCAATGACAGGATATTTTCTGTGATCTGCAGACAGCTAGAATAGCATTGAGTAGTTTTTTTAGCACGACACATTACCGTTGGCTTGGGATTTATCTGATCCTCTTTTGTGGCAATGAGAAAATAGCCTGTGTGCCCTAAATGATATTTCTCAAGCTTGTCAGCATGCTATAGTAAGAATGATAATTAATGTGCTTTTTAAAGAGTGGCTTAGGAGAGCTAAACAATTGCAGTGGTGATAGTTCGTTATTGTCACTCTTCAGAATGTCCTTATAAGTAGCTGTCATGGAGACTTTGCTACTCATCAGCATTTGGAGAGAAACACATTTGTGATTTCTTTCAACAGATGTTGATGAAGGAAATAAAGCTCCGCTCAGCCCCCAAGGCTGGTGGGCTGTGGGCTTCAGTGGGGCTGGAGATTGGTGCTGCTGGTGCCGAAAGTGGAAGACGGTCACCCAGCCTCCGAGCTCCTGGGAGCTAAGCCTAAAACAGATCTAAGCCTAAACCAGTACCAGAACGGGGAGCGGGAGAAGGGAAATGGCTTTTAAGAATTGCTTAGCGAGAAGAAACTCGCACTGACTTTTTAATAGCCATTTACTTTATAGGTTTTGAGTGTTTTTATGTATGTGGCCAGTCCTTCAGCCAAACCACAGTAGCTCCATCAAAACAGCAGAGCTGAGCTTTGAGAATCTCTTTTTCTTCCTCTGTTTCACCCCTGTATAAATGTACAAAGGTGTATTTTCCACCTTCTCTTTGGTTTCTTGTTTCTTTTGTCTTCGGGTGTCCATCCCTTCCCAGTCAGTAGTTTCAGCAGAGGAGGAGCAGTCGGGAGCAGTCTGTGACCCTCGCTGGAGTACTGCTTGGCAGAAGTGTCATCTCTTTCTCTTTTACCTTTCTCTAACAGGGTTTCCAAGGCAAGACCGGCCCTCCAGGACCCCCTGGTGTCGTAGGCCCTCAGGTAAGAAACAAATGCTCGTGCTTGCACCAGCCCTCTGCAGCTCACCTTCACCAGATGGGCACAGCAGGCTCACACGGCTCTCATGGTTCAGCTGGAGCTGCTGGGACCGCAGGTTATACAGCACAAAGACTCTTCTTCCAGGGAAGGCAAAGTCATGTGGAAGCAAGCTTGGTGGCTTTGAAATTCCCGGCCAGGCTATGAAATAGCCCAGTGGGTCCCAGCCCACCTTGTCGAGGCGTTAGGATGGGATTTAGACAACATGCCTGAAGGTTGCTGTAAATAAGGTGGCTCCTGTGAACTTGACAGACCTCCCTTGGTGTAAAGTTGGTGTAGGGTGAGAGAGAGACCAGCTACACACAACCTTAAAGACCAAAGGACCTTAAGCGACCAGAGTGTTAAATGTGATCTCAAAGGGCTGTACGGCTGCCGGGGCATTCAGGGCTGTGTAAGCGTGATGCAAGAGCGCTCTTGTATGTTATGAAGAAGAAATGCATCCCTCTTTAACATAAAGTGCTGCTAGATTCTGTCAGAGTTGGGCTATTTGTCTTTTAGTCGCCATGAACTCTGTGCAATCTGGAAATAGTAACTGCACAACCAGAATTTGTACCCCTTCAGTACAGGCATGCAAGGCTCGTGGATCAGTTTTGTAGGCAGAGTCCTAGACCGAGTGGGACTGGCTTTGGGCTGAGTCTTCTTTCCTGAACTGCTGGGGAGGTTGCTTTTTAATTAGAAAGTAATTAATTTGTCTTCTTTAATGATAGTGTAAAGTCCCTGATTGGTAAATTCCCTGATTAGGGGCAATTCCCTGACTGTGTCTGTCTTCTCAAGTGCAAATTAGATTGTATAGCAATTTTATTTGGCTCTGCTGCATGTAGTTAGCGTGATCTGTGGCTGCTGAGCGATCGCAATGTTATCGTTCTGCTTACACTAAGTGGCACCCTGCAGCATGACATGAATTACAAGCACCGTCCCAGCAGACATCAGCGTGCAGGGATGTTATAGTCTTGTGCATATGGCTTTTGTCCTCCTCCAAAATGGGCCACTTGGGAACCTTCTGCACTGGGCCTTATGTTACACTCGTCACCGTTAGTGCCCACATACAGCACAGAGGCAGGCAGTAATTGCTGTGTAGTACAAGCCTAATCCATTATTTATGCCCCATATAAGGAAGAATCAGCATGATTGTAGAGTACTTAGGAAGTTTTCAATTAAAAAACAAACAAACAAACAAAAAAAACCCAACAAAACAAACCACCTAAGCATAATAGTTGTAGTAATAGTATCTCAGTTATGTGAATGCTTTCATTCCAGAGGTTCCCAGTGCCTCCAGTCTGCCAAGTGCAATGTTGCCCACTTCCAAAATAAGGTCCCTTTAGATGCCAAAGGAGGCATCTCTCCAGGGATTCCTGGTGGCACTGCAGGGGACAGCTAAGGGAAGGAGCATCTTCCGTCCCACTGCAACCTAAAGGACTAAACTGGTAGCCTGCACCTCTTCCTTCGTTGGTTGTGCTGCTGATACCCAACACCTTCTCCCCAATCTCTGTTTCTTCAGGGTCCCACTGGTGAGACTGGGCCAATGGGCGAGCGGGGGCATCCAGGCCCTCCAGGTCCCCCAGGTGAACAAGGTCTTCCTGGCCTCACTGGAAAAGAAGGGACCAAGGTAGGGACTAGCAGCCTACTGAATTCATCCTCCTTGGATGCCTGTGTCTCTCCCAGAGGTGGAGAAGGATGATTCAGAAAAGACATGATGCTTCGCAGTGTCTCATCACAACTTGAGCCCAGAGAGAAGAGCTGGGTCTCTCTGGAGTCTGCAGATCCTCAGCTATTTATCGCTGTCGTTGCAGGGGGACCCCGGTCCCGCTGGTCTCCCAGGGAAGGATGGTCCCCCCGGTTTGCGAGGCTTCCCCGGAGAGAGAGGTCTCCCTGGCCCCATTGTGAGTAGAAGCTGCCCGGTCCTTCCAGCGGGAAGGATGCCCAGGCGGTGCAGCACCCATCCCCCAAAATGACTTTGTTTTCTTCCCTCCAGGGTGCTCCAGGGCTGAAAGGCAACGAAGGTCCCCCAGGCCCCCCAGGTCCAGCAGTGAGTATCCTTGCCCTTACAGGCACCATCTAACGCATTTACAAGCTTGACAAGTCAAAACAGAGGGTTAGTCACAGCTCAGCACTTTATCCATTATTTCCTTTGCACTAGCTAACGACTTGCTGGATATTGCTTTATTTTACAAGACACGTGTGTAATAGCTCGGTCATTTTGTCGTGTCAGCTATGAACATACGTGACAAGCGGAGGGAACTGGAATGATTCAGGGCGTCGAGAATTTTGCTTCTAAGTCACCTGCTGTCCCTCTGAAAGTTGTCCCCACTTGAGATGTGTGCTCAATGCAGCCCTCCTGGAAGAAAATACTCATCATCCAACCCTCCCTGCTGCATTGGCCATGAAATGGCTCATGCTCTTGTTCCAAGCTGATAATGTGCCCCCAGGAACTGAGCTCCCTGCACCATCCAGAGGAGAACCCAGCCCTTCCAGAGATTTTAATTTAAAAAAGATCTTCGGGACCCCTTAGGCTGATGGTACCAAGTCATCGCATGGTGGTCACCCCATCAAATGTGCTCACTTACTGACGATGCATTTACAGCATCCTACTGCTGGGTCTCTTTCTGTCTGTATATAGATGAAGCTCGATACTCCAGTTAATGCTTCCTTCCTTCTTCTCCGAACAGGGCTCTCCCGGTGAGCGCGGTCCCGCGGGATCAGCCGGCCCCATAGGCTTGCCAGGGCGACCTGGCCCCCAGGGACCTCCGGGACCCGCAGGTGAAAAGGGAGCCCCAGTAAGTACCAGTATAAAGATTAACAGCTGTGTGTCAAATAGAAGTGTGTATAGTAGGAAGCTGAGCATGGAGACATTCCCTGGGGTAGGTGTATAAAAGATACAAAAAAAAAAAAAGAAGGAATTTAATTAGAAAGGAGTTTTCTCATCTTGGGTACATCAAACGGCTGAACGTTAGCTGCTCAGCTGCCCTGTTTGTGACACCCGTGCTATCAAAAATGGATATGATCCCAGGGACTGAAATGTCTTCAGGCAATGAGAAGGGATGAGGACCGAACAGGTGAAATGACAGCCTGTGTGACCTCCTAGTGACAAACAGCCAAAGGACAGGCCTCTGGGCAGAGAAGTGAGCCAACCCCGGCACCGCTTACGAGGATGCAATGGCAGCAGCAATCTCCGCTGAGCCCAAATAAAGCCTTACCCTCGCTCTGCCCTGGCTGAAGGACCCACGCAAAGGTGCTGTGGAGTTTTTCAGCTCCGCTTCCCGGGATGCCGCGTGCTGTCACAGCATCGATGCTCCCAGGCATCCCGCTGGCACCCGTGGAAAGAGCTGCTCTCAGCAGAGCGCGGCTGAGTCCTGCCATATGGTCCCTCTCCCGAGCGTTCACCAGCCAGCCCGCACAAACTCTCACGTCTTTCGCTCCCCAGGCACGTGCGTGAAATGTCACGTGCGGGCAGGAGAGAGTGGGCTGGGATGGCTATTTCTGTCCCCGAAGAGCACAGCGCCGTGACAGTCCCGAGGAGGGAGGCTGTGCCTCTAATTCACACCCCAATGGTTTTGCAGGGACTTCTGGGTTGCCTGCCTCAAGCTTGAGCTCAGCTTCAGACCCAGCAACGTGAGCAAATGCTGGCATCGGTGATTTCAGACTACATGAGGATACTTACTTGATTGATTGTTGTTATCAAAAATGTTTAACAGCCACTGTATTCCACATTTGCTGGCTTATTAGAAACTCCAGCAGCTAGTCCAGAGGCAAGAATTTCCTGGTGAATCAGCTTTATGAACATCTGTCCTGCCAAGTACCTATATGATGTATCAGTGGACAGATGAGTAGGCAATTTATGTGGCATCTAATTATTCAGAAGACAGCACCCAGGACTCAGATGCAATTAAATTATGTACGAGGAAACTGAAAAATATTCACTGTTCGGTTCCTATAAACAAATTCAGTTGAAGGCTCCAGGTCTGAGGAATATGGGTGGATGTTTAAGCCGGAGGCCAGCAGAGATTGCTTTATTCACTTCAGGTGTTTTCCTTTGTCCAGGAGTTCAGGAGGGAGCTCGGGGTCTCCTGAGAAACCCCCATTAGCTGGGGATCAGCCAGGGAGGGAACAGGCACCGAGTGCTGGGGCAGCCAGGATGAGAATCAGTAATAACTGGCTTGTGGGAATAAAAATTAGTTGGGGTCTTGTTTGTCATCCAGAGAGAGATGGCAGAGGGTTCAGATTAAATCTGATTATGTTGCTATAGCAGTGAAATTGCAGCTGTGATCTGGGTATTCACCGTTCAGATTTGTTTGTTCTTTCTTTATCTCTTGAGAGAGAAATGTTGTCTTGTTTCAGACAGAGAGCCTGATGAAATATCAGCTGGAAACTGGTTTTGCTATACATGCCTATATAGTCAGGGGTCGTTAGCAGCTGAATAAAATGTTACTGGGGTGTAATGGGTTGGTTGGAGGGTGGAGGAGAGCTCTGTGTGACCTACCTGCTTGTTCTGCTTCCAGGGTGAGAAGGGTCCTCAAGGACCGGCTGGCCGGGATGGCATCCAGGGCCCGGTGGGACTGCCGGGTCCAGCAGGTCCCGTCGGCCCCCCTGGAGAGGATGGAGACAAGGTGGGAGCAGCTCCCTGTCGCGCAGGGTCATTCTGGGAAGGAACTGGGAACCGTGCCCCATTGCCACCGCGCTGCTTCCACCGCCTCGGGTTGGATGTGCTGCTGGTCGTAACCCAAGGATATTTTACGGCGCTTGCAATGCCACGGGATCGGCGGCGTCCGATCTGGGGAGCAGCAGGCAAATTGGGCTGTGTGTGCTCTCTGCCAGCCAAACTGCTTGCCGAAATCCAGTTAGCCTCCCCCGAAGCCTGTAGCAGGTGGCCTGCCTGGGGGTGCCTGCCCTTTCCACGTTAATTACCTTTCCCCACTCTCTCATTAAGCCCCTCCGGACTGGAGGATTCTTAGAAAACATTAGCTGGGACGAATCACTCACTGGTGCTAACAAGGTCTGCAAAATGATGCTTCTTGCATCGCGTGGCAGCCAAGGAAAGTTTTAGGATGTAAAAGGGTTTGGTTACACCTGGAGTGGCCAAATCTCTGGCCTTTTTTAGAACATGCTGGGGTGTTTCTGTGGGAATTGGCATCTTTGGGATGAGGGTGCAGATGCACAAGGCTATTACTTGAATGTTGAGGTATGAAAGTGGTCACCAAGTGAACTAACTGTGCCCCTTTGTACCTGGCAGGGCGAGATCGGGGAGCCTGGCCAGAAGGGCAGCAAGGGCGACAAAGGGGAGCAGGTGAGTGGGGTGGATGTCATCGTAGCTGCTTCCCTGGAGGAGTGTGCTTTTGTCGTGTGACTTGCTGGAAAGAGAAAACGATATCATTTTAATTTCTTTCTGTCACTGCTTCATCTTCTCCTTTGCTTCATCAAATACCCACACGATGTAAAAAAAGAGTGAGTGCCTGAAGTGTGAGGCTCCCGCTCCCAGGAACACACTGAGATGTTTCCATGTCACCCCTGTACTGTGTAAATATCTGTGAAACATTAGCAGCCCTTGCTATTGAACTTGGGTGTCTGGCTGTAGTTCTTCTAGTTGCTTATATCACACTGATGCACCCTTTAAGTGCTGCTCAGAGCCTGAGGAACGGAAAATAAATTACACATAAGTCTCTAGAGAGAGATGAGTGGTGTGATATTGCTTCGCTGGAGCAAAAACTCGTTTAGACATGCCTGCCGTGCCACTGGCACCAGGGCTGAGGGATGTTGGTGTGTCGGGGGAGACCTGACCTTGTCCTCCCTGTTTTGGGAATTAATGCTTGTTTAATGGAGGCTGTGTTGAAGGGCATCACCTTTTCCAGGTGAGTTTTTTACTCTGATCCTAATGGTGACATTGCACTTCTGTTTCGTGACAGGGTCCACCAGGTCCTACCGGCCCGCAGGGTCCAATTGGTCAACCTGGCCCAGCTGTGAGTATTGTCCTTTCTTGGCAGAAATCCTCTCTCTTGCCGTAAACTGTCCCGGGAAGCGCTGCAAAGAGTGGCAGTTTCTGCCTGGCGCTGCCGATGCCCAACACACGAGGAGGGCGTTGTGGCAGGAGGTGGTGGAGATGGGGCTTTGCATCTACGTTGTGTCTTTGCTAAGCTGTGTTAGACTCTTTCCTCGTAGGGTGCCGATGGAGAGCCAGGTCCTAGAGGACAGCAAGGCCTCTTTGGTCAGAAAGGTGACGAAGGACCTCGAGGTTTCCCTGGTCCCCCTGGCCCAGTGGGCTTGCAGGTAATTTGCAGCATTGAGGGAGGGCTTAGGGTCATGAGAGCTGGGGTTCCACCTGAGATGTTCACAGGTAAAACTCGTCCCCTCCACCTCCACAGGGCTTGCCTGGGCCACCTGGTGAGAAGGGAGAAACGGGTGACGTTGGGCAAATGGTAAGATGCTTTCAAACGTCTTTTTTCATCACTGACAGACATTGCTCTAAGAAACATGTCTTAAATTTGTCTCCTCTTTCTTTCAGGGCCCGCCAGGCCCACCTGGACCCAGAGGTCCATCTGGACCACCAGGAGCAGATGGTCCACAGGGTCCTCCCGGGGGAATAGGAAATCCTGGTGCAGTAGGAGAGAAGGTAAAGCATCCAGACAAACCCGACTGAAGCCCACAGGAGTTTGCTACGACGCTCACGCAGGGGCTTTGCTACATCAGCAGAAAACTCACCACCCTGCAGAAACAGGAGTGTGATCACCCTCTTTTCCCCTCTGCAGGGTGAACCTGGTGAATCTGGTGAGCCTGGTCTTCCCGGCGAGGTTGGCCTCCCGGTAAGTACGTTACGGGGTGCCTCTTGCTCTGATGGAGAAGAGCTTTTCTTCAGTGGTCTCCCACGAGGAACTGGTTGAAGAGGTGTCAGACAGGCGTGGATGTGGATGGGGCTGCAGGGACTGAACCAGCCATGTCCTTGGTTTGGGTATCGGGCGACGCATCGCCATGTTCCTGGGTATTTATAGTATAACGTTTAGTCACCGAATATGGGCTACCCACGACTGAACAACACAAACACCATTTAATCTTTGTGGGAAGGGACTGCTAAATCCTGTCCTCGTGTTTTGAGATACAAACAGAGCTTCTTTCTCAGAATTGATTAGAGGATAATTAGAGATCAGTAAGTTGTTTTCCTGGATAATAGAAACACCCTTTTTTCCTTTACAGGGTCCTAAAGGTGAAAGAGGTGAAAAGGGTGAAGCAGGTCCCTCTGGTGCTGCTGGTCCCCCCGGACCCAAAGGTCCACCAGGTGATGATGGTCCCAAAGGCAGCCCTGTAAGTACCCCCTCCTGTCCAGGCAGTGCTTCCTTTTCTTGCCCAGCAGAGATTTCTGCATGAAAAAATGTTTTCCAGAGATTTTTGTGGAAATTTGAAATAGTTTACCAGCCAGAGAATTGCTCCTCTCAAATTACGTGATATTAGTCCCCTTTTTTAGGGTGCCAGTGAGGAAAAGACCCAGCTGTACCATATCTTCCAGCAATACTTGAATTATTAGTCCTTTTTGCAGGTTATCAGAAAACTCACCCCTATGGAGAGGCCCTGCTGTAGATTTACTTTGCGCTTGAGCTTACATATTGCCAAGGTCCTCTGCACTAGAGCAAGGCTTCCAAAATAGCGTAGAGAGGATTTATTTGAATTTGGGAGTTGTAACTCTAGGGTCAGATCCCTGCTGATGCTAATTGCTATAGCTCTATTGAAGCCAGTAGAGCTATACTGATTTATACCAGATGACAATGGTACAGTATTTATCTTGCCAGCTTCTTTGATGCTTTCTGGCTGAAGAAATTTATTATGCGATAAGCAAAGATGGCATGAAACAGCAGAGGAGGCAGGGGAGTTAGTCATCTCTCTTAACAGATGGGGTTTTGGGATATCACGTTATTGGTTGAAGCCTATTGTCTGAACACTGGTCTCAGAATCATTTGAAGTACACAATAGACATTGTATGGAGAAGAATGGCGAAGTGTTTTAGTCATTAAATGCTTTGAGAGGATCTTCATGTGAAAAATGTTACACATCATGTAGTAAGCAAAAGCAAAATCTTCTAATCTGCGCATTCCCCAAAGCTGCGACAATTTTGCTGTTGCTTGTCCAATGTATTTACGAAAAGTTAGATGAAACTCCCAGCGTTGCCTCTGGAACTTTGCGTAGTCTGGCTGCAGAGCTGAACTGGTGGCTGTGACAGGGTGAAATTACTGAAGATGCAAAGATGGGGTGTGATCTGGGATTGTGTTTGAGGGTAGGGAGTTGGGGTTTTGCTCTGTAGGGTGACTCCCTGTGTTGTCGCTGGGGTAGCAGGCACTAGCGCTCTGCATCTCAAGATGCAATATCTCTGACTTGGGAATATCCTTCTTCTCTTTTTGCAGGGTCCAGTTGGTTTCCCTGGTGACCCTGGTCCTCCTGGAGAACCTGGTCCAGCTGTAAGTGTCTCACAGAAGGGCAGTTAGGTTCCTCCTCTTGGTTTAGTGAAATACGACTGTGTGCCACTTATTCACCAGCAGCTCCTCTGGCATTTACTCTTCCTTTGCTTGGGAAAGAGTAGGAAGTCCCACCATAAGTCTGTCTGACCACACTATGACCTTTGCGGCAGTAGCTCTACGAATGCTGCTCTCCACAGTATTTGACACAGGGCGTTTGCTGTTGCCAGTGTTCTCAACGAGAGATGGGCAGGGATGGTGCCTGGTGACGTGAAGACCAGCTGAACCACATCTGCTGCTGCTAACACTCTGCTCAACTCTATTCATACCCTAAATACGCCTGTTTGTTTCTTTCTTCTTCCTTTTTAGGGTCAAGATGGTCCCCCTGGTGACAAAGGTGATGATGGCGAACCTGGACAGACTGTGAGTAACCGGATAGATGAGATCTGTTCCCCATCAGTCCCCACAGTTTCTATGTGTAGGTCCAAGGATTTCTAACACAGGAGGACATAGAGCATCTAATTCCCACCAGCTTCTGCTGCACTGGTCCCCTCATGCCTGTCCCTCGTGTCTGTATCAGCCTGGTTGCTGCCATCCATTCAGCTTGTTCAGCAATACGTGCTGAAAGCAAAAATTAACTTACAGAAAAACAAAGTCTAAGTCTTTCATTTTAACTTTGCCATGCCTTATGGTATTTCATGGTGGGAAGGGATAAAAGAAGATACCACCTGCACCCCCGAGGAGGTGTCAGTTGTACTGGCCGCCCACACCTCGACTTAGCACAAACTCTGGATCTCAACTCAAGTTTTACACATTTGCTCCTCCTTCCCACATCTCGTGGTGCAGTTATGGCTTGTTCTCCTCCTCTCTCCATCTAGGGTTCCCCTGGTCCCACGGGAGAGCCAGGCCCCTCCGGACCCCCAGGAAAAAGGGTAAGCTGATTGTTCAGGAGTATTTTTCCAAATGTATTTGTATTGACTTTTTGAAACTAATGTTATGACTATATCTGCACTAAATGCAAGACAGTAGTGTGTAAAATAAATAATAATTTGTAAAAAATTCGATGCGCCATCCACAGTCATTGGAAATTGACGGGAAGTTGTCAACCATGGATTTTTTTATGATTTTAACACCCAAAAGAAAATACAAGTGTGAGGTGCTCCTGCTCTTCCTGCCTTGCTGGCAGAGCCCAGGAATTCATTTAGCAAGAAGCTAATTTAAAAAGCTTTTCAGAGATATTTGTCTCCATTTTGTCTTCTTCCCTGGGGCTGTAGCATCATTTTGCTAATTCCAATAGACCATTTCAGATCAGTGTTATCTGATTGTGTTTTGCATCTATTATGTGCTTTCTCTAGGGCCCTCCTGGTCCAGCCGGTCCCGAAGGAAGGCAAGGAGAGAAAGGAGCCAAGGTAAGAGCTGAATGGGATTTCACTTCTGCTATGTCCTTTGTATGCCAAAAGGATCACCCTCTGATGATGCTGGTGTTTTAAAGACAGTGATTTTGATTTTGCTGAATTTGGGGCCATTGGCCTCAAATTTAAGTTTATGTTTCATCTTTGAACAAACTCTGTGGAGATAATTAGGGCTTGGTAAGGTCATGGGAATGTTTTTCTTGTTTTGAAATTACAAAGTGCCATATTTGGCAATTTAACGTGTTGTAAATAATACGGCATGCACAGCCCTACGTCCTTTCCCAGGGCGAACACAGCATTATTGGACCGTCGTTGTTTTGGTAGGGGTGGTGGGGAAATGTAGAGTGGGATTGCAAATTATAGACCCAACTGTTGCGGCAGCTGCAGGAAGACTGATGGTGGAGGATGTCCTCTGCTAGCTCATCTCCCAGCCGAACCCAGGAAAAGCTTTCTGCTCCAGAGAGTTCACAGGCAAAGGGCGGTTCCTGCTGGAAATCAGCAGAAACAGGCAAGGCTGAAAAGTGAAGGAGTTTGGAGACTTGTCCTCAGTCCGTAAGGAGTAGGGAGCAGTAGGAAAATCAACGAACAGAAAGTTTTACGTGCTTTGCATGGACCTGCATTCACTCATTGACATCCCAGCAGCAGCCACAGCGTATTTGAGAAGATCGTTTGGTGCCCCAATGCAAATTAAACCATGCTGCCTCTTGCATCTAGGGTGAAGCTGGTTTGGAAGGACCTCCTGGGAAGACTGGCCCAATCGGTCCCCAAGGTGCTCCAGGGAAGCCCGGCCCTGATGGCCTTCGAGGGATTCCTGGTCCAGTCGTGAGTATTCCCAAACTGAGCAAAGTCTGAGAAAGCACCAGGAACGACCCTGCCCAGAAGCTTTCCCATAACCCATCAGCCTTGGAAGATGCCTTTCTCCCAGCGTAATGTTCTGTCTATGCTTAAATGCCTGACAGCAGGTAAAACATATTTAGTGGAAATAATATAACAGTGAATATCATCTCCCAGCATGTTTTATTTGAGTCTTGGGTCTGCTTACCCGCTCTCCATGGGTGAGAGTTTCCATGACCTCCAAAGTCCCTTTTCCAGTAGAGATTTGAGCATGAAAGGAACATAAATCCTTGATGTTTTATGGCCTTTACCATCTGTGAGAAGTCAGGGCAAATGTTCCCTGGCACAGGGACCAGGTGAGGATGGGTGAATAATCAGAATAATCCCAACTGGGAGCACTGCTGTCGTGAATGATTGTTTTGAGGGAATTGCACTGTTTTACAGGGTGAACAAGGTCTCCCGGGATCCCCTGGCCCAGATGGTCCTCCAGGCCCAATGGTATGTCCAGACCATCAAATTCCCTGAGTTTTTGAAATGGGTGAATGCATTTTACATTAATTCATTCTCTCTTTTGTTTCCCCCCCGTCTCCCAAAGGGCCCGCCGGGTTTGCCTGGTCTTAAAGGAGACTCTGGTCCTAAAGGGGAGAAGGTGAGAATGGCACGCACCATCTCGCTGCATGACCTGATGCCGCCATCTGGGTGTGGGGGGGAAAAATGTCGTTGTAGAGGGCTCCTGTGGCTGGCAGGACAAGGCTGAAAGTGCCACCAGCCCCGTGTGCTCTCTCTCCTGCTCTGGAAGCATTGGACATATCTTCAGAGGAGAGATGGAGAGTTGTGAGTGTGCCCCAAAGGATGAACCAGGTTGTGCTGTGGGTCAGCGTGTGCCACTGCCTGCCTGGATCCAAGACTGGGTTTCCCGTCCCCACGTCACCAGCTCTGATGACGACAAGATGACACGGAGCAGCTGAATTGCTGCATTCCCCTACGTCAGCCCTTGCAGTCCACGGCAGCTCTAGTTGTCAGAGGCGCTTTAGCAGAGGGCATAGGGAGGTGCAGACACCTGGCTTGCTTTAGGGCATGATTCTCAACCTTGTAGAAATTTATGTAATATGTGTTAGCGCACAAAATGAGCAGGTGCTCTGGTGCAGCTTTGCTTTTTCTATATTTGTAGCATTTTCTGTTGCAAAAAGCTAGTGCTCTGCTCTGCTCTGCCACTTCCAGGTGTCAGGGATAGCTACAAACTCCTATCACCTTGCTTAGATATTTGGGGTTATATCTAGAAATGTCTTTGCTGGGTAGCTTTGGCATTTAGTTACCTCCATTGAGAGATCATAATTAACATCTGCTGTTTTCCTCTAGGGTCATCCAGGTTTAATTGGTCTTATTGGACCGCCAGGAGAGCAGGGAGAAAAGGGTGATAGAGGTCTCCCAGGCCCCCAGGGTTCAGCAGGACCCAAAGGAGAGCAGGTAAGTATTCTGTAAGACCTTAATTAAATGTGGTTTTTTGCTGTGGGCTTTGCTGCCTTTGAGCAGGTACGGCATAGCAGAGATGGTCAACCTCGGCAGGAGACTCTTGCTAATTTTTGAGGAATATTTTCTATATTAATGTAGTTTATTCTACATGTGAAATGTAGAGATGTTCCAAAATGATCCATTTTAGTGGAAAGCAGATTCTCAAGGATCATATGAAAAGAGTTGAATAGACTTGGAAGGATGGTAACATTAAATATGCATCTAGAGGACTGATTTTTAAAACTGTGTGCCTAAATGAGATATAAAGTTCCCTGGTCATGCTCTTGTCTGGATCACACACACACTTAAAAACCAGTTAAACCTCCAGATTTGAATGGAGTCCTCCAAAAGCTGTGAGCAGCTGTGGTCAACTCACAGTGGTCAATGGTGCGCAGATGTTAGTTGTGTAGATATAGACCAGCATCGCTGCATGCAAGTCAACGTTGTTCTGCTTTTATTTTTCAGGGTATCACAGGTCCTTCTGGACCAATTGGACCTCCAGGGCCACCAGGATTACCGGTATGTGACATGTAATTATCTTTTAATTTCTCAGGAGCTACACAGCCCCTCTGGTGTCACCTTTGTGCTCCCAGATACCCAGCTCGGTCCTTCTGGCCTGACCTTGTATGAGGATGCTGATGGGAAGGGGGGTTGCCCAGCTGAGCCCATTATAAACACTTGCATTGAGTTACAGGAGTACTGGGGGGTGACGCACGAGGTGAGAGATGGGCACAAGGGACGCGGCGTGATCGAGGCAGGGAAATTAGCCCACCCTGTTTCTCTCCCCCTTTCTTTTGGATTATCTACAATCACACGGTGATTTCTTGCACTTTTTGCTATTTGCATTTTTTTTTCACTGGGTGCCCAAAGACGGCAGCCTGCACCCTTGGGCGACCAGTATTTGCTCTTGCTGGGTGTCCTTAGCACGGAGCCAGGAACAGCTCCAGGTTACGGTAATCACACAGCAGCTTTTCCAGTTGCCATCCGGGCAGGAGTGTGGAGCGCTGACACAGATTGGTCTGACACAAACGCTTTTTTGTACGTTGGCAAACGAAAGCAACGCCGAACTCAAGTGGATGTGAAACAGAAAGGAAGTGAATTAAAAAGACCACCTTGTATAACATTACTCTGTCTCTCCCTAAGGAGAGACCGATGACTTCTCTGCTAGGAAACGTACTGACTCCTTTCTGTATTTTTCTCTATACAGGGTCCACCTGGTCCCAAAGGTGCTAAAGGATCATCAGTGAGTATAGACATTGTTAAACAAAGAGGCTGAGGAGCTCTTATTAAGTGCATAACCTGCTGCGACTCCTCCACATCAGTGGCATTAAGGCAATTAGCCAAAGATGACTGTAGCAAATGTAGCCTTTTCAGGCTGTCTAAGCCCAGAAATTATAATTGGGAAAGGTTTCTATTGCACACACTGTACTTCATTGAACATCAGTGCAGCAAAGATCATAAGGAGGAATCCAGTGCATCGTCCTTAGGAGAAAAGCTACTGCTGTAAAGTGGAGGGTATTAAAAATAGACTGTGAAGCGGGAGGTGGCAAGCTGAAAAGCAAAGAACTCTGTGAGAAATGCGACACTGAAGCGAGCTTCATGTTACAGATCTCCTATGCAGACAGCTAAAAATTCTTCTTGGGCAACTTCCTAATGTCTTTTTCCCAAGCAGAATTCAATGTTTTATTAATTTTAAGATTTTACTTGATTTATATAACTGTCGAATTGATTTAGAGAGTTAACGTTTTCATGCGTTGGAAGGATCCTTCCTCTTCCATAGGAAGCCTAAGCAAAATTTGACTGTTTAACCTCAAGTGTTTGATCTTTTCTTTTACCTAAGCATCGAAAATAACCAAAATAAATATTTTCTTGGGAGGGTGCAGGGAGACTCCTCTTGCGTGCCTGAAGGGACAGGGAGAAAGTTTTTTGCCACAAGAGACCATTAAAAGAAATCATGTTTGGGATGTGATATGTGACGAGTGCTTTTTCCTGAGTGACTCATGTTTTTTCCCTTGTTTTTCCACCCAGGGTCCAACAGGTCCAAAGGGTGAATCAGGTCTTCCTGGGCCCCCAGGACCTCCTGTAAGTAGAACCCATTACATGAAGTGTGAAATGAGGTTCAGATTTAATGGGTGTTGTAAAGTTAGGAAGTGGAAGATTCCTGGACAAAGATTCAGCATCTCAGGAGTCCTAGCAAAGGATTGGCATCTCTTAGAGATGCTGGGGAAGAAAGTAGGGTGTGAAGGGAGAAGTTACTAATGGGAAGATGACAAGAAAAGATGGACGCAGTGTTCAAGCCTAGTAGCCAGGGGTTTTATCAGAACCATCACGGGTGTTTTACATGTCTAGTGTGTATCTTGTGATGCTGTTTCTCAGCGCCGGTGGCTGCTTTGGCCATCTCTTCCCTCTCTTCCCCACTACCAATACAGTGAGAAGTGGTGTCTTCTTTCCCCGCAACTCAGGGTCCTCCTGGAGAAGTTATCCAGCCACTGCCCATCCAATCTTCCAAGAGGACCAGGCGAAATATTGATGCCAGCCAGCTGGTGGACGATGGAAATGCCGACAACTACATGGACTATGCAGATGGCATGGAGGAAATTTTCGGCTCGCTGAATTCCTTGAAACTGGAAATTGAGCAAATGAAGCATCCATTGGGCACTCAACACAACCCAGCGCGTACCTGCAAGGATCTGCAGCTCTGTCACCCCGATTTCCCAGACGGTGTGTCCCGGGACAGAGGGGGTGCGGGGAAAATACTGGGGTTTTCCCAGCTCCACACAGTGAATACAAGCGAGTGCAGGAAGAGAAGTAATTTGGGGAGGCCCTGGCCCTGGTGCCCCATGAGGAATGTGACTGACAGAGAAGGAATACGTAGAGAAGAGTTGGCCTAGATGATCGTTGTAGGTCCCTTCCAACTGAAATATTCTATTCTAGGAATGGGGATATATGATGAAAAATAGCTATTCCTGTAAGGTGCCACAGTATTATGTGGAATCAGAACATAGTCAGTTTTCCAAAAAATACATATAAATAGTAGCCTGTGACAGAGATGAAACATCCCGGGCAAGACGGTTGCTGAAGTGCCCACCGTTCTTCCTTCACCGTGCTGATTCTTTCTTCCCTTCTTTTCCCTCTCGTGCATCCAGGTGAATATTGGGTTGATCCTAACCAAGGATGTTCCAGGGACTCTTTCAAAGTTTACTGTAATTTCACAGCCGGTGGAGAGACTTGCATCTTCCCTGATAAGAAATCTGAAGGAGTAAGTCCACACAACTTCCCCCTCCTCCCATATCATGGTGATAAGAGATTGTTTCCTAATATGAATATTTATAGATAGTCAGTTTCAGGACAATTGAACAATAGGAAGCAAGGATTAAAGATACAGAACCTTTCTTTGTTACACAAGTTTGGCTTCTAAAATAATAAGGAATACAAAAGAATATGTTTACAAAGAGAATTTCTTTGAGTAAGGCAGATTTAAACGGTGATTTGGGACAAGTCTTTGATGATCTCCCAGGCATAATAAAATAATTTTTTTTTTTACTTTCCTTTACGAAGGCAGAGGTGCGTGTTGGCGCAGGAACTGCAGCTCCCCATGAGCTTCATTTAACTCATTCCTTGTCTTCCTTCCTGCAGCCGGGCTGCCACTCTGCTGTCTGCATGCATAAGCACCACTGATTCCTCTACCCTTAGTGTGTCTTCAGGCAGATGAGATGAATGTTTATCTCCTGTCATTTTTTCCTGGTGTTTTTTTGTGGGTGAATGATCCTAAATGATTGCAACTAGCCTCAGCGCTCTTCCTGGCATGGATGCACAAGGCTGATTAAGTCAGTTGTGTAATGATGTGCATAGCTCAACCATACTCATAATTTTTGTCCTGTACCCATGCACTCTGTTTTCCAGAGCTGCTCTCCCCGATGCCTGGGGACCAGCTCTTGCACTGGCCAAGCAGAAACTCTTGCAAAGTGGCCTGGGGGAGCTCTCTCAGTATCACAGTTGTGCTCCAGCTGGGTTAAGATGCAGAAAAAACTGTGCACTCCAGCAAAAGCCTTGCTGAATTTCTTCCGCCAGAAATATGTGCCAGCACAGGACAAATAACATGCAACGTAAATCTTCCTTGAGTTTTTGTTAGGGCTGTTTAAATAGGAGATGGATTTCTTCTCCTTTGCATTAACTTGCCATGGCTCTCCTCAAAATGCTGACAGCTTAAAAAAGCAGAGTCTGCCCATGTTCTTACAGTTGCTCAGACTCCTGCCACATTGATTCTGCAAGTGGCTCTTTGGCCCCATCTCGTCCGCTGTGGAGCTGCTTTTCTGACCGCTGCAATGCTCCTCAAATGCAAATTGTGCTGCACCTTTGCAATACTGTCGTAAATAAGAAAACGCTTCAGCCTGCTCTTTTTCCATGTAGAGGAACGAAAACAGCTACCACACCAGCATTAAGTATTGGTTGAGTGGTTTTATTATAAGCCACAGCAGAGTTTAAGCCATATCCCCTTTCAGTCCATCCTTAACCCAGCAGAAACACACTGACTTGCTTTATGGTTCACATACTGGAAAGGACAATCCCAAGACACCTGCTTAGAGCTTGGCTGTTGTTTTTGGGGAGATTTAAGGCAGAAGTGAGGGAGCTTGTGGGAGGGTAAGGGAGCAGACGGCAGCCACGCTTCTTTCTTAGGCTCTGACTCAGAAAGAATGATTCAGCTGCTTAGACGGGGCTGCCATAAAGGATGCTCCGACAGCTCATTTCTTGTCAAGGTCACCCCCTGCATCGCTCCAGGTAGTTGGAGCTCTGTCGTGTGTGATGGTCCAGCACCGACTGCGGAGGATGTGCTGCCTGTGCCATACCTTATTGCTGCACAAACGCAGGAGGCAGGCAGAGACTTTTCCTTAATCACATTTATTGCTTTTCCCAGCCCCACAGCATCTGGATTTGGCGTTAGACTGACAGCAGCCTTCTCTGTTATCAGCATTGTTTTTTCCACCTCAGCCCTCCCATGAAGATCAATGCACTTTTTACCATTGATATTTCCTTTCCTCCTCTCTATCTTCCCTTTTATCTCCCCTGCCGATAGACTGCACTGCTGGTTTTGCATCCGAAGTCTCTAGGAGGCAGAAATCATTAGCCCTTAGCAAAGGAGGCTGGTGCCAAGGCAGCGCTGGGCACCCAGGATAGCACCGTGCCATCCTGTTCTGCTTGAGAGGCTGCTGGCACCTTAAGGCTCTGCCAACTGGTTTTGTAACTGGTGTATAAAGATTAAGAAAACATTTTAAAGGAAGTTGGGCAGTTTCAATAAGACATGCAGACTCTGCTTATGGAACTGAATGTAACTTTTTTTATTTCTTTTTTTTTTTTTTCTTCTTTCTCTCTTTCCTCCTTGCCGTCCACAAACTAGGCTAGAATTACTTCTTGGCCAAAGGAAAACCCAGGCTCCTGGTTCAGTGAATTCAAGCGCGGTAAACTGGTAAGATGCATCTTGGTGCTTTCTGTTTTCTTTAACCCGTGTCATATTTTACAGAGTAAAATGGCTCGTTGGCCCAAAGAACAGCCTTCCACATGGTATAGTCAATACAAGCGGGGGTCTTTGGTAAGTGGCTAACCTTGGCCCTCTAGTCTCAATCAGAGCGCATCATCTGCTTTGGTATGGCCCGATCTGTTGCATTCTGCATGCTGGACTAATAGCCATCACAAGTCGCAGTAAAAACATTTAAGGTGGAATAATGAAAAAAGAAACAAAACCCCATGGGGATGCTTTTTTCCAGTCTGCTTGACTGGAAACCTAGGAGCAGCTAATGAGCTTTCCCCAGCGTTAAAGGGGACACGTGGATGTGCTGGGGGACCCTGCAGAGCTGAAGCTGTTGCAGGTCTTTCTCCGCAGCACGCTGCAAGAAGGCTGCGTCCTGCAAGGAGGGCTCTTGCTGGCTCCTAAGCAGTTCCCATTATGGCAAAGGCAAACTGGGTGTCCCCGTGCTGCTGGCCCCCAGAAGTGTAGCTTTATCCCAAGAGCTGAGAGACCCCTAATGTGATGCTTCAGCCCGGAGCTGGGCACGGTGCTGTCGCAGCTCGGGCTCACTGGTACCCAGGCTGAGGTGGTGAACCTGCACATCTCTGGTCTGGGGCAGGTTTTCCGCAAAGGATGGATTTCATCTCCTACACTGGAGATGAGCCACATCAGGGGCTCCTGTGCCACCCCTGGAGCTTGGGAGACATGAAGTCATTGGTTTAAAGGAAGATTTCAAGGCACATGCGTTTGCCAAGCCTGGTGGACAGGAATTTGACTTAGTCACAATTAAGGATTTTTTTTTCAAGGGACAAGAACTGTCATAAGGTCAAACAGTGTTTGATGTCAGCAAGCAAGCAAGACAGCAACATGTAAAACAGAGAAAAACTCTGGTATTTTGTCCTGTAACAGGACATTCACATTGTGGATAGATCTCTCCCACAGAGCCCAAGCCCTGGTCAGGGATGTCAGAGCAGCAACAGATTAGTGTAAGCTAGGTCTCCTTAAGCAACACAAATCTCCCGCGTGTATATCAATTCTTGTAGGATTAGCAGGATGCAGATAATGAGCTCAGTCAAATCAGGAGAATTAGGGAAGAAGGAAATATTCAGCGGATAAAACCGACCCGGCCCTGAAAGCAGGAGATGCTCTGACATACCGCGCTGAGCTGCCTCATGCAGTCGTCCTCTCCCCAGGGCAGAGGTTTCTTGCAGTGCCCCAAACTTCCACCTTAAAAGGCAAACAACAAAGAAAATCACCGTGTTGTTTTCCTAAGCCGCATTTCATTGCCACTTAACATGTTTTGCTCTGATTCTGCCCACAAGAAGGATATGGCTTCTGCAGCTTTTCTGCATTATCAAATAAGGCCGTAAAGCCAAGGCTTCAGCCTCGTAGCTCCTTGGAGGGCAACTACTCATAGCTTAATTAGAGAGCATTTCATCGTTTAATAATATGAGTACCTCCATTCCTCCATCTTCTCTGCTTTGCTTTTTTTTCCCCCAGTCTGTTTATCAGCTATGTTAGAGGCTGAATTGCCAACCTAGAGCTTAGGGCCCATTTTTTTTAAATAGGAATTTCAGTGCTACCTGAGCCCTTTGTTCCATCTTTCTGTCTTGCCGTTTTCTTGCTTTTTTACCTGTCCTGCATTTTCTGTTTGGAAAAAAGCCACCAGCACGTAGAAGATCTGCCTAAGCAAACGACAAAACTGTTAAACACACAAGCCATAAAGTAAAGTTGGATTTTTTTTTTTTTTAAAAAGTACCTCTCATTTCACCCCAGGCAGTACTTGGAACCATGAGATTGGTAAACTGGGGAGACATTTGCCTGGACCCAAAATCACTTGAAATCTTTGCGTAGATGGGTGGGATGAATGACTTTGAGTTCCCCTCTGGGTGCAGCTTTGCTCCTGTTACCCCACAGAGGAGGTCCCTGGTGTCCGTCCATGCAGCCCAAGCACGGTCTCTTGGGGGGGCTGAGCCCACGGGGATCCCCGAAGCCGAGGGGAAGATTTCCACCCGGCTGCTCAGCAATGCCGAGAGCACGGGCTGCTGATGTATGTCGGGGGGCTCCGTATGAATCTCAGTGCTTGCATGAGGTGCGCAGCCATGAAGATGGTTGCCTTTCTTCTGGGGCTATCTAAAGTAAGAAGAACATAGTAAATATGAAATACGAAGAAACCATCTTGTTCTGATGCTTCCGCACCGTCATTGATCAATGACACAGAGTACTTGGAGCTGATTTCTTACCATTTCTCATGATGCAGCCAAACTGCATTTATTGGATAAAAAGGTTGCAGATGTTTTCTTCTGGACTCATGCTTTTCTTCTGTGTGTGTTACACACAATTCCCAGTAGCTCTAACAAGGCCTGCCACCCATCCTGTCCTATTATCCTTCATAGCCATATGGCATCTGCCACAGGGAAACACCATCACAGAGAAAACAGGAAAGGATGGATTTTTGCAAAACCGTGTTCCCACGAGCAAGCCTTATGCACACAACCAGTTCCCAGTGGCTCCAGTTGTAAAGCTGGGACAGGTCTTCCTGTAATCTGCAGAGGCAGAACAGCAACCGAGACCCTGTAACAAGCAGTGAGGCTCCCAAACTAAGCACTGATTTGAAATAAGAACAAATAAGAGAAGCGGGTCCTGCAGAGCAGTAGTGCAGATCGCCTGTCATTGGGTGCGTGCCAAGTAGTCGGCATTTTGTGTCTCTCTCCTTCCACGTCCTGGTGGTTTTCTGGTAGCTCTCCTCCTGGCATGCGTGGCTCTCTCATGGTCAGTCATATTTAACTCTCAGGAGGACAGCGCAATGGTATCCTGACAACCGGTTGGTATACTTATTTATTTTTATTATCTTTTTACTCATGATTTTATTGTCTGGTTGTAAATCTCTTCTACTGTTTGCAGCTTGCACCGATGTTTCGTGGTACCTCGAAGAACACTATGCTGTTTGTGTGCCTGTGTTTTTCTCCTGGTCATTTCTAAAGAAACCCACTGTCCATAGAGGACAGCAAGGAGCAGCAGCTCTAGTAGCTTGGCCATGGCTGGGGATGCCACCTTGAAGTACAGTTAGTTTATACATGCAAACTAGCTGTCCCGCTGTGTGTTTGCTTCCTTGGTGGGGTAAAAGAGAAAGTCCCAGAAAGTCCTGAATCCCCTAGGTGCTGGAAATGGGTTTCAGTAAACTGTGTTTTGCAGAAATGTATTTCTAGACACCGTTCTCCTCCAAGGGAGAAAAGGAGCCTGATGTGCAGAATGGAGCAAATCCCTGTGCCAGTGCAGCTCTGTGTTTCATGATGTGCCCTAAGAGCAACAAATGCATTTTCCCTTTAGCTGAGCGTAGCCTTGCTGACCAGGGCAGCACCGCGTCCTTATCAACAGAAACAGGATTGCTGCAGGTGAAGTGCAAAGATTGCTTAAAAGCCAATGTGTTGGTGCCCAGGAAAAATGAATGGGAAATACCCCAGTGTGTGCAGAACAAAATACCCACAGCACTCAGAAAATCATCTCAAATAGGACAGAAGAATAAAGTCCCAAACCCTTACAGAAATCTGCTTTTTCTCCTCTTTAAAAGCTGGAGAAGTATGCTCAGTATTGATTTAAACTTGAGAAATACATCCCTAAATTTGCTTAGCACTGCACTTTTTTCGAACCAGGGCTGAAATCCCCCTTCCTTTCTCTTCCTACCCTGCAGTAGCCTTATTTTTTTAGCTCACAACCAGCAAGAGAAATAAACTGCCTTCAGTAGCCATGCCCTGGCCACAGGAGGACCAGAGCAGCCCCGTGCCCGTAGCGTGGCAGGAGCGGTGTCTGCACCCCGGTGGGGTGGCGAGACCGAGCCCCACGTCCAGGGTAATAAAAATGGGTGAGACTGGTGGTCATCAGACCCCCCCAAACTTGTTGCATTGCCCCTCACTGCCCAGTGTTTCCCCCTTCTTTGCTTCTCGTAGCTCTCCTACGTGGATTCAGACGGGAACCCCATCGGAGTGGTGCAGATGACTTTCCTCCGGCTCCTGAGCGCCTCGGCCCACCAGAACATCACTTACAACTGCTACCAGTCCGTAGCCTGGCACGACGCCACCACTGACAGCTACGATAAGGCGATCCGCTTCCTGGGCTCCAACGACGAGGAGATGTCCTACGACAACAACCCTTACATCCGAGCCGCCCTCGACGGCTGCGCGGTACGTGGGCAGAGCTGGTCTTGGCCAGTCTCTGCAAAACGGGTCAGGGCTGGAGGTGTCTGTCCCCCTCCCCTGGTTGTCCAGCATCGTGTGTCTCGGAGCAAATCGCCTCCAAATTTTCTGTGCCTGCTGATGTAGTTGCCTTGAGGATTGTCCCCAGCATGGGAGGCATCAAGCTTGCTCTTCCCTGTGCTGGGAAAACATGATTCCACTCAAGGTCGGGGAAGCTGCAGCACCTCTAGGAACCAGATTAATTGCTTTATTGCTGGCTGTGCATAAAGGAAGGGATCTGCCTAAAACCACCAGCTGCTTTTAAACATCCCCCCCCTTGCCTTTGCTCTTACTCTGTTTACTCATACGGGGAGAGACAAGCGATGACACCCAGTTTCGTATAAGTTTTGCAGGCTTTGATAATTTTTTTTAAGTGCTTTCAAGAAATCTTGGAGGCAAAGCATTAAGGGTTTGGCATTGGGTCGGTTGGTTTTTGGTTTTTTTTGCGGCACGCTGCTGCATGCAGCCCCAGGAGGGGTGCATGGGGGTGCATTGCTGCATCACCCCAGGGCTGGCTGCAGCACCCAGCTCTGGCCCGGCATCCCTTGAGCGGCCAGAGGAGCCCCAGCACAGCACTTTGGTTTTCTCCCTCCTTGCAAGCTCCCCTGTCCCTCAAGGGGAGCTGCCTGTGCCCTTGGGAAAGGACAAAGCCAAGTGAGGCCTGACTCTGTATAGCGAGACAAGTAGTCACAGCCCTGGGATGCAGGAGACAGAGGTTTGCATCCCCACTTGCGATTCAAATGCAGCTTTTAGCATCTTTCTCCCCAGCTTTGTTCCCCGTGACTTTTTTGCCCGGCATGCGGAGGCAGGCGTTACGCTGCAGCCCTCTTCTCCCACGCAGCCGGCTCGCTCTTCGCCTTCGCTGTGGCCGAGAGCGGCAGCTGGAATTTCCAAAGGGGCTCAGCATCCTCCCTTTGCTTCTGCCTCCTGTTGGGTGCCTCGTTCAGGACGGAGCTCTAAAAAATCTGCCCTCGGGAACTAAAAATTTGGCAAAGCAGGTGCTGCTTGCATTTATTTTGAGACCCAGCTTGCTGGTGCAAAAGCACGAATAATTCTCACCCTCTGCTTGAAGCCCACGGGACGGAAAGAGTGAGAGCTTTGATGGAAAGAGCCCTCCACGTAATCTGAGATGAAAATGGTTCTGTTCTGGCACACGCACGTTTTTTACTGTAGGAGCGAGGAGAAAAATCAGATTAGAATCACTTCTTTTAACACTCTTGCAGAGAGGGAAAGGGCATCCATCCTGCTTCTGGGAAGACTCAGAAACCACGTGGGGAAGTTTATCCTTAAGTACTTCATATCTCCTGCTAACGCAACGTGTCCTTGGTAAAAAGTGCCTTCCCCTCCCTTTCCCTTCTTAAGTCTCAGGGATGCTGCAAGATCGCACGCTGCACATTTTAAAGCAGATGTGCCTGCTGAAAACCCTTTTGGTTTAAGCGATTTGGCTCAGGTGCCCTGCATTCCTCTCCCTAACGAGAGATATTTGCATGGAAAGAGGATTGTAGCTCCTCCAAGTTTATTTGCTCGGTTGCTTCTCGCAGGCGGCTGTTAGCACAGCCAGTCTCAGGGTCGCAGATAAATGACTGTGGCAAGAACTAAAGCCGCGGGAGCAACAGGCGCCCGCGGTACAGAAGCATCAGGAGAGGCTGAACGAGCCCCACTGCGATGGTGGGGGACAGAGATGTCGTCTCCTGGCTCAGAGCTTTGGGCATCGCTTCCAAACCAGTATGTCCCAGTTCTTCCTCTCTGCTAGAGCCATTCCTGCAGGCTTGTAAAAAGGAGGTAAAATATGCTAAGGGAGCTTACCGCAGCCTTGCAGAAGGAGGCTCTGCGTCTTCTGTACTTCAGTACCGTCTCCGGTACCCCGGTAGGTCATCCTCCTTAAACCACAGGCAGTATATTTAAGATTGAGCACTCCCATGTGAAAAATGAGGTTGGGCTGCCCGACGCAGCATTGCTGCAGAGGTCCCAGTAGGACCCGTGCTCTGGTGGTGATGAAGGCTGCTGCAGCCAGCACCGGCGGATCTCCAGGGCTAATGTTCAGGCCATTATTTGAATGTGTTTTTCCTGATCTTACAGCCCTTTATCAGTAGCTGTGATATAGCCTATTCTTCTGAGACACACAAATCGGAGGGTAAGGTAGAGCCAAAAACTGCTCCATAAATTCACTTGTTTATGCAGCTTTGTATGCCCTCGGGTGCACTTCTGCTCCTCTAATAATTATTTATATTTTGGAAATAACTGTATGGCCACCAGGCACGATAAAAAGACAACATCACCTTGTGAATTCCATCAAACTTTAAATGTGATCTTTTCGGTAGCGCTCGGATAATAGTCAAACTAATATATTCAAATTAAATCACTCGCATTTGCTCAGCAACCCATGCGTGTCCTCGAGGAGGCAAAACAGCTATACCACAGCCACAGCAATTTTACCAGGCTCCTGTTCCAGCTCTGAGATCTAACAGCAAAGTTAGCGTCTTTTGATCTGCATGGCAGCAGCTGCTTCTGCTCCAAAGTCTAGGCTCAGGACAGTCGTCTCCCAGGGGGTTGCTTAGTGGTCAGCATCCCACTTGAGAGCACGTCTGCTAGAGCTGCAGGGTAAATGTAGAGTGGTTTGGTGCTGGTTGCCTCTAATTCAGCTCAGAAGATGCCTGGGCAAGATCATCACCGTATTCCCGGCTGACCGGTGAATGTTCATTCGTGATGACTTGCTCTTGTTGGGTTGGAGGCATCATCAGAGCTCCTCTCTCTCCCTCTTCTCCCCATCAGGCAAGGAAGGGCTATCAGAAGACTATCCTGGAAATCAACACGCCCAAAGTAGAGCAAGTACCTATAGTCGACATCATGTTCAATGACTTCGGAGAAGCATCACAGAAATTTGGATTCGAGGTGGGACCGGCTTGCTTCATGGGCTAAGAGCCACCTGAAAACTAGTCTCCAAATGAGCAACCTCGTAACCTCATTGCGCCATTTAATTAATTAAAAAAAAAAAAGAAAGAAAAAAAGAATTCCTTGTCACATGCACGTTCTGAAACTGGACAGCGATGGGTTATTTTTTTCCGTTTTGTTTTGTTCCTCGTTTTGCCCGAATTCCTCTGCGCCACTGCACCCACACGTACCGAACCGCCGACCGAGAGGACCGTTCCCGCGACAGACGTAGAATCGCATGACCGACCACCGCACGCGTGGCCCTGAGACCTGTCCCCGTGCCGCTGTCATTGCTGCTCCCACCGCTGCTGCTCCACGGCCACCCAGCAGACCCCACCGCCATCAAAGACTTCTTCTTCTTGCCACGAAGCGATACCAAGCGCTTGTCTATAGATTATTGTTTGTTTGTTTTTAAGGAAAAAAATGGAAAAAACTTGAAACTCCTGTGTTCAGCTTGACATTGAAGTCCCGGCAGTCCTGGCTCCAATCCAAACCCCGCTGAAGCTCATCGGAGGCATTTCGTTGACTTCCATGAGATTTGGATCGGCTCTAGCAAGTAGACATCATGGCCACTTCCAGAATTTTTAATGTCTCCATCGAATCGCGGAATTCTATGTTTTACAAAATTTAACCCCATGAATTTGATCGCTAAAATTCACACTGGGCATCTCTTTCCCATGTATTAAAGGTGCTTATATTTTTGTATGTTTGTAAGTAAATATTTGTATTGTATATTATTTTAAATGTTTAAATGTTTCTGGCTTCAAAACATGCATGTGACCCTGTCTGTGTTAAAACCACCACCCTTCCCACCACCATCCCAGCCAAGCATTCACCTGGGAATGAAGATGGCGGCTCACATCCTCACCGCTCCTGCCTCTTCCCAACCCCAAGCCTGGATGTGGAGGGGCTTGGAGTTATGCCCAGGCACGAGTCTTTGCAGGATGAGGGTCCAATGAGTGGCAAAGCAGCCTCCCGAGCCACAGATGCCTTTTGGAATGATTCATTTCAAAATAAGGAAATTAAAGCCGCTTTTTAACAAGATTTCTACAATACCCTGACCTAAAAGGAGGATCCGCTTTGAGTCTCTGCCTTTTTATACACTTGCTTGCCTTAACATAAATGTTTTAAATTAATTCTTCTTTTTTTCCTTCAGCATTCTTTTAAAATAATAATAATTAAAAAAAAAAAAAATCCGTTCCCAGCGGCAGATTGCAGT
Source organism: Haliaeetus albicilla (assembly GCF_947461875.1). Taxonomy (NCBI): domain Eukaryota; kingdom Metazoa; phylum Chordata; class Aves; order Accipitriformes; family Accipitridae; genus Haliaeetus; species Haliaeetus albicilla. The sequence goes on from NC_091508.1 coordinate 19,333,636, forward strand.
GGCAGGGGAAATCCATTTGTCCTCTATGAATATGAGGTATAAAAAAAAGGAAAAAGAAAAAGGTGCTTTTTATTTTTACATGTCTCTGTGGTGCTATCTATTTGATAACTTTAATACAACACTGGTGATACCCTGCCATTGGCCAATCTCCCACCAGCCTTTGCTTTTTAGCCACTTTCAACACAGACTGCAGGCTTTTGCTACAGTCTTTGATTATAAATGCATGCCACCTTCATATTTTTATGTAGAAGACCCGCTCCTTTCCTTAATTGTATTGCGGTAGCTTATACGGTCCATGTAGAAGAAGTATTAAATATGCTTACGTCTTTTTTCTTTTTTTTTTTTCCAAGACTATTCATGCATTTTGTACGGTGGTAACCATACCAGATTGTACTCAGTCGCTGAATGTTTGTGGTGCTAATTTATGTATTTGTTGGATGTCCTGACGTGATGCTGATGCCGTGTGGGTGCCTGCCCGCCGAGCGCTCCCGGGAGTCTGCAATTTTCTTCATCTTCCCACGGTGGCTCTGCCAGGATGGCTTTTTTTTTTTTTTTTTCCATGCAGCGTTTTCGACTCGCAACCTGCAGACACCATCTTCTTTTTCTGTTTGTTTGTTTGTTTATTTGTTTGTTTTCTCCCTGGCCGTTTTCCTCATTTAGATCTCTTGGCTGGAAAATAGATGTTGCAGGGTGTTTTTTTTATTATTATTTGGCCTGGAGTATTATTACAGCAATGCTTGAGCCAAGGGGGGTCTTTCACCATAAAGGAAAAGACATCACATTTACTGTGAAGAAAAGCCTATATATGATGTCTTTTCCCCCCTCCTTCCCAAGCAGAGAGCAGCAGCGTCCAAGGAAGGGAGGCGAAGCCATGCTGGAGGGAGCGGCGATGCCGCGCGGTGCTTTTCGGTCTGGGAGAGCCATGTCCATCCGTCTCCCTTCTTCTGTTGTGTTCTCTCGTATATATTTTTTTTTCCACTTGGGGAATAAAAAAAAAAAGGTGCTACCCTAAAAACTGCAGACTCCGGCAGCGAAGCGGTGAAAAGGAGTATATAATAATATATAGGAGAATTCAGTTTCTCAGTCACCTTGGCAAGAGCCTTGTTCAGGAACAGTGGGAAGGTCAGAAAAGGTTGCGCATTCCTCTCTGCAACAGAAAAGCCATATATTGATGTATGTACACACGTGTGCGTCTGTCTAGGTCATGTGATTCTGTTACAAATTTTCATCAAGGGAGCTTTTTTCTTTTATTTTTCCTTTTATTTCTTTGCTTTAAGAAAAAAAAAAATTCCTCTGTTGAATTCCACAGTGTTGTAATTGTACTGAGCTCCAAACTGTTCCGATTTCCCCAGACCACTTAGCTACGGTATATTGCAATAAAATTACTACTTGTATTTGCAGACATTCTTTTTGTGTAATTTTATTTCCCTCCTCCCTTAATATATATGACTTGAACAAATGTTGATAAGAAAAATAAAACCTATGGAAAAAAATTTTAGTACATAAGGCCCTTTTTAAAATATAGTGTCAGATGACATATTGTACATTTCTTCAAAGTCCAATAAACATGTCATAAAATTTAAGTGTAATGCCCATAAGAGCTATTTTTAAATATTTTAAACCTGTGTAATAAAGGAATAAATGTAATAGATTTTTTTCAATAAATCAAGTTTACTGTTTCCACCTAAACCAACGTGATGTGAATGTCTTCTTGAAGTTGATTGCAGCGTGATTTCCCCACGACCCCTCTGCTCAGTGGAGCCTGAAGAGTTCATCAGAGGAGCGGTGAAAGTGCTTAAAGGTAATAGATACTGTAAAATAATAAACCAAACCCATCAGAGAGAGAACTTCCAGGCCTGGAATCTTTTTTTTTTCTCAGTGAGAAGCTCCAATCGACCCAACAGCGTAAAAATCCAACGCGGGGGTTTCAGTGGCTGGGGTCTGGACGAGAAGATCAGGCGGCCGCCAGCTCTCCACCTTCTCCACCGCGGCGGCAGCGGCACCCGAGGAGCCTTTGCTTGGCACGGCAGCCTCTGCTCTGGCCGACCTTCTCGCCCCGAGACGAATTCAGGAACCGAACCATTTCTCCACGTTCTTGGTGAGCTCCTCAACCCCCAAACTCACGCCTCGGTCCCAGGGCGCTGCTGCATGGACGTGCTGGGGGAAGAATGTAGGGGACGCTTTCCTCGTCCTCTCCTCCTTCCCTCCGGCGGGTTTCACTCCAGGGATGTGCAGGATGACGACAGCTCCTCTGGAAACCGCTGTAAGAAATTGCGTGCATCTGCCTGCTAACGCCAGCCGCTGCTGCCGGATTCGCATCACTCTGGTTCTCAGGGGCTTCTTGCAAAGATCGTTTGGTTGGCGCTGCTGGTTTACAGGTTTAAGAAGATGCCTGCACCTTGAAAACGTGTCCTTATTTGCAACACGGCAGGTACGTACAGTGCAAACACACACGCGTGCACAAACCTACTTCTATGCACAAAGCTTTGCAATGACCACACCAAGCTGTGTGTCCCATCAGCCTCTTCCCTTCGTTCTTTAGCTGCAATGAGTGGTAGATGTCGGATTGAGATGTTCAGGTAAGGAGCCAAAGTCCTTTAGTCTAAGTGCATAATTAACTTGTAGGAGTAGTTTGGGGAAATCTTGGGGTATTATGGCCAAATCTTCATCCAAATGGACCCCAGAAATGCAGAGGTACTACAGCCGCAGGGAGAAACTAGGGGGAAAATCCCTTTAATTACTTAGACCTAGCTAGAAAGATCTAACTTAGATCCTGATGACGCTTCAAGGTGACACTAACCTCTTCTGTGCTGACTTGCCAGTTGTGATTTGCACTGGATCATTGCTGGTTGCAGCAAACACTTTTAGCAAATGCCTCGGGGTGTCACTGCCCAGAGGAGCTTTGATCTGCCATTAGGAAAAAGCAGAGGTCTGAGTGAGGATTTGACTGGTTCTGGAGCTGCCAGACACAGGAGCCATACCATATTTTTCACCTCTTTTCGTGTATCGGAAAGGCCGTGATTTGGTGCTAGACCTCCAACGCAGCAACTCTGTCTGCCAGGTGAAACACAGAAGGTAAATTTTGGAAGATCCACAACAGAAAGCAGCAGATTACCAAAACAGGGTTTGAGTACCCAAGACAGCTCAGTTTTGCTCTGAGGACGGGGTGAAGATGGGACAGCTCAACCCCAACCCACGCACACCTCGGGGGCTCTGCCGGATGGAGCTCAGCACCCACACTGGTCCTGGTATAACTCGGGGAGTAAGAGTTAACCAAGCGCAGCTGAGCCCAATTGTGTTTCCAATGACCTTTAAAAGTAGCTGAGCCAGCCTGGGCAGGGGAAAGGGTAGCTGCAAGGCTATTAGTGTCTGCTTTGCTCTGCCTGTGATTTTTTTTCTAACAGGCAGGGGCTTAACTAGGCTGGGATTTATGCAGTTCTGTGTATTGAGAAAGAAGGTGAAGCCTGAAGAGCTTTTCCCATCCAGTTACCAGAGCTGACCCAAGCACAAGGATGTTTACGCTTGCTTCCTGGCTGTTTCCTAAGGTAAAATATGAATTGCCGTGTGACTTGATTTCTGCCGGTAAAAGGGGAAATATTCCTTCTTGGTTTATTTTTTAGCCCTGTTCTAGAGGAAGGGGCCCAGGTCCTCGTGCTAGCTGCGTGTCTGCTGGCTCCCTGTCTTTTATCTTGGAGTCCCTTGGCTTGCTTCAGCTGGTAGAGCAGCGGCTGTCCCTAAAAAAGCACATTCCTATGCGATTTGTGAGAGTAGGCAGCGGGGCAGGAAAAAGAGCGTAAGCTCAACCATATATTAGCCACCTGAGACTCCACCGCAAGGTTACCTGTAGGACGGGAGGCCGCAGGGAGCGCAGCCTCACGCATCCATCGCTCACACGGGATGAAGCGCTGGTGCTGGTGCCTCCTGGCCAGGGCTGCGTGGGAGCAGCCGGTCCACGGGGGACACGGGCTCACCATCTGCCAACACGGCAGCACCCACCCCGGCGTGGTGCAAAATGGTTTTTCCAAAAAGCAGCTCCTTCTTAGTTGTGCTTCGACCCTGGGGATGCACCACCGGTGACCGGCACGTTCCTGCTCCTCCTGGGAACCGGTGGGGAAGGGGTCAGGATCAGCAGCCCCGGGCTGGAGGCACAGCTCTGTCGTGTACCGCTCCCAGTCTGGTCCACACCGTGATCACACCGTTCGCTCTCTGCAAGACGCTACGGCTTTGGTTGGGATGCATCCTGCTCTATTATTATCTCTCAAAGCAATGCTTCTCCTGGCTCCTTAAATACCATGTTTACGTGCGACTGGTAAAAATAAAAATGGCTAAAAAAGAGGTGTTGGCTGTGATTAAATTTAGAGACCAGATCCTGGGTATTTCTTCCCTATGGTCTAGGTGAGTTTGGGCAAACAACGTAGAAGAAAAGCTGTGAATGGCTGTTTTATACAAAGTATTGGGCTTCCTTAGTGTGACTAAAGCTCTCCTGGAAATAAAGAAACAGCAAGACAAAGTGGGAGGCTATAATGAGAAGGGGAGAGGAATGTGCCTTAGCATGAAGAGAATATGTAAAGTGTTGGGTAGAGCGAGGCTTTCACAGCATACAAGGCAAGCTAGAGTTATTTTCATTGTTCAGCTGCTTTTTGTCCAGCATCTTCTCCCCAGCTGGGCCTTGTTTGACTTATTTGTTTTATTAATGTCTCAATCAAAAGCCTAGAACTGATCTGACCCACAGCTCTGGAGAAAAAAACAAAACAAACAAAAAAATCTCTCCATGACTTTCTATGAGAAAGAGCAAGTGAGCTGGAGATACCTCCTGCCTGGCAGCTCACCACCACCTGTAAATTAAGCTGCAGGGACTCCAGCAAAAGCTAATACAGTGCAAGTCAAATGTATCCCCTTTCTCTTAACACCTTGCACAGGAACTGTGCCACTGCAAATTCACTGCTGTGGCTTTCCTGCCAGCCAGGCACTCCACCAGACAGACAATTTCCAGATTATTTTTTTTTTTTGTATTTTTTTAACGTGAGTGATCTGAGCAGGACAGACCGCTGCCGCAGCGGTGAGTCGCATCAGGCTGATACTTATGTCTCTTGGCACCACAAGCCTTGCGTCCCTCTGCCAAGAGCATCACGTCCCATCCTCTGCCGGGGTTTGGGTGAAGGCTGCAGCCTGCGGCAGCGGTGATGCCCGGGACCTTCACCCACAGCATGGCTGGAAATGCTCAGGGATGTCTCAGCTTGCAGCAGTAATGGGAATTATTGGCACAAGGGCTGTCAGCTGTGCTTGGTGATACTCAGCAATCCCGGCTCCTGCTAGCACTGTGCAACCTGACCATTTCTTTCCAGAGAAAATCGTGTTTCACCCAGCCAGGGCAAGCTCTGCACAGGCTCTGCCCAGCACTGCAGCGGGTGGTGGGGCAGGATCTGGCCCTGCAGCCGCCCGGTGCTGCCGAGGGCTGAATCTGAGCTCATCTGACACAGCCACCTCTTGTGCTCTCCCTTTTTGCTCCACTTTTCCCTCTGCTTTGCCATGCTGCATAGTGTGACAGCAGCAGGTGGGAAGCAATATTTTATCATAATTATCCATAAATCATTGTGTCACTGCAGTGGGGACTTCTGTTTTTTCCTTCCTTTCTGTTTTCTTTGCATGTATTTTCTTACTTTCAGGCAAGAGCAACCCTTGAATCCAACCTGGGCTGATGTTCTCAACATCTGCCAGTCGCTGTTTAACCAGCGCTACTCTCCTGCTGTTACGCAATGGCCCAAAACCACAGAGCTTTAATGCTTTTCAAGGCAGCTGGCTTAATCCAAGCTCTGAATTCAACCAGGAGGCACTACTGATACTAGAGAGTACAAAAGCCCAGCTTCATGACTTAGGCGATGACAGAAAAAGACAAAGCTTGAATAGCAGCCCTGGAATTCAGTGCTTACAGCCAGGTACCGGGATGCGCAATAGGTCTGTAGTGCTTCTCCCTGGGCTGGTCTCCATCTCTCCTCCAGAGGAGCAGGATGCTGTACTGCAGTTAGCAACTGACTGGGGACTGCAAAAGTCACCAGCGCTGGGCTCTGGTCCACCAGGATTATCCTGCAAAAGCACCATGGAGCAATCCGTTGGATCGTTACAGCCTTGGAAAGAATTTGTTCTTAACTCATCCCTCCCTCGGTGCTTCCAGCTGGGAGGAATGGCGGTCCCCTCTCGCATCAAGGAGAACTTCAGTACCAGCATCTTCTCTGGACACATAGTCAACCTGCTGCATTTGGGGCTTTCTTTAGGTATTTCCCCAAGTCACAGCACTGAAAGCTGGTTTTGCTTTTGATCTCCAAGGCAGGCGGAGCGTTAATGTGCTGTAGTTTTATTTATGGCCCCTATTGCCATTTCATTTATTCCTTGTAACTTCTCTGGCTGCAGATTTTTTTCCATCCTGGGGCATAATGGCAGCAAAGTGATTTTCTCCAGAGGCACAAACTCAATAGTTCAGACAGGCCCTGCATGTTTCTACCTTCATAGCAAACAAAACTTAGCAATTTATGCTTGTATTTAATGGGTTTTCTCAAATAGCCCAGAGCAAAAATAAACACCCCAAAGAAATCAAACACATGAAAACCCTAAAGAAGAAGCTGTTTTTCTCCTTCAGAGAGAAGCCAACATGCTTGTTTTTTAAGAGATGCATAACTAAGAGAGCTCTGAAGCGCTAAAATTACATCTTGTAAGGCGCAGGCTGTCACGCTCAGAGGCACCCCTGGAATCGCTGCTCGACACAGCTGAACGCAGAGAGCAGACGTGCCATCTTCGGGCCCTGCGTTGGGACTTAACATTCTCATTCTGCCTAATTATTAATATGTTAATTTGACAATGAGATGTTCTTCTTTGCAGAAAATTTTCTGCGCTGTGCTTGGCTTTTTTTTCAGCTGCTCCTTAGCTCAGCAAATTTTCCTTTTTCTCCATTTCCTCGGCTCAGGCAGGGCAGAGCCATGGGCTGCACCTGGGGGACCCTTCCCTGAGCACCCTGGGGTGCTCAAGAGAGTATTGGTGTCGCGCGAGCATCGTGTTGGTGCTGACTGCCAGCCTGGCCTTGGGAACATCCCCTAGTGTGGCCGAGCCACCATCCCAGCCCTGCAAAAGGTGGATGCTGGGCTGCAGCGCTGGGCTGCAGCCCCAGGGACGGGGACTGCTGTGGCTGGGCCATTGCCTGGGGACCCAGAGGGCAAAGATGCTCAGGCTGTGCCTTTCGAAGTGCAAAAACTTCACCTGGGCAGCTGAGCAGGGCCCATGACTTGCTAGTGGGGTCTCTCTGACGTGGGTCGTCTCCCGTCCACATACACCTGTGGTGAAGAGTCAGGTCTCTTTGGGATTTAAATGATAATTCACATTCAAAGGTCTACCAGGGGCTCCCAGGCTGAAGCCTGGGTTGGAAAAGTGCCTCTCTCCAGCCCCCATCTCCCCCAGAGCTGAAGCATCTCTGCTGCAGGTCGGCCCCCAGCCCGGAGCCGCTCCTTGCTGCTACCAGGGTAATGTTGAATTTCAGGAGAAAGCAGGAGCAGCCACAAGAAAAAAAAAATTGTCCCTCTTTAAGGTTCTTCTTTCAAGCAGCCTGATCAGAGACCCTGTTGAAACGGAAATCAAAAAGCTGCCAGACTTGAAACGTTAATTAAGATACACAACAGGGAGAGAGGGGGAGAAGGAAGGAGGGGAACGTCTATTCATGAATTATCTGCTCTAAGAGGAAGCGTTTGTGAATTCGAAATGCATATATCATTTTAGTGGCAAATGAAAGAAATTGAATCAAACTACACAGGAAGTTTGTACACCACCGTGGATTTAATTTTCAAACTTGCATTGGGCAAAGATTAACCTTGCTGAAGGGCGTTAGTGGAGCAGACAGAATGTGTAAAAATTAATCCCTGCTATAAGTTTCTTCAGGAGGAAACACTAAGCAGTATTAAATATTTATTATATATAAAAACCTTCTCCCCCCCCATTTTCTTTCCTGCTTTGCATTTCAGTTGCTGCTTCTGCCAAAGCCTGTCTGCCCAGCAAAGCAGCACGCCTGGTTCACACTGTGAGAGCACAAGGGTTTTCTTTCCTCTGGTGTAAGGAGAAAGGTATGAGGAATAATTCATTTGCCACCTTGATTTTTTCACTCCCTCCCTTCTAAAGATTGATACCGTTGCACGTAAAGGGGAGAAAATCAAGTTGTGCTGGTCTATAAGTAGACACTATTTATTCTCATAGAGTTTCATCTGCAATTTGTTCAGCATCTTTGGAATTAAAATCCCTCTGCAATCTTCCCAGCTAGCTGAAAATATGCCGTTTCCCTCCTCTTCCTTCTCAGATGTCTTTTCCCTCTGATCAGGGCACAACGTTATCGATGATGTGATTCTGCTTTACATTCAGATGGTTGTGTAAGTTTTGGACCGTAAATAATGCTCCTGTGCAGCACAGGCAGAATTATTCTGAGTTTTTTTTCCTCTTCTTCTTTCTTTTCCTTCTCTCTTTCCCTTTCTATTTTTCTTTCTTCAGATCTTGGAATGGGTGATAAATTAATCATTTCTTCCCCCATAGCAACCGCCAACGTACAATATGGAGCTGATTACTTCACACCTGTGATTTAGACTTAGAGGTGACCCTGCAAACAGCAAAAAAAGAGCCTATCTCATGGATCCTGTGCTGCCTGGGTGGAACAAATCAGCCCGGCACAGAAACATGGCTCAGCACATTAGTCCTAGAAAGCAGCTTACGGTCCCAGTGTCCCTCCTTTGTCCCCAGCACCCAGAGTGGGGACAGCCCAGCCAGCTGAGTCCATGCCTGAGTGCATTTCTGGAGCAGTTGCAGGCTGGTTTCCACTTTTTGCAGGGATTAAGGTGGTTTGCGTGGGTACTTTCTGCTTGGCAGGATGATGGCACTTGGCCTGGCATGCACATGTCTGCCGGATCCTGCCCCAGCTGCCCAGAACTGATAAGATGCGATCCTCGAGGCTGGTTCACTGCAAGGCATATTTTTATTTTTTTCTTCTGATTAGAAATAGAAAGCAGCTGAGGACGGGTGGAGATAAGCCATCCCACCAGGTAGCACAGGGTCCTCCTGGCTAGAAACCACCCATGGCAGACCGAGCTGCCTCTGTCACCCTCCGTGCTCTGGATAACCACTGCCAGTTATCCGGGGCTGCCAGTCAACAGAGACAGGAGCATCTTCAGGCCACCAGTTACACCCGCCTGACTTCGGTTTGCTGAAGTAAGTGGGCTCAGTGTCCTAAACCCGAACTCTGGATTAGCCCAAACCCATTCTGAGGGCTGCAGTACGTGACCCGATGGGATGCTGCATGTTGCAAGGGTAGAGCTGGAGGGTCTGGTTTGTGTTGGTGCTTTTTAACTGGGGAGGAGAGCCTGGGTGGCTCCAGCTGGGTGCGGGGGGTGTCAGGTCCCCCTTAATCTGCTCACAAGAGGCTGCCCAGCCCAGGCATCGCTCCAGAGCTGATGGTATGTGGCCATGGAGGAGAGGAGACTCATCCTCCTCTTGCTGCTTTGGAGCCTTCTTTCTGCTGCCCAGGGGAAGGGCTGGAAAGGACTCGCAGACCCCATCAGGATGCATTTTCCCATTGTTCAGTGAATCCCTCCCTTTAATTTCCAATACAAATAACAATTTGTGATTAAAAGGAAATCCACCTGAAGTGTCTGTCCCACGGAGTCATTATCCAATTGAAAAGGCTTTTCTGGGGCTGATCCAACCCCCTTCTCATGGCTGTGTTTCTATTTATTTTTTAAAAGCAAAAGATTTCATGTTGTTTTGTTTCTAATTTTCGAGAGAGCTAATCGGATTGGCAAGCAGAGAAAGGAGCTTTCAAGAGAAGCAGCTGCTGAATAGCAGATAGCATATAAAGCTGGGCATGTAATCCAAGCTTTACCCACAGCCTTATTAAGATCTAGATGTTTTATTGCAGGCATATATCCAGCTGGATTTCATATTAAGTTTTGTGATTTCTCCCTTTCCCCCCCTCTCCTTCCCAACACTTTTTTTTTTTTCTTCATATAATTTGTTGCCTTTTGCTGGAGGAAAGAGTCTCGTTTAACTGGTACACGTGTTGCACTGAGCAACATCCTCAATTTAAATGGAAATTCTATCAATAACAAATGCACTCTCTCCTCACCCGGGAAACGGCTTAGAAATATCATTCAGAGGTAAAAAAAAAAAAAAAAAAAAAAAAAAAAAGAGCTCAAACCCGTCGGTACAAGAACAGCCACAGTCCTCTTGCAGAGGCCAATTGCAGATAATAAACTGCCCATTTGTTTGCAGCCAAGATAGTGTAAATTATCTGGAGGAAATATGAGTTCAGTAATCAAGCCTGAAAAATAAAATGAACGGGGGGGGGGGGAATCTCATTATATAGTTACTATTACTGCTTATTGCAGCAGCCCTGAAAGACTTTGGCTGAAAATAGGGGCCAATGTGTGGACAAGGAAACAGAGACAGAAACTACAGGAGCGAGAATGAGTCTGCAGGAGCTGTGAGTGACAGCCTTACCCCTTCTCGCAGCAGCTGGGGAGACGATGGTTTAAATGACTCGGACAAGGGCGCAAGGAGTTTGAGGTGGACGAAAGGACTAAATGCATGGTTGGGTCCCAGCCTGTTGCTCTCTCCAAGTCTGCAGCTTTTTCTGCCTGTTTTCTTTTCTCACAATTCATCCATTATGTTTCAAGCCTGACTGTACACTTCTTGGGTTTTCTGTGTCATGTAATGCTATGGATGCCCTGTAATGCATCCCCGATGTGGTAGAAGCCTAAACAGAACTAATAATGAAAAATGAAATGGGGTTGAAATATATTTATCCCTTTTCTTGTGGGGAAGAGGGAGAAAACCTAAGACAAAACATTCAATTTTCCTTTCATCATTCAGAATTTCAGAAGTCTTCAGAAATGGCTCTTTTCTGGATGAGAAACTTTTCAAAATGAGAAACTTTGCCAGATGTCCATATTGTTAAAAAGCCATTTTCTCCTAAAAGAGATGCTTTGAGGAAAATTTTTCAGCCAGCTGTAAAAATAAATCATTGAGTATTGCTTCCTTTGACTGATGAGATTTACAAGCACTGTATAGATGATTTATAGAGAGGATTGCATAAAGATGCTTTCTCAACTGCACTCAATAAAGCCAGCCTTGGACTTCTCCCCAGCCGGTGCAGAGCACTGATGCTCTATTGACACCAGCGGCGCCGTGTCCCGTTGAACGGGGTGAGGATTGGATCCGTGGGCTTTGTTCCCGTACGTAGGATGCAGTTGCATTTTTACCAGGCTCGTTTGGGGACGATGCGGGGTGCAGGGAGAGTAACCCAGGCGTCCCCAGCCCCACGGTTCCTGGCTGTGATGAGGCTGTTGCTGCTCTTGTGTTTTTCAGAGTCGGGCTTCCAAAATGGGAGCGTGTGGAGGTGAATCACCTCCCAGGTCTGTATGAATCAAGCAGGAGGATGTCCGAGAGGTCCAGCTGTGACAGAGGTTGTGTGGGGGTGCCACAGGGGATAAACATCTTTTTCCATTTGTATCGGTTTTACTTGTTAATTTATTTTCTTCTGCCCAGAGCACCGGGTCCCGGTGGTCCCCATCCCTTTGGCTGTGACAGCGGAGAGCCCAAGCTGCATCTCCCGTCCGCGACGGGCTCTGTTCACATGCGCCTGCTGCAGGGCAGGTTTCTCTTGCGATGTCAAGCGCAGAGGTGAGGAGGCTCCAGCTCCCCCAAAGATGGGAAGAAGCTCCCAGTCCCTGTCCGGATTTGGGGTGTAGCTGATTTTCTAAATCTGTCAAGATTCGTTTATCACTGTGATGGATCCTCTGCCCATATGTTTAAATATCAAAGAAATGCAGCCTTGCAAATATCTGCTCACCCGGGATGAATAATTTTGGTTGACAGGCAATCAAGAAAAGATTATTATTTTTCTTGCCATCAACAACTCTAAGATACTTGGTGAGAAATTTCCATGTTCCTTCTTTCTGCAAAGCTGCGTGGCGTCTCACAGTTTGCTGCTGATGATGTTAGTGCAGTTTTCTTTTTCCCTGTCAACTTGATCCCAAAGTGCAAAGCTGTTTGCAAACCTCCAGCACCTTCCTCAAAAATAACACAGGCCAGGCCTTCCACCTTGTGTCATAAATCAGAGCAGGAAAAATGAAATTATAGGAGCTTACAAGACCCACCAGGCCAGGGCCAATGCTGAATTCACCAATCCCATGGCATGTTCAGAGCTTAGGTTTCAGCTTAGCCCTTTACGACTGGTGTTGCATGCAGGAGATATTTCTGAGCCTGTGGCAAAGACAGTAGTGAGGAGAAATAATACGTAATCATCTGTACTGTCTGCCTGGACTGAATCTGCTTCTGGAAAGGCTGGGGGAGCTACCTGTGTGAAATAAAAGGCTTTAAGGAGCAAAGGAATCAATTTTATCCAAAGCTATTTTTCTCCAAGACTGAGGAAGAGATCTCTTTTGCCTTAGCGCACATCCTTGGTTAGTAACTGGAGTCTTCTGTATGAAATACTGTATGAGAAAACTACCGTTTCATTCACTAAATAGAGTTTCGGAGAGAGGGAAGGAACGACGTTTCCTGAGGAGCACAAGAGTAGCGAAAGCTCTTTAACACCTTTAGTTCCTGTGTAGCATCTGCTGATATTTTATTTTTGGCACCTATAAAGCATCTATTATCCCTGCTGAGTTTTTACCCAGTCATGTTTGCTTATGGAAAAATAAAATCCACCAAATAATAAATAAATGACAGCAACAAAATAAAATAAATAAAAAAAGCAGGTTCTTCCGAGAAGGGAGCTGGGCCTTGAGCTAGAGAGGGCTGGATTGCCCTGCAGACGGGAACCTGGTGATTTGGGGGGGCCTTCAGCCACCAAAAATGTTTTCCAGAGGAGCCTATATCTTATGTTAAATCCAATAACTATAACGGCTGGAAGAACTGCATCGCCCCAGGGCAGCCCGTTCACTGAACCAAAGAAGTGGTGTGATTTTCCAGGGTGGAGGAAGCAGGAAAGGTTAACGTATTATTAAAAACTTCATTAATATGCTAACGATCAAGAAACTTCTGCTAAAAATAATTTCTAACTGATTACCTCTTCCCCCGCACCTTTCCCCCTGTGTGCGCGTACCCCAGCACGGTGCTAAATGACTTTTTTTTTATCATCTCCCCACGCTTTCTGGGACAATTTCCTCTGGCTGACGCTCCAGGGCTGGATCCAGCGCTGCGGATGAAGGCTGAGAGCCGCCCATCTTCAGCCACCCGAAGGAGTCTCCCTCCAAGGACCACCCAACGCCCCATCCCGGCTCCTTTCCTGAGCATCCCGAGTCGGGGTGGGGGGACAGCAGGGTCCGTACCCCCGGGGTGCAGCCGGTGCTCGCAGGGGCTGCTCCCGCACAGCTTTGCCCGGGCTTTGCTGGCGCGGATGGGGAGACGGGCGGATTGCCACGCCGTGGAGTTGGTTTTTTTCCCCTCTCGCCGTCTGCCGTGAGGAGCCTCTCCGCCGTGACTCACGGCCGGGTCCATCTGTCCCCACCGGTGAGCCTCCGCCCCGCGTCGATGCCGGCAGGACCAGCAGCGCTCGCTTCCCTCCCAGAAAACAAAATGTAATATTCCTTTGGAGAGGGGCCGTTGGCATGGGGCTGATATTTCAGAGCGTGTAGTTCTCACTGTCTTTTGCTCGAAGGAGTTATCTCATTACTGAACTCGGATGCTGCTGACTCACTTATTTTGTTGCTTTTAGGCTGGCTATATATATTTCGGCATTAAGGCGTGCTTTGTATTTCAGGAGGGGTGGGGGAAAGGGAAAAGAAGCAGGAGGAGAGAGCATTATGGTGCTCAGCTTCGTGCCCAGCTTGAGGTTTGCTGTAATGGCTTGCAAATGAAATGATGTCCCATAAATATCAATATGTTTGAAAGGTTTCTCACACGCCGTAACTTGCCATCACTCCAGCTCCAGGGAACCAGGGCACTTGCAGAAGTGTGTATTTCCAGGGAATGGGTCTCCTGCCCATCACCACTGAGGGGAAGAGAAATTAGGGGCTCTTTGCCCTCCTCTTCCTTCAGCATCCCCCACGTCTCCTCCACACCATCACGCCTCTGTCTGAGTCAGCCTTCCTCCCTGTTCATCTTCATCAACTCCCCATTGCTTTTCAATTCTTCACTGGAAACGTTTCTTAGCTCCCATGCCTTGCACACTAAATTATTCTTTCCCTCGGCTATTATTTACCAGTGTGACACTCCCAGATGTGGTCTCCTATACAGCAAGGGTATGGAAACATTGCAGAATTGATTAAAAAGGGAATATATCCTTTTTGGCACAGGCATCACATACTGGAGTTTGTTTGCAGTCTCCTCAGACAGGTGGGACCAAATGCTTTCAGAAGCTGCTTCCTTCCCCTGCTGAACCGAGGGACTCCAGTTTAAAAGCACACCTGAAACTAGTTGTTTTACCTTTAGATAACCTGAGAGAAAAGAATTGAATTGCACTTGGAGAGGGGAATTTTAAAAGGGATTTAGGCACCTGTAAAATCTAGCCCTCTGGCGTCATTCACCAGGTCCCTGTCTGCTGGTGAGTCTCTGGGCTGGGGTCAGCATCTGCAGCCACGGATGCTTCACCCCAGAAGGCTGAAATAGCCAAACTAAAGACTTGGTTTTGGTGGCTTTCTTGCAGCTGGCCATGAAAACAAGCCTAAAGCCATGATCAGGAATCCACAGGTACATATCCCTATGTCTATGGCCCACAGCATGTCCTTGCAAAGTATTGACGGTAATGTGATTTTAAAAAGTAAATAAGCATGCACGGAAGTGTATGTTATGGGTCTGTTACCTGACCTAATGCCCAGTAGTGATCACTAACAGAGTTATTGACCTGACAGTTTGCTGCTATAAGAATTCTGAAAATGCCAGGTGGGTGTTCATAAATCATACGGTCCCACACATTTTTCTTTCTGGAGTCAGACCACTGCTGTGGCTGTGTAAATCACTGTGTACAGAGCCTTTATTGGATGCTATAAATCTCAAAGCTCTCACCTTTTTTTTTCTTTTTTTTTTTTTTGTCTTTTGTCTTTAATAATTAAAGTCAAAACTAAGAGGGAGAAAGACTAAAACCCTTTGCAAACCCCATGGTTTTGGGGGGGTAGGGGTGGTTCTGGAGGGTTTGGAGTGCTCAGAGAATGGGAGCCCAAGATTAACAGAGTAGAGGGCAAGGAGAGACTGGTCAGACCTCCTGTGTGTGAATGAATTTATTCCTCTTTGAAGCTGAACTTTTCATTTACAAAAGTAGCCTATCTTGATTCTAAAATCACGAAGACTCCACCACAAACACTGGAGCACTGCTGCTGTTGTTATTCATCTTCTCCCTTAAAAATGTAGTTTTTATTCCTAGTCAGGAATAAAAAAAATAAAGGATTGCTTAGGAGGAGACCCAGAAGTCTTGCTGTCAGGAAATTCATATCATGCACTACGTAAAACAAAAGAAACTTGGGGGTTTTTTTGTTCTTTCATGGGGCCTTTTTCCAAATTAGAATGAATGAGCTGATCATAAGGATATAAGAAAAGGATATTGAAAGAACAGTCCAAATTGTTTTAGAAATAGATCTCGGGGGGAAACACAGTTATAAAAATTAAGCCAATTAGATTGAATATGGGTTGTTTTTCCCCTTCATGAAGAAGCACACAGAGGCAGATAATTAAGGCCAGTACAGATGTAAGGATTAGTATTCCTGGCTGCGAAGCCCACAGTTTTAATTAGTCACTGGGTCTTTCTGCAGGGCCACGTTAATAGACAAGGGCGTGGTGACCTTTTCTTTTCCTTTCCATCAGGTTCATTACAGCCCTGCTTATTGCCACGAAGCATTATAGCTTTGTGCTTGCAGCTGCTTTAAAGGCAAAATGAAAGCCATAACCGTGGGTCACCCCAAAGGCACATCAAGCCCATCTTCCAAAACTAAGAAGTCCTTGGTTTCTGCCTCCACGTGTGCATTCCTTTCTGTGCATCCACAGCTCCTCGGAGCAGGGGAGTGGGAAACAGGGCAGCTAACGGTGGACAGTCTCCAGAGATGCAAAGGGACGGAGGTATTGGTGCCTGCTGGGATGAATGGATCTTCTTTTCAAAGGTGTCTGCTCAACTTTGTATGAAAGCCACTGGGACACAAGCTTTTAATAAGTGCGGATGCTTGTGAAAGTGTCCCCCTGCCTGCCCGGCTTCCCTTGTGCTCTGCCTACAGGCGAACATTGATTTCTCCTTTCCCTTTTCTACCTTTCTACCATTTCCCTGTTATCTTCAGCTCCTTTTAAGAAAACTACTGTGAGACTTCTTAAGGAAATCTTAAGAAAGCAAAGGCATCTTTAAAGTGCTGATAATTTCAACACCTTGTCTTGCACCGCATGAGCAGATTCCCCACGAGCTCTTTGAAATACCAACAGTAGTTATAAAAAGTTAAACTTTCTGGATGTGCTATGGTCCGTGACTGGTGACTGAGCTCTATCTGCCATCACAGCCACCATCCCCGACACCATCTATATGATAAAACCTGAACGCGCAGGAAGAAATAGTTATTTACTGTGCCCAGGGCACTACTAGAGGTCTGGGGGGATGGAACTGGGACAGGGGTTTTAGTCTCGGTAAAGGGGAGAAGCTCAAGATGCTTTTCTGAAGGTTTATTTTAAAAGGATTGGCATGGCTGATGGCAGAGTATAAAATCCAGTAAAGCTCTTGGTGTCTGATAAAACAGAGGAGAAACTCAGTTCCAAACTTAAGGGCATTACTCCTCTTGACACAAGCAAACTCCCAGCTGAGTTTTGTACAAGGAGAAAAAAACCTTTTGTTCTTCTGACAGCCAAGTGCAGCTGAGGGCTTGGAGGTTCCCAGCTCAGGATTGCTCTGCTGCTAACTTGGGAGCGAAGCTCCTTCTGCACAGGGAGATCAGCTTTGTGCAGATGGCCCAGCCGGCCCCAGCATTGCACCCTCTGTTGTCACCTCCAACTCTATTTCCCACGATCCGAGGGGACGGGAGGAGTGTGCAGACAGTGCTCCTCTTCTGCCCAAACTTTCTGAAGGTGTCTGCAGGGAGAAAGCTTTCCTATCTCTAGGAGAAATTTGGTTCAAGAGTTGCGTATAGATCTGTGTGTGTGTGTGTTTGTGTAGAATAACCTGGCTGTTTAGCAAACCATTAATCTCTTGGGTTTATTGATGCACAAAGATTATTTGCAGGTCTTTGAAATAAAAGTATCTGTCTCATCTCCTTTGTAACTGTGTCACTATCTGTACCAGGCTGGAGTAAATCAGCTGGACTGACTTTGCGAAGTCTCTGCTATTACACCAGGGTAAAACTCATGTAAAAGAGATCAGAATCAAGTCCAAACCTGGCAGTAAATGAACTGCAGCAGCAAAAGCAAGTTTAATGGATGTGTACTGCAGTTTAATGGATATGTACAGCTCTTGTTTTATTGCTGGGTTTTAGGAGAATAGCAACCATTTAATTGACTTTGATAGAAGAGGGTCTCCTTAGTGCTATAGTCTAGGGCAAAAGCGATCATGAATATAATTAAGGCATTTACTTCCAACATATATTTGTTCTTTCTTACTGTAAGTCCTGCCTTGCAGACTTTGCTGGCTGCAGAAGGATGTTCGCGTTGACCTGCTCCCCACTTTGCCATTAAAAAGAGGGGACCACTTCACCCCCCATTCTGCCTGTTCCAGCCACAACAGCCCAAGGTTGGTACAAGCCAAAATGTCGTGTGCTTCAAGCATTTGTCTCGAGCACAGTCGGTATCAATGATAGTGTGAGGGCTTGTGAGAAGCGCTGAGGGGCGGAGGGGAGAAGACTCACCGATGGTTCCCCGTGTCTCTGCGATGCGCAGCCCGGGCTGCTCTCCCTCCCATCGTGCACACCCACGGAGCATCGCTCGCCTTGCTGGGCCCTGAGCACAGGGTTGAACTGCGAGATGTACTTTTAGTAATAAACTGTGTCCCCCCTCTCTGTTCCCTGAGATGACGTGCTTTGGATGCTTTCCTTTCATGTTTCCTTTGAGGGGAGTTGGAGGTACGGTACAGGGGTGTGCAATGACTGTGTAGGCGGCTGCCAATGGCTACTGGAAGCAAATCAAGGGCTCCATCTCCTCCTGCAAACCCCCAGGCTGCCAGCCCCAGCCTGGAGAGGTTGGATCCGCCTTGCACAAAACCGTGCGCAAGCGGGAACGACGAGCATCCCACTAGGCTCATCGTTCAGGTGTGGGAAGACCTGCCCCTGCAGGCAGGGGTTGCAGTCCTGAGCCTTTGCCAGGTTTTGCCACGCTGCAGCCTCAGCAATGCCATCCCGTTTCTGCCCTCCCCAGAGAAACCTGCCCAAAACGCCTGGTCCTGCTTGACAGGGAGAGGGGAGGGTGACCCATGGGCTCTGCCGATCGGAGAGAGGTGGCTCCTTTCCCTCCTACAGATTTCATGGCACTTCTCCCACAAGCTGATGACACTACTATGGTGGCAACCATCCTTTTCCAGATGGCTGTCTCCATTTAAAATGGGCACCTTCCTTTTCCCTCTGAGCAGAGAAACTGTTCGGCTGCGGCTGGTTACAAACACCCTGCCTTTCACTTCTGAGCAAGGCCATCTCTTTGGATTCCTTTCATAATAAAAATAAAATAAAAATGAATGCATAAATGTAGGACAATTATCATTCAATTAATTCCAGTCCTGTCACCATAACACTCTATTTGACCTTATTCATAGTTAACTTGATCTTCAGCTCTTTAATATTTCAGATGACCTTTTGGGCTGGAAAGATGCTGCTGCTTCTCACTAGCATTCATGAGTCAACTTGTGCATCAAGTCACAGCAGTGGACCCAACCTCATTTATCATTCCATTTAAGGTGTCAGCAGAGCCATTATTCATATGACTGGCCACACATGTAATCAATCTTTAATGAAACAATAATTGCACCTTCCACTCCGCAAGACCTCTGCCTTTCTTAAAGGTATCTTGTATATTAATTATTGAAAACAGCTGTGTTTTACCAGCAATAAGTTATGTTTCATCAATTGCCATCTTTCAAGAGAATTTTAACTGGGAATTTTATGACCCCCTGTTTCACTAAGGGACAGGTAAACAGCAGCTTCTGTTCCTCTTTCTCTCACCTTAGCATTTCTTGTGATTCTTGTGGGTTTTTGCATCTTGCTGGAGATAGAGAAGCACAGGATCAACAGGCTGCTGGGCGATAAAGAGGTGATGTAGGCACATGCCACCCAAGGTGACGTTGGTGAGTGCCCCTGTTTTGTACATGGTGATGCTTATGGCAAAGTAAATGTAAAGCCCCAGAAAATATTTCCAGGGTGGGAGACCTCAGGGCTACCTGGGTCTTGTGTCCTTTTGAAAAATACTCAGACTTGCATTGTCTACCATGATTTGAGAGGGTTCATTCTGAGGCACATGGTAGTAAGCCAGGCTTTCACCAGGTGGGGCTCCTGATTCTTTTTGCCCCATAAAAAGCCAGCAGGTGGGGGAGGTTCTTCTTCCTTGCAAACTGGAAGGGGTTCAGATGCAGCTTACCTTGTATATGCTTCTCCTTTGAAGTCAAGTGGAGGTAAGCCAGAAGGTTTAGTGTTGGCAGCATTTGGAAACTGAAAAATCTGATGGTGGCTTGGGTTTTTAATTAGAACAAAAGATATTTTCAAATGAATGTGAAAAGTTTCTGTGAATCTGTTGACTCCAAAATACTTTCTGTCTGAAGGAGATTCATGAGAAAAAATGCTGCTTGGTTTGAGGGTAAATTGCTTAGTGATGGAGCAATGTTTTTAGAAGGGAAAGTGGTGAATGCATGAGAAGTGCTATTGGTCCTGGTGCAGCCTCTGTGGATTTCAGAAATAGCAGCAGGGCCCTGGTCCTCCTGTAGCAACAGGGAAGCTAATATTAAGAAAGTTCCTATTATTAGTCTCTTTATTTTCTCAGTGCTGTATTTTACTTGTGCGTTTCCTTCACCTTGTTTACAACCTTTCAGCAGTTATTCCAATTGGATTTTTTTTGTTTTCTCTTTTTTTCTTCCTGAAATTACTGTCAGCCGTGTTGGAAAAAGATATTATAAAGGCAAGGTACGCTGAGCTGTTTGCACTGATATCCCAATGGAGGAGGTGAGCTGGCTGGGAGAAGAAAATGAACAGTTCTATTTATGAAGCAAGTCTAATGATTGTGGAGCAAAGTAAATATGCTAACAAAGAGCCTCTGTTTGCCTCGGTTGTGACAAAGCTGTATCTTGGGGAACAATCTCTCTTGTTGTTGAGTTTCTCTCCCATCCTTATTGACTCTCTGTGCTGCATTAAGACAGCTCTTGCATTATACAACAAAATGGTGATGGATAAAGCAACCTATCGAGCAGGTAAAGCTTCGTGCACAGTACTGTATGGATTTTTTTTTT
Organism: Haliaeetus albicilla; assembly: GCF_947461875.1. Classification (NCBI taxonomy): domain Eukaryota; kingdom Metazoa; phylum Chordata; class Aves; order Accipitriformes; family Accipitridae; genus Haliaeetus; species Haliaeetus albicilla. The sequence goes on from NC_091508.1 coordinate 19,354,040, forward strand.
TCTTTTTGTTATGGTTTAACCCCAGCCAGCAACTAAGCACCATGCAGCCACTTGCTCACTCCCCCCCACCCAGTGGGATCAGGGAGAGAATCAGAAGGAAAAAGGTAAAACTCGTGGGTTAAGAACAGTTTAATAGAACAGAAAGGAAGAAACTAATAATGACAATAATAAAATGACAATAATAACAAAAGGATTGGAATATATGAAACAAGTGATGCACAATGCAATTGCTCACCACTTGCCAACTGATGCCCAGTTAGTTTCCGAGCAGTGATCCCCCCCAGACCAGCTCCCCCCAGTTTATATACTGGGCATGATGTCACATGGTATGGAATACCCCTTTGGCCAGTTTGGGTCAGCTGTCCTGGCTGGGTCCCCTCCCAACTTCTTGTGCCCCTCCAGCTTTCTTGCTGGCTGGGCATGAGAAGCTGAAAAATCCTTGACTTAGTCTAAACACTACTTAGCAACAACTGAAAACATCAGTGTGTTATCAATGTTCTTCTCGTACTAAACCCAAAACATAGCACTATACCAGCTACTAGAAAGAAAACTAACTCTATCCCAGCTGAAACCAGCACGCTTTTATTCTCCCAAACTGTTTTCATGCAAATATTCTTTTCCACTCTCAGCTGCCCTGGTTCAAGGTTTCCCTGTACTGAACTGTATGAGCTCTGATGTGTTCAATCAACAAGATAAACCAGCAGTTGAGAAACAACCTCAGCAGAGCCACCTCAGCACAGACACAAAGGAAAGGTGGTGTGAGCATCACAGCAAGACATACCCTTCTCTCCTCTGTGTCCCCCTGTAATTCTCATTTCACTACCAGCCTCCTTCTTAAACCACCAGTCTACAGCCAGGAGCTCCTCTCCACCCTGCCTTTGGGTCTGGTCAGGGGGGAGAGAATCAGAGATTTTTCTTGCTCTACCTTCATGTTCCTGCTGGATAGCAGTTCACTTGTCCCGTGGGACTTTGCAAGGTGCTGAGCTTGGTCCCATGGGGATGTTTCTTATTTCAAGAAACCACGTACTGTGAAACAGGCCAAGTGCCTGCTGCGTGCCCAGGGATCAATGCCAGGGCAGGAGCAGGACATCAATTTATTCCTGCCAAAGCTGGGGCTGGGCAAGTCCTGGTGCTGCTGCTGACTGTGATTATCAATGAGGTGCATGAGCAAAGTCTCTTGGGGCCAGGGACCGGTGACCCATCTACCTTGTGCCAGCTTACTGTAGTCTCCCAGTGTAAACCCCTCACGTATACGGATATTCATGCCGCTAAGCACAGTAAAATAACACTTTTGCTTGTATATCCTTGGGGCTGGCTGGCTGAACACCACATTGGGGATGATGCATAGGGCTGAGGGCATGGACCTTGCTCGCACCGAAGAGGAGATGCTGTTCAGGCATCCCACAGAGAGGGCCCAGGCTGGGCCACCTGCGTTCAGAGGCGGTTGCAGTGCTGCCCCAGCCTCGGCTGTGGGGAACTATCTTGGAGCATAAGCCCCAGAGCCCTTCAGAGGGGGAAAAAAAAAAAAAGTTAAAACATTCTGCTAGTACAGGATTAGTTAGTGCAAGGTTAAAGCCCGTTAATTTAAAAGGCTGGATTGCAGGGTGATAAATGACACGGCTTCCTGTATTGTTTGATAATTAATTGTTTGAATCCTATTATATTAAGGGGTAGAAAAACCAGAAAGATAAAAGAAGAGGAATGCCCTTTTCCTTCTGTACACACTGAACTCCATTTGTTGGGGAAGGATTTATAGTTTTCATCATAATTTAATTCTAAAAACATATCACTTAATTAAAGGGATTTATTAAAATCCTCTGGCAGTGCCTTTTTATGATTAGTCCAGGACTCAGCCCCTGAATGTCATGGAGAAAATTCATCAATTGATTTGTTTAACTGCACAGGTCTCACCCCCTCCCTGCTCTGGCTGACTCTGCGTGGAAGAAAGAAATCTATAGTCAAAAGCTTAAAAATCTTGAAGATAGATTGGTTTAATGATTTCATCCCTTTTTTCCCCTTCCCTTCCCCCTATCCCTGGGACGGGTTTTACAAGTCTTTGTTAATGAGCCGATTAATATTGATGATAGAGCACTAAGCTGTCAGTTTGTCCACCAGAGCTAAGCAGCGAGTCTGACTCCAGTGTTCGATGAGCTGTGCTCTGCCAGCAGCGATGGGGACACCAGTTGCCCAGTTTCTGAGGAAGGCATGAGGTGGGTTCGTGCTGGGATGCCAATGGTACCTGCCCTTCCTTCAGCGGAGCCTTGGCCTCTGTGTATTGTATGAGCCCGAGTTAGCCCCGATCCTGCAAAATCTTTCTGACGTTGATTGCTCTGTGAGACCCCCACCAAAATCAGTGCGCTTCTGGGATTGTATGGGAGAAAGGCCCTGCTTCCTGATGGTACAGCTGAAGAAAAAGGCTTGGAAAAGCTTCTAGGCTTCTCAAAATGCCTAAAGGTTCAAGATACCAGAGGCAAATGAGAAGATCACAAAGAACAAGCATCCTGCCTCTCTGCCCTTTCTCCAGCTTCCAGGCTGGTCTGGAAAAGAGGAGACTTGTTTGGGCCCTGATGGGGACTCGGGAATGGGAGCACCTCCAGCTGCAAGAGTCAGCTCCCTTGTCACCAGCCCCGGCCACTGTCATTTGTCTCCCAAAGAGTTATTCTCCTCCTGTTTGAACTTCTGACAAGATGTATTGAGAACTGCTCTTCTCTAAACCCGTAAATCCTCCCATAACCCAAACGGAGAGCTTGGGAGTCTTATTAAAAAACTCATGAATGAGTTCAAACCATCTCTGATGACATTGTGCCTGTAGCCTTTTAAGTCTTCCACTGTGAAATCGAGAATTTCAGCGCCGCATTTGGCATTGCTCCCCGAGCTAGTGGCTCGTGCTGAATACAAATCAGCGCTTAAGGGCTCCATCTCTGGATCCTCATGTCAGGCTTAAATGCAGTAAATCTCTGGATGTAGCTGTCTATTAGCCCTGTTTATTAGATCTGGAAGGACTAGGGGAGCAAGAAAAGAAAAAAAAAACCTCACGGAGGGAAGGGTTTTTCAGTTCTCGTCCTGCACTGTATGGTGATGTGGACTGAAGATGAAATGCTACTTTGGGAGACACCTTTGCAGTCTTACTGTGCTAATGTTTTAAGTAGCTGCTGTTTGTTTATAGTGAAATAGTCCAACACCGATGGCTGATCCTTTTCTTTTTGTCTTCACCATCTCAGCTGCAGGGAGCAGCTATTCAAGTCAGCCCCAGATGGGTGTAAAGGCTCGGTGATTTGGGTAGAATATGTGAAGGCTCTGAAAGTATTCAGGAAGACATTTCTTACTGCTTTAATGGGTTTTGTGACCCTAAATGTTGGTGACCCTCTCCTGCTCAGACACAACGACATACTTTTTCTGCATCTTGCCCAGATTCACGATGCACATGCAGGCACCCGCTCTGTCAGCACCGGGTGCACTGTGATGCTTGGGACCAGCGTGTGCTCAGAGCCATGTGAACCCAATTCCTGATTAGACCCACGCAACAGAAAGGGCTCATCTGATGTGGAAAAAATGAGCAGAGAAAGCCCCTTTCCCCAATGCCTCCTCTCACAGCCTCTGGTTTCACACCATGGGAGCCCTTTCTCTCAGGGTGACTGGATTTCCCTGTGCTGCTCCAGGCAGCTCCCATGAAAATCCCACCTAACCAGGGCAGGCTGGGGAGGACATTCACAGCTAACAGGGCTTGGCTTCTGAAGCCCAAGCAAACTGCTTGCTGCAGCATTTTTCTCAAAAATGGCTAATCCTTCTTGGCCCCTCAGAGGTGGTTTTTCCAAAGCTTTCAACTCTCCCATCTTTTCTCTTGAGGAGTGGGTCAAGGTTGCTAGTGCAGCAGTTCATTTGCATTACAAAATGTGAGTAAGACATTGTCCTCGGGCTTATGAAGTGCTGTCAGAAGACTGAATTAAAATACAGTGCCCCAAGTCCCTTTTGGTTTGTATTTAATTAAGGCCTTTCATTCATCATTTATTTCTGCATCCTATCATCTTTGGTAGTTTATGAAGAAAGAGGAAAATAAGGTTTCCGTCTGACAAAGATGCTGATAAGTGTTTTCTGAAGGCAACGGGCTCCTCTGGCATCTATATCTCTGTTGATGATTTCTTTAACCCATACATTTTTTTAATGACACAGGCACTTTTTAATTTGCTTTTTACTAAAGGGAGTCCTGCCAAATTTACAAGAAAGAGAGGATGATTCCTTTCCCCTGCAATGCTAGTTACATGCCGAAGTCTCCCTACTGTTCTTGACATTGGTGCCTGGTGCTTTGGAGGACAGAGAACTGGATTGTGCTACCTTTTGGACAAAAATGAAAACTAGTGAGGAAAAGACAACTGTGGAGTCCCCATGCTAGATCTGGAGTCTTTCAAGTCTGGATATAAAAGTGATGGTGTGCACAAACCTTGGCTTGGTTTCTGTAAAAATCCTTTCTGAAAAGGGATTTATATTTATCCTCCCATCTCTCTTCTAGTTACCCAAACACACTCTCTCCACACAGATAATTAAAAATGCACACACATCCCAAGAGCAGAGCTATTCCAAAAGCAGCTCAGGTGCAGCCAAGCATGCCCACTTCTGTATTTCACCCTTTGAACTTCATAAGAGTCAAAGAGAATCATTTTCAGACAGTGATGAATAGCTTATACTCCCGTTTGTTTGCTTGGTGTCTTCCTTTAACAAAACGCGAACGTTTTTGCTGGCTGTAAAAGTGTGGGGGAGATGCTTCAGTCCTCCCGAGGTGTGAAGAGCAAACTCGCTCCTGCCTCGATGTGCTGTGATATCGCGGTGGGGGGGTCGCATCCATCCTGAGCTGCCGGAGCACGCCGCAGCCTGCGACTGCGGCACCCGGAGCTCTCCCAGCCCTGGGTAGGTACTCAGCTTTGTCAAAACACTTCATCCCTCCTTGGCTAGATCCCCTTTGCTTTATAAAAACCCCATCCACTTCACTCTTGATCTGCTCTCCTACTTGTCTCTCTGGCTCTGCCTTCCCCAGAGTGAAGGCTGGCACTCCTACCACTCGCCAGGGAAAATTCAGGGATATTTATCACTGTCAGCAGGGAGGCGGAGGGGTTTTCATTAACAACTCGCTACATGTGTTCTTGCACTTGATCCAGTTTTTACATAGGCTTAAATCTGGATCGATGATCTGCCCTGTCCTCTGAAGAGCTGTATCGCAGTGATGACATTTCAGAGCTGCCTTCAGTATATCACCACAAACAGACTTGCCAGAGCACTTCCCCAGCTCTCATCCTTTCTAACAATACATTATTTAAGAAAATTAAATCTGAAGTGCACATGTGACCACCCTTCTGATTCACAGGGTCACATACCAGGGGCTTTGTTGGAATAAATAAAAGCCTCTACTTATGGCTTGTTGGTACTGTTGCCTTCATTCAAACCTTTTCCGACAGCACTTATCAATTATTTGGGCCCACGTTAGGAGGGAAAGGCTCTGTGCCATGACGCCAGTTGCTGCTGGTGGACAGCCCAAAGGCTGGCGGCCAAAATCCTGGGTCCCCTTGACAGTCCCTGCTTTGCTGCTGGAAACAAGTAAGAATTTTCTCCTTTCCTTTGCTATGTGTGTACGAGCAGGAGAAAGGCTTTCTTATCGAGGCCCATCCAAGGGCTTCTCCTCCTACATAGTCATCCCAGCTGTGGCTTATTGTTAATGGCAGAATAATAGGAGCGAGCGTAAGATGGGAGGAGAGCTCTCTCCCATGGGCCCTGGGAACAGAAGATGCTCTTCCCTCTGCCTATTTAGCTTCCTGCTGATTTTGGTCGGCTCTGCCCTGGCTCCCATTGTGCATGTGAGAAACACAGCTGGGGAAGAAAGAACAGGGGGAGGAGAACGGGGAGGCTCTCAGATACTTGTGCAGTAATAACTTATTTATTTAAAAATTCGAAAGGTATGTTAGCTCAGTGGTGTGCCTGAATACACAAGGGGAGATGAGAGCTAGAGAGTGGAAAAAACTGTGCATCTTGTGGTTCTCTTTTAACTCTTTCCTCCCCGCTTCTTTTAGAAACAGTTAAAATGGTGAAATGGGAATATTATGGACCCAGTGTGTGACACATCACGTAATGGTCTAGTAAATAAGTCTGGAAATACAAACTTCTGGTTCTGCAGCATTGCTTCAAAGCCAAACCCAAATTGAGAGGGAATTAACTGAAATTCATGACTACTGGGAGACCCTGCTCAGCCCAGTGGAGCTGTAGCTGCCAGCTCTCCCCCTGCCAGCCCCTGCTGCAGTTCCCCAGGTTGGTAACTCAGATGACAGTCTCAAGAGAGAATCAATGAAAAAGGACCATTACTGTTATTTATTATATGCTGTATGGATTTGGTGGCAAGCCTGCGAGACTAAACTTCCTCTCTATCTCTGCATATTGTCCTCCAGGGCTGGGTTGGGAAAAGCAGAGAGCTTTTATCGCTGCTTGCCTGAATGTACCTGTTCAGAAGATGAATAAAGGCCACTTTTCTCCAATGCTGTCAGCCATGCTCCTTTTACCAGCAAGTTTTGCCCATTTTGTTCTGACACTTAATAAGAGCTTTAGAAGGCAGAAGCCTTGTACTGCATTTTCTGAAATAGGCCCCTGCTCAGTAAAGCACTGGTATTAAGGAAGCACTTAAACTAAGGCAGATGTTTATATGAGTTTTGGAGCAGAAGCTGCAAAATGCTTACGGAATACACAGCTAAGCTTCGCTCCGCAATAGAGCACTGAAATTCTTCACTTCGGAGATGTGGTTACATTTCATTCTGTAATTCAGTTCTCAAACACACAGAGTGCGTGCAATGATGTTATAAAATGCTCACCTCGCTGTTAATCTGCACTACATTCCAACCGCCTGAAAGGCACTTTTGGGGGGATGAAAGTGTATTTTGTTCCTATTGCTTTTTTTTTTCCCCTTGTTCTTGGAACATCCTTTGACTTATCTGCCGGTATCGATCGGAGCCAGGTCTTGAAGCGCGTGCTGTGAGTGAAGCCGGGGTGAGCCAGGGCAGCGGAGGGGCTCAGAGCTGTGTGCAGCCTCCGCGACCGGTGTTTGGTCTCCGGCAACGATGGAAATGGTCCGCTTGAGGGGACGGAGGGAGAAATGCTGGAAAAAAGGGGCAGCAGAAACATTTGCTTTCCCTCGGTGCCGGCTTGCCAGCGCCAGGTGCCTTGCCGAGGCACGCCTGGCTGCTCCTCTTGCCTGCGGGAGCACCCGCGGGAGTTGTTTAATCCTACGAAAGGCATGAGCCCCATCGTGTCGTGTCGCAGGGATGAAGGAGGTGGTGTGCGGAAAGGATTATTCATCAAAGGACGCGGCGCAGGCTCAGCCGCAAGGTGAGCCCCGTGCCACCGGGGCCAGAGCGGCTGGTGCTGCCCACGCCGGCGCAGAGCAGGGCTAGCTGGATTTTAATTGCGCTAAGACTCTGATTGATTTCCCTTTTTTTTTTGTAGCTCATTACCCAGCAAGTCATTTTAATTAACACCATCTAATATGGGTTGAGATGTATTTTGCAAATGTCAGCACTCTCTCCCCCACACCCTGCCGCCCTGTAGACCAAATGCGAGAAGCTACAAGAGGACAGCACTAAATGATTTCAGTTGATTTAGCAGTGGCAAAGCAAGTCGTTAGCAAAGTGCTTTATGAAGCCATAAATGTCCTTTCCAAGTCCTTTATGGGATTCTTGGGGAAAATCTGTTTGTCACAGCGGATTATCCATTGCGCTGCTCTTCACCTGATGAGCAAATGGGTCAGAGTAAACATGGGGCTCTTGCGTCTCGTCTTTGTGGGGCAGCTCTTCTCGAAAGCAATGGAAAGGCAGACCCTGGTGCAGCACCCATGCTCTGTGGCCCCCGTATTCTGCTCAGCTCCTGGGTGCCAGTGTAGGGAGCTCCTCCCTGAGACCACCAGGGACCCCTCAGGTGTGAGGTGGTACCAAGGTAGGATCAGTAACTAATAGGAGCAAGGCCAGCTCTTGCTGGATCAGCTGGGAATTCAATAAAGCACCTGATAAAGTCACTGGCAAAGCTCTTAATGATTTCAGTTGTGTCTGATCAAGCCCCAGGAACAACCCGAGCCAGTCGAAGTTTTGCTTACAATTAAATTCTCCTCTGTGAAGCTGTACTGGTACAGCTCTCCACTCAAGTTTCAAGTGGACGGGAGGCATTTACTGCTTGTCACCTCTTGGCTCCGTTCTCAGAGCGTGAACATCAGGATGAAATATATTTCCAGTCTGAAATTCTGATTAACCCCTTGAAACCCACAGCAAATATCCCCCATCATCGAGGACTTATGGAAAAAAGGTTGCAGAGAGAGATCCAGCAACTACCAGCTGTGTGTGTGCGTGTACAGAAATAGGTGAGCAGCCCTATAAAATACTCTTTCTCCACTCGTATCTCTGACTACATTGCACCTTCCTTTCTGCCGGTGTTCAGAGGGGGAAATGAAAAGTATAAAACTGGAACATCTCTATTAGAAAGCTGATACACTTAAAAATGCGACAGATACTCCCGTAGCACCACTGTAATATAACTGCAGATAAAAACATGTCAAGAGCAAAAAGCTTGATGGAAGCAGTGACCATAGACTGGGTTATTCCTTGGGGTTTTGTTTAGTTCAGTTTTGCAGGCAATGTACTAAGTGATGTGCTGTTTCCAAATCACTCTCAGAGCTGCCAGATCTAGTCTGATAAATAGCAGTCAAGTTTAGTGTATAAAGTCCACATTCATAAACTAGTGGCTTTGCTTAAAGGATCCTCCTCCTCCTCCTCATTAGAGTAGTTCAACAGACTGTGCCAAACCATTGAAGAATTTGGTACAATAGATATCATAGTTAACAACATGTGCAGAGCTATATTTTCCAATACGTTTCTCTTGGATACCCAGCGTGCTAGGCCTAAACATGAAATACAGCAGGTGCTGCATTCAGCATTGTTGCCTCTCTTCACCCACAGGTGCAAAATGATCTGTAATATTTAATATTTATTCAGCAGACAAGAGTTAATGCAGACTTAAAGCACAAGGCCTGGGTCTTTTTCCTCTCCCTCACATTTGTACAACTTCACTGGCTTCAGTTCAAGCTTCATTAGGAGCAGACTACTGTGTACAACAGCTGAGGATGTAAGGCTCGTAATGAACGCTGGGGTTTGCAGGCTTCCTCCTACTCCGTACCAGCGAGCCAAGCCCATAAAGCTGATACTACTACATCATTTTTAATTCATTGTGTGTAAATATTCTTGCCACGGAAAGCAGCGTATAAATGCACCCCTGTGCCGCTGAGGGTTAAACTGGGCTGTCGGTGGGTGTTGGTGCCAGCTGGGGAGGGTGCGCAGAGCCTCAAGCTTGCGAGGAGAAGGGCACCAAGTCATCACTCGTTTTCACTTCTAAAAAGTAGTTCCGCTGACGAAACATGCACCCTGCTGATGTCACGCGTCCCTTTGGATGCTTCTTGACTGGTTCTGCAGTCCCAGGGGGGTGTTTCAGGTTCAGACCGTTCCAGCTGTGCTTTGACCAGGTGTTTTTATGGAAAAAACCACAGTGGGCTCCAGAGTCCTTTCCCAGCTGGCTCCTATTAATTTAGACCTCATCAATTTATGACCAAAGATTTCCTGACCATAAACCATGTTTCGATTTGGAAGTAGCCAAGTAATAATGTTAGCAATTAGGATTAAATCCCAGAAAAGTGTCTGCTTTACCTCCTAGAGAGCCTCTATCCAAAGGGTGCGTGCCCAGGGGTTATAATGTTTATCTCCTCCAAGGAGGAGAGCATCCTCCCTCCTACCAGTCTCTTCTCTTACCCTCCAAACCCAGCACCAGGTGAGCGCTTGGTTCCCTTGCTGGCAGTCCTGTCGGCACACGCAGACGTAGGCAGCCGTCACTCACAGCATGTGCTTTTATCTCCACCTTCGGCGTCTTCGGTGGGTGCCTCGGCGGCTCACTGAGGCTCGCTGGCATGAATCCCATGCCGGAGAGGTACCTGACCTACATAGAATAGTCTCAGCTTTAACCTTCAATTGCTTCTGTATGCGTGTGTGTTTACACCTACAGATTTCTTCCACGGGGAACTGGAGACCCATATCGCCCCGGTGTTTCTCTAGTACGTGTGATAAGAACTTGCGATTTACGGTTTTTACCATTCTTTAGCATTTCTCCTGTGTTTCTGTTTACCCAGCAGGTGTGTTCATTTTAGGATGCGAGAAAGAGAAAAAAAGTGTGTCAAGCATACAGAAAGAGACTAAAAATCATACAGTCCCTATTTAGGAGAGAGGTGCTAATTTTCTTTGGGGAAAAATACTCCATGAGAGATAAAAATGGATCTTTTCTCTGTTGTACTCCGTAGCAATTACTTCTGCATGGCTAGCAGAAGTAGGCTGATCAATTAATGTTTTAGGCTTCCAGTCAGCTTGAGTTTATAGTTTGTCTTAGCACCAGGAGAACCTAGCACAGAAAGCTTTCCTTGTTGGCCTTTGTAATGCAAACCCGATTCCTTTACAATAAACCACACTGAATCCCTGCAGCCAAAGCCTCTGCAGAACTTGTTTTTACAGGGGCTGATATGGGGGTCAGCTTTCCCTGCTAATGTGGTAGATAGGAAGATACTGAAATATCCAGTAATGAAAGCTCTTTTCACAGGGGAACGATGCCTCAGTGCTAATTTAACCAGGATTGTTGATTCCTGCCACGTCTTTGTCGAGAACATCCAAATTTAGCAACAGCGAGCTATGTTTTACTATCACTGAATCCTCTTCACCCACTGGAAAGGCGTGAGCTCTTGGCTAGGGTGGGTGGGAGGGGAGAGACCCCACCGGACAGTCCGTGAGCAAGAGCTTCCAGCCCTGGGATGTTGGGGACGGCAGCGTGGAGGGAGCAGCAGCAGCAGAGCTCGTGCACGAAGTGGCATCTCAAGAACGCAGTGACATGTGTGCGGGTGCCCATCCTCCTCCACGGGGTCTGATTCAGCTCCATCCTCCCAGCGTGGCATTGGCATATGGCGAGCTCTGGCGAGGGAGACTGGGGAGATGTCAGACAATGAGAAAACAGGAAAATCAGAGGAACTTTCTCCCAGCATCAGCACTTTGAGAGTTGTGGGTGAGACGTGCAAATGAGATTGATTTGTCGTTCTAAGGGGAGTTGGATGGATTTAATTTATTCTTAAGCATTTCTGTAGCACTCGCACAAAGCTGTGCTGATGTGCACGATGCATCCCTTCACCCTTAAACTCCGGGAAGGTCAGTTCAGTAAGTTCTTCAGTGCAGGGTGTTTCACTGTAAACCCCCAGCATTCGTGGCTCTGGGGGCTGTGTCTGCCCCCTCCCTCAGCTGCAACGTTCCTGCAGCAGAGCAAAGAGTTTGCCTGGCAATCCTTTGATTCTGAGACTGGCTGCTTTTGGAAGCAGGATAGTGGGAAAGACCTCTGACATGATGCTTCCCTGGCTTTGTAGGCTCCCATTCCCCTCGCCCCAGTCGTGCCTTGTGGGAAGCTGGGTGTGATGCAGCAAAAGGGCACAGGCAGAAACACGGCTCATGGTAAAAAATATTTGCATTGTTCAGATTCATGGTCTGATGCTTCAGATATGACATCGAGACATGGGGTAGGACCCAGATCGGTGCCAGCCTTCCCAACATCTGGAAGTAGCTTGATGCTAAAGTGCAGCACCCCAAGGTGCACAGGAGGCCCTGAGAGGCATTCACTAATGGCTGGGTGAGAGCAGGGAGCACTTCGGAGATCCTGGGGAGGGACAGGGTTAAACCACCTTCCATTGCAGAAAGCCTCTGCAGCCTTGTCAAAGGCAAGCCTGAGTCAGGTGTGATGAGTAACTTTAATGACTACTAATTACCAAGTCATTACCAAGGAGGCTATATAAGTCTGAGTGGCTGGAAGCAGAAGGTTTTAGGTTTTTCTGTGCTTTTAGATTAGGGCAAGAATTTTTGTCCTTCCCTTTAGAGGCTATGGTTGTTGCTGAAATATTTTCATTCTTTGCTTGGCATTTAGACATGGGTGCTATTTCTTTGAGGTCTTGGTATTCAGTCTTCAACTTCTGTCTTTGTATGCACTGTCTCGTTTTCTAGGAGTCAAGGTGAGGTAGATACCCAGTGGCTGGATGCGTGCCCTCGTGGGAACCTTTGCTAAAGGTATTGAGAACTGCAGAGGGGACCATGAGCAGGGCAGCGGCAAGGGGCAACTGCGGCTGCCTGCAGCCGCTCTTCTCCCTGTACCATGTACAGGTTGAGAAACCAAAACACAAATCCTGCTTCTGCCTGCACAGCCCTCGATTTTCATCGCTTTTAATTCTGTGCGTGCTTTCAGCAGAACAGTGTAACTGCAACTTGGATCTAGCAAAAAAGCTGGGGCAATTTCAGGTGTCCCTGCAAAGGCTCGTGGCAGGCTTGTGGTCTCAGGGACTTGTTGACAAGATTACTTTTTTTTTTTTTTTTCTTTTGGAAAGAACAGTTTTCCCTTGTGCAAAATACAATTTTGACTCATCCTGCAATACTTCCTCCTGTTTCTTCCATCTGCTTCTGCTCAGATAGTTGGAGTTGGCAGTACTGCCTCCCTTTCGCTTCCCCCCTTGGCCAGCGTGCTTACCTCCGTGCTGCAGCGAAGTGCTGAGCATCCTCCTGCGCTGCAGAAGACGTGCCTGTCTGCAATGTCAAAAGAAGGTACCCACCGTCTTCGGGGAGTTTTCTCACATTCACGCGTGTGCGCAATCCTGCGCGGCTTTAGCCTTCAGTCAGCGGATTTGGTATTTGGTTCAAGTTTTATTACTTGGGTAATGACGTCCTGCTAGCCTCCTCTTCCTCCCTCGTTTCAGCTGGAGTCCTGCTGCTCTCCTCTCCTTGGCAGGTGTGGGGGTGAAGGCTCCGCTGCCGTCTCCACCGGAGTGGCCAGGCATTAAAATGAGCCGAATCCTTAGAGGTTTGCAGGGATGGGTGCTGACACTAAGGGTTGGTGGGTCAGGAGGGCAGCGGAGGCGGCTCGTGCCAGGGTCCGGTCCTGTGCACCTCCAGCAACTGCTGCCTGCTGAGAAGCAGCTGGGAGTGAAATTCATATTATGGCAATGATGAAGCTGTGCCCTGACAGCACAGTAACTTCTGGGAACCACTGGTTGCCAGAAACACTGAGCATTGTTGTGTTACTGCTCAGAATACTCTGAATTGGGCACAGGGAAAACTTGGAATTTTGTGAAAAAATCAGATTTAGGAAATCCTTCATGGGTTCCTTTCTCTTTCCTTCCTGCCTTTGTTTCTGAGCCGTTGGCTGATGCATGGATCATGTTTTTCCACCTTTGCTCTGGCACTCTAAAGGCTAACAACGAAAGCTTTTTTTAAAGTGAAATGTGTGATTCCCAGATAACTACCTAGCCTTGAAGCTGTGGGTTTAAGAAAAACACTGAATACCTTATAGCTCATGATTAAAACACTGACAATGATCAAAGCAGCTCTGGGCAGGTTATTTAACCTTGAAGAAAGGAAGATGCAGGGTAGGCATTAAGGAAAATTCCAGATATAAGGATGGGCACATGCTGGGAGGGAGGGATGGCCAGAGCTGGGTCAGACATCATCTGCCTGGGGCAGATACCGGAGCTCCCTGCTCCCTCACCTCCTCACGTTATAAGGTCTGGGACTGTCTTTTGCTCTATGTATGCAAGATGAGGGGTACGAGTGGGTTTACTGAGAGAGAATTAAAATAAGAGCTGGCTGCTCTCCAAAGAAAACTCAAGTTGAGATACCTGGTTGAAAAATTCAGCTCAGCCATGGGACCCCCAAGGCTGAGGTTTGGGGCATGAGAACCCTGTTGCCCGCTCTCCATCCCAGAGAAACCTGTGAGCTGCTCGCAGGAGGAGATGGTGGCAACCACGGTCCTGCCTCCAACAGCAAGTGCCCCAGGAGCTGGTTCTCCCCACGTTTGCCATCAGAGCCCCGGACCTGACCACTTGTCTCCAGCTGATGAGCAAAACCAGTGGGAACACAGTAAATTGAGCTAAAATCTTCCCTAATGAAGCCTCAAGTCTCTGTGTTGGCAGCTGTGTTGCCCTTTTCATGCACTCAGCCTCAGACCCTGTTGGGTTTTGCTGTAAAAACCCAAGAAAAAACAAAAGAGGGGCCAGTCCCTAAGGCCTGAGCTTGATTTAATACTAATCGCTGCAAACATCCAAACGGTGGCTGGTGCTGGCTTTAATTAAAATGACAAAATAGGGGAGCCATGGGGATGAATTACTGAAGGAAAATGTTATATTTCCCTACAGCTAGTTTAATTAAAAAAAGCAATGCATCAGGCATGAAGGCCTCCTTCCCTGTGCCAAAGCGGGAAGGGCAAGGCTGGCACGGACACTGACGATGGCATCCCAGTAGGACCGTGTCACCCAAACAGCTTCCTCTGCCATTAAACCCATGTTGCTGGCTCCAGAAACCCCTCCAGTGCATCCACTTGGCCAGCTTTGCTGCAGTTTTTCTCCTGGCTGCCCTTTGTTATTTGTATAAATTAACATACCGTCAGGCTCAACCATCTAAGCTGCTGTGTTTGGTTGTAAAAGTAGAAATAAATGCAACGAGTGGTGCCTCTCTCCATGCACCGTCCTTCCAGTGCCGAGCGCCTGCGCTGCTGGAGGGATGGGTGGCAGAGTCCGGCCCTTCCAGCGGTTATGAGCATGACACGGGCTGCCAAAGTTGGTGGCAATGGCCTTGCTGTCCTTTTCACTTGCATGTGCATGATATTTAAGGTCTGAAGGACAGAGGCAGGTCTGTAATTTTGGAAGGGAGGTGGTGGGGGCCGCCTGGGTCTGGGTTTGCTGGTGGTTGAGGAGATGTGTAGGGTTGCTTGCTTTTTTTTTTCCTGCCCTCAGGCAGTCAGCAGCGCTGGCAGATGCTCCTGTGGGGAGCAAAAGATTGCTCGTGACCTACATTCAGTCCCTCCACATCCCCTTGCAAGCACTTACCTCTCACTGCTGATTGGTATCCACAGGCAGCCAGCTGGGGAGAAACCACATTAGGAAAACAAGAGAAAGAAATTAAAAGGAGATGCTTGGACTATCTCAGTGCGCCCGTGGTGACTGGAGCCCTGCGGAGGGGGTGTCAGCCCCGTTCCTGCACAGATCCCTGTGATGTCCTGGAAGGAAGTGCTTTTCATGGCTGGTGCATGGGAAGTGCCAATCTCCTGGCCACCACCAGTGAATGACAGTCACCGCCGCCTTGGAGGCAGCCCACTTCACAGGCAGCCCTTGCAGGCATCACCCGCTCTCGTCCCTGCAGCCCCTGGCAGGTTTGGTGCAGGTGCTGGGGACCCCACCGGCACCTCCTGCCCTGCACTTCCCTGCTGGAGTACCAACGTGTGCCTGAACCAGCAGAAAAAAGTAGTTAGCAAACCCATGGGAGGGTTTAAAAGCAGTTTTCTTCATCCTGTTAGACATTTACTTACCTTCTGTATCGCCTACAAGCTGCACAGCCACCCTCTCTACATGAGAAGGTGCATTTTCCAGCCCCAAAGTCACTGGGGTCTAGTAGAGCCTTTGTTTTCCCTACTTGATGGTAGAGCCCTATCGCTTCTTTCCAAGGCTATTTTTTGATTCCTTTTTAGAGTAGAAGAGTGTCTCTGGATAAATAATTCTCGACCTGCAGTTTGACACGCGCATTCAACTGAACTCCAGTGCATGATCTCTCTAGCTCTCCAGAGACAGCTGTTCTCCTTCTCCTATTAAAAATAACACTCATATCTAGTGTTTGCTTCTTGCCCACCTCTGAACTCCCAGGATCATCTGGGCCTGCATTAAACAAGACCAAGTACAGCCCATCTGACCTCCCTGGATTTGGCAACCAGAGCACGTGCCCACTCGTGTACGGTTTCTCACCAAGCCCTAACACACTTCGATGTTTATTGATTGCTAATTCCCATCCACGGTCGTAGGCAAAGAGCTTTGTCCAGTGCTCAGGTTAAAGAAAACTTTGGCATGAGTCCATCAATGTGTCAGATAGCACGAGGCTTCTCGTGTCTTTTGCACCACGCTGAAGAATTAAATCATCCTCTGAGTCAATACATGTGTGTCTGAGCAGATTACCATGCCTGCAGATAACTGTGCAACCATGGTTACAGTCTTTTAGGTGCTAGGATATTTGGGACAGACTGTAATTTTGGCTCTGTGGCTGTACTTCAAAAGATGAAGGGGAAACTGCTAGAAAAGGCTCCGTTCCTCTGGGTCTTTGGAAGACGGCAAGCGTTGGGCTTTTGTGGTGGTTGTGGCATAAAGACGTGCGATGGCACATCTGTGCTTCAGCGTAATATGAGTTTTTATTTATTACCCTTAAAAAAGAAAAAAATACCTAAGAGATGATTTTTAGCGTTGGCCATGGACTAGAGTGAAGAATTACCCCCCGAGCAACCCACTCGGGTCTGATGGACCATTCCCTGCTCCTCGGCTGGGAATAGTTTAGTCATGGTTAAATCCATCGGTGAACGACACAAAGACCTGCAGGGCCTGGTTTGCAGGGAGGGTAAAGCAAACGGCTGGTGGAGCTGGTGGGAGCTGTGAATTCCGTGCCACTAGTTGATTCACCACTGAAACAGCGATGCTGAGCCGGGTCGATAAAGAAGCCAGACTCCAAAATGGAATTAAATAATTATTCTCACTTTCTTTGACTTCAGGAGGATCCTATTAGAGAAAAGAGCCTGGATTACTGGCTGGCTGACATTTTCCTCTGAGCCTGTCTCCAGATTGGATTTAGCTCTTTTATCTCCTAATCCCCAGAGCTTTTTAATGTAGAAAGTAATGGCATCCAAAGGCAAATTTAATTTTGACAAGTAATCTGACTTTCTTTCCTTTTCTGGAGTTGGGTTTTAATCCTGTTTGCTGTCTGAAGCTGCATTATGTGGATGTATTTAAAATCCTTACCACTCTAAAATCTTTCAGAGAGGGAGAAAAATAAAGGAATCTGCAAGCCTGGAAGCAAGGAATAGTTTCTTATCAAACATTTCAAAACATTTTATTGCAGCTGGTTTTATTAACCCCTGCACTGATCTTCAACTTGGCTCTGTGCTGCCTTTCTTCTGCTCTGTTGCAAGCATTAGAATCACTCAAGGAGCAGAAATGCCAGGTCGTCTCCAGTTCTTCTGTTTGTATTGGCAGGTTGGGTCTGGACCTTGTGTGCAGGGGAGCTGTGACCCCCTTGGGGTGATGTCCCTCTGCCACTAACACACTCCGGGGTGGGAGATGCTGCCTACCAGGTGTTGGGCAGTAGGCATCAACCATTGCAAAAAAACCTAAAACCAAATCACAGGGAAAAGGTAGGGTAATGGAGCTTCAAAACCGCTAATCTCAGCAGAAAAAATAGAAATTTATGTTGTTATTACGTTACTCCAACTCCAGGTCCCAGAGAACCGCATCTAGATGAGGATCAATTCAACTCATCGTTGGCCTTTTCCGACACAGCGACATCTCACCCTGTGCTGTTGCCCTGATTCGCACCAGCTCAGAGCTTACTGTTTCCCTGAAAATACCAAATGCAAATAGGGTCTTCTCCTCCTGAGAAAATCTGTACTTATTGACTGGGGACTGTTTTCACAAAAAGCCATAAAATGCAAAATGTCCCTGTCACTCTGCAGCAACTCAGCTGATGGTTCATTATTCCACCATGTAAATACCTGACTCCTGTAGAAGCAAAATGTGCAGCTTAAGGCACTGATGGCATCTCACTATTAAATAAAAAAATGTATACCTGTCTCATTCTAGCTTGGTTAAAAAAACACCTCAGCAAAAGAAGAGATTATGTATAAATACATATATTTGCAAATGTCAGCTTCAAAATAGGAAGAAAAACTTGCAGCAGCGCTGTGGGCCTGGTGGAGATGGAAATGGATTGGTTTTATGCAGCGAGGTGCCGCTGGTCAGAGGGAAGCTAAGTGAAACAAATGGGGGCTTTGCTGCGGGTGCGTTGGTGATGAAGCCAATTAGGGTAAGTCAAGTCATGTCCCATGTGCCAACGTGCTCCATTAGGCTTCACGCTGGGGCCGCGTGCTCTCTGTAGAAAACTGGTGTACAGGCAGCATTAGTTAATCAAGGGGCAAAATGGTAAACCCACTTTCTTTTGCAGTTCCTGTGTTTTCTTTCCCCTTCTTTCTAAGTCCCCAATTCATCTCGCTCAGGCTCTGCCATGGGAAAGGGGTGATGATTTAGAGGATTAGCACTGCTCCAGGGATGCAGTAGCCAGCCAGCTTGATCAGGAGCTAGGGACAAACTTTTGGGCAGGGTTTTTCTTTTCAGCTACTTTTGCTTGCCTGGCTCTGAGCTCTCCGAAATAAGCAGAGCTTTTCCAACCTCTTTTGTGACTATGGACAACCACACCTTGGCCATGCTTCTACCCGCGTTCCCACCTAACCACCAACACGCGCTGCACAACTCTGGCACGGACATAAACTGGAGGGTCATCTTGTATGTAGTTGACTGGAAGAGCACGTTAAAGGACACGCTGCTTTGAAGCCCTCCCTGATGCAGCTCTAACCACCTGAAACCTGATGGCCAGCCAACACCTCCATCGCAGAGCAGTAAGCTTGAGTCCATCGCTGCTCTACTGCTCGGTCTCCTTGGTCCCCACAAAGAAGGGGGATTTGCAGATGCCGTACCCACAACGCGGAGATGCTCTGCCCTGCCCTGGAGTAGGGAAGGCATGGGCAGTCACAGCCAGCTGAGCCAACGCTGGAAACAAGGCAGCTAACCCCCCAGCCACCCCGATCTATCAGCTTCCACCTTGACTAATCAAGGACCAGCTCTGCTATTAGAGCAAGGCAAATTGAATTCGCTCAGGCTGCCGTTGCGGCGGACGTTTCCTAGCAGCCGCCTGGTGCATGCGGTTCTGAACATTTGTGTTAATAATGATGATGAGCACTGGAAATATGTCTCTTCAGGAAATAAGGATCAGATCTGCCCAAGCATCATGTAAGCTTCATTTCTTTCACAAGGCAGATTACTTGAGCATGAAATATTGTCACTCTTTACCTTGTGGATGACTGATTCCAGACTTGACCTAGTGCAAGCCAGTGTAAGTAAACACATCTCCTCCGTAGCTATGGTGAATGATCTAAGCGATCTAACGCTGAGAATAAGGAGAGAAGGGAAAATACTGTCCCAGTGTTGTTGGATGAGCTTAATGTATTTTTCTTCTTCTGTTTAGCAGGGTATTTTGGATCAGGATGGCAAAGGGTGTGTCCATTGATGCACAGATGACATACCGACTCGCTTGCGTGCCGTGCGTTGGGATGATTCGCTGCAGCTCCCCAGTCCCTTTTACCACCAGTCGGCCCAACCCACAGCTTTTAGAAACCATTTCTCCAAAGCTTTTCAAGCATATTTCAGTTCAGCAAACCCAGATCCGGAACCAAACTGTCTCCCTGCTTGATGTGTTCATACCTGGGGCTTCAAGGCAGGCTCCTGCTCCATTTACCAGCTCCTGCAGTGCCTGCGTTAGGTGGCACCCGCAGTCCGGGGGGAAGCGTGGCTGTTGGGTGCTGTGGGAGGGACACAGCTGATGGTCATCTGCATAACTGCAAAAAATTAATTCCTTTCTTTTTGTTGACAGCATTTAAAAACTGAAATATTTAAAGCTAATTTTAGAAATAACCCATTTGTTTTTTGTGATAGATGAGGACCATTATGAACTATTTATTTTTTATCTCACCTGCTCTGTCACCTGATGTCAAACCACAAAGCTCCCAAAACACCATTGCTAATAGTAACCCAAGCCAAATCGCAGGCAGGAACATCATGACAAATTTAGTACAGATTGCTTAGGAAAATTATAACTACCATAACAATTCTGCCTTATACTGTCCTGGTTTGTATTTTCAGGAACAGAGCATCTAGAGGAGATGACTGAAGCTACATTATGATTTCAACCCATCTGCAGCAAATAAAGATTTCTACTGGACAGCTAAGTGCCAAGCTTCCAGAGAGGAAACACGGTGGAAATCAAGTCTCCTTGATAAAATGGATAGGAAATATAAACTTTTTACAGGTGCAATGAAAAACAGAGTATAAAACCCCCCAAATCACTCCCCACACACTAACTGTTTAACATGGGGTACATACGTATTAGCGGTGGGTGCTTGTCTTAGGGCAGGACAGGTAGTTTCCTGGTAAGGTGTTGTATTCTGTTCAGGTTGTAATATCTTACACCTCCCTGGCTGTTAAATACCATATCTGCTCCGGTGTGGCCCCCTCAGCTGGTGCCCATAAGCAGTCAGCCCCGATGCCTGGGATGGAAAGGGGTTTATCCAGCCAAGCAGGGATAAAATGGCAAACCCCGCCAGCCTGTCTGCAACGCAGGGCTGTGTTATGGGCTATGAAATGGAGAGGACCTTGATTCTTGGGACAGATGGAGAGGAAAGGGAAACAGCCAGAAAAAAAATACAATTCCAGCCAAGCAATATGTCCCGTTACCCAGTTCGCCCCTCTTTTTTCCTTTAGTATTAAAGTAATAACAGTACATTATGTGGAACTGAGAAACCCCTCTCAGGTCTGGGTTTTTATCATGTGCAGACTGAAGGGTGATTGAGAAACCAAGAAACATCGTGGTGTATTTGGGAGTCAGTGACAGACGGTAGAGTCTCATCCCTGCATCCCAGCACTGCAGGGAAAGCTTAAAGGAGAAGACAAGCAACCTGTCTCTCTCTACCTTTTTCTTTTATTTTAATAACTAAAAATATTCCAATTCACATTAGCCTTCTATAAATGCCTCTAAAGGCATGCTGAATATGGGCTTTACAAATTTCTGCAGAATCTCTTGGGAGCAGCAAGAGCCTCTGAAAAAGCAATATTTGGATGGGAAACTTTTGTCCTCCAAGCTGGCAAGTTGCAACACTGACACAGATTTTCCTGTAGCTGCAAAGCTCTATGTATAAAGTCCCTTCTGCCTTCCCCTCCTTCCCCCCTCCATTATTTAACAACTGGCTATGATTTACATGGTTCATTAATGCAATGGTAACACTGACACACACATTCCCAAATAAGCCAGAAGGTTTATATTTGACCTGGGCCCTCTGTTCGCTGCAGATGCCCCAGAGGATTTGAAGAACAGTGATTTGAAGTGATTGCATTGGATAAGGACGTTACACAGTGCAAATACAATTGGATGAAAGCATTTAATTCTTAAAAAACACCACTATTTGAGTGCCTTTGAGCCAGTGAAAACAACGGTTCAGCTCCCTTCGTGGTCTTGGCTCGCTCTTCTCCCCGAGGACAGAAAAGGGAAGCAGGACCAGTTTCAAACTGGAGAGGTTTTGCCAGGTGGCTTGGCTGGGATTGCTCCAAAATGGTCCCTTCCCCTTCGGGTGCCACCTTGGAGGACTGACACCCCAGGCAGGGTCGCAGCAGAGGTCTGGAGTGGCCCCTGTGCTTCTCACCCCATCCCCAGGCAGTGCAAAAAGCCTTCGTGCTCGCAGCTGGCTTTCCAACCGCGAGCAGATCAGGCCCAGGGATGAACTATAAAGGTGATTATTTGTCCCCCTTGGGTAGGATTTTTATTGCTCCATTTTGGTTATTGTGGAGTGAGGGGAAGAAAAGGAGAGGGTTTAAAATGATGATTGCACAATAAATGGCAACATCTCTGCTAATGTGCCGAGTGCCTACAAACAGCTGCTAGTCAAACAGCCATAAAGGTTTGCTTTGATGAGGTATATAACCTTCCCCCTTCCTGCAAATGCCTTAACTCCATCAGCTCCTTGGCCTTTCCCAGGCAGGTGCTAAAAACCCAGGGAGCTGGAGCACTGAAAGCACAAGCCCCGGGGCAGCAGGAGGGGACGGAGGGATCCTGGGGGACTGGTGGGACTCCCTGAGCTTCCTTCCTTCCATGGAAACCATCAGGCTCGGAGATGGGCATATAGTGAAAGAAAGCCTGTGAAAACAACTGGAACAGGAGACAAGATTGCTGAACACACGAGGGAACAAAGCAGCGAGACCGTTCCCAAATTCTCATGTGCCAAAGATTCCCCGGAGTACATCCCCTTGCATGGCTGTGAGAAATTGTTTCCCTCTGCAAAGTTTATTAAAGAGGTTCCCAAAAGTAACGGGAGAGGGACAGATCCTTTAGTGACATAAATAGGTCTGGTTCCACCTTTTCAGATGTTTTCTTTGCCTTTTTCACCCCAGAGAGCTGGACCCCAACAATTTTAACCCACGAAAGCCAGCACACGTTTCTGTACATCCTATGGCCACTCTCACTAATTAATCCTTCCTGCACCCTCTAAGGCCTTCTGTGATCTGCACAGCTCTTCCCATCTGAACGTCTCCCAACTATTTACATACAAAAATAATGATTACAGTTTCTCTTTCTGGCTCCCCAGGCTACAGGAAACATTGCTGGCTGATTTGGCAGGCGGGAGAGTTTCCTGGGGAAACAAGGCAAAGCAGCCGCCTTGCCTCTGTGCCAGCTCCACCCCCAGGAACTCTGGCACCATCCGAATTTCAGAGGAGGAGAGAGATTTTAAGGATATTTCCCTGGGTTTGCAAAAAGCAGGGGTTGAACTGAGAAAGACCCAAGTTAAAGGCTCCAGGCTTGCTCCCTTGCTCAAACCCTGGCTGTCCCTGAGCACCTATAGCTGCTGCCTGGTTATACACGAAGGGACCCACGGTCAGGGCTGGGGATGGTGAAAGGCTTCTCTGATCCAGTGTCTCTACAAGGAACTGAGATGGAAAGAGTGGAGACAGCTGTCCCTGCTTCTCCTTGCAGCCCTCGGAGCTGTCAGCAGACCTGGGAGGACACTAACAGGAGGCGAAAGGCAGATGCTGGTGGGTCTCTGTGGGGAGCGAGCTTGGGAAGCGCAAGGATTATCTGCAGCAGCTTTTGGCTCAGTCTGAAAGGAAGCACCGAAGGCACTGCAAAGGGTTAGAGCAAAGTGAAGACACTGAAGCACTTCTCAAAACACCCCTGTGGACCTATTAATTGCAATATTGGATCTTCCGTCTTTTCCAGCAGGTTACTAGCAATAGGCATGCAGCCAGCTTGGCTGTGGTTTTGTTTATTTTCCAGCTAGTGTAGCAGCAAGATCAATTCCAGCTAACAAATCTGGGAATGTCTGAAAAATGATGTCCAGTTCCCATTGCTAATTTGTGACATACACCTGGTAGACAGTCATTAGTAGCACAATTAGTCCAGTGCTATGGCAGAGGAATAGGAGTGCCTCGCAGAAGTGGATGCGAATCATGGAAAACCTATCATCAGAAAAGCAATAAAAGCACATTTGCCCCGTTGATTATCACTGGCCACTGGCTAGATGGGAAAATTGCACTTGGAAAGACGGCAACACACGCAAAAACTCGGCTGCAAACGTTCTCTGCAGTACCTCTCCCTGCAGGACCGTAAGTGGCATCTGAGTGGTGCTCATCTGGCATCGCGCTGTAAATGAGTTCAAAATGTGACTGTCCGAACTGAACCATCAGCACTTGTTACCAACCCCATTAAGCTTTAAACGGCACTTGAGCCTTGCTCCTTGCTCGTCCATGCTGGGCTTGGGTTATTTAACACATGGGCTCTGGCACGCACGGTCCAGCTAGACCATGAACTGCCAGAAACCCGAACGCTGGTACTTGCAGCCCCAGCCCTGCCTGTCTGCAAGGTGGCACAAACCTGCCGTGGGCTCTGGCAGGTAAGGGAGGTTTCTCCTGTGGGAGGAAGAACCAAAAAAATCAGGAAAAAGAAAACAGCAGGAGTAGGCCAAGAACAAACAAAAATGGATTAAAAAAATTCGCGGGTTTTTGCCTTTTCCAGTAGCTTGAATGGGACTTCATCAGGTGCCACCTTCCTGCGGTCCCTGTGAGCGCTGGCTTCTGCAGGTCAGTGTTTGCCGCGCACAGACTCTTCCCTTTTATCTTCTCGCCTCTCTCTTATTTTTAAATATGCAAATACATCAGAGGCGCATTTCAAACTCCTGACTACAAATAGATCTGAAGGGCCTTTGAGCTCTTGAGATGCTCCCGCCTTACTCAGAAAAAACCCCGAAAACCACAAATGCATGGGTGCTGTGCATTCCCTCTGCTGTGCCTCCGCAACGGATCCGGCGTGAGGTCCAATCCTGGCTCCCAGGAGCTCCTGCCTTTGTCTTCCCAGACCCAGCATCATCTGCCCAGCACTGGCACCCGCCTGCGAGAAGGGGGTCCCCGGGGTGCAGGGCAGGGTATGCAATGGGGTCCCCCTTTCCATCCTTCTCCGGGGTGGGTTCAGCTCCGTCTTGGGTAGCGGTTTTGGGGAGCAAAGCACGGGGTTGATGAGCTGAGCGAGTAGAGGGAATGTGGGGCTTTTACTTGAAAACACTGAGCGTGAGTCATAATTCTCAAGAAATGGAACAAAAAACATATGTGCCAGCTGGGAAGCATGGTGGTTTTGAAAATCTCTGATTGGTTCTGATTGAAGTATTCAACTGCAGCGGGTCTGCTGGAAAAACCTGAATGAAGGCGCTGAGGCCCTGATTTGGCTGAGCACACCCGGCTTTGTGTTACGGGGGATTCAGCACCATAGCTGGACAAATCCAAGGCAGCAGAGCTGGCTGGAGGAAACTGTCTAAAAACGCAAGCGATTCACATTATTCCCAATATTGCATTTTTCTTTGCATTTAACTACTTGGCCAATTTTTGTTAATTTACCTCATTGCTATTATTCGCTCTGCTTTACATGCTGGAAAATTGAGGTCCACAGGGAATTTGGGCCGTTCCCCAGGGGGGAATAAGAGGAGGAGAGCCCCAGCCCCGTGCAGCCTCGTGGGTCTTGCTCACCCTTGCACACCCCTCCTTGCCCCCGACTGAAATCCCTGTTTATTGCGCTCTGTTTCTTTACCACTAGGAACTTTAAAAATGCTAAATGCTCAGAAGGACATTTCAGTTTGGATTTGATCCCCATGCTGACCTGTAGTGTACAGTTTAATAAGGCTGGTTTATGTATGCCATACCCTAAATCTAAAGGTCAGGGGTTTGGTGGCCATAAATATTCAATCCGCACAGATTGGGTCTTTTAAGCCTCCTTTTAAATATTTATGACGGTACTTCCATGGCTGCAGGAGAATGTTGTAATAGCATGAAGAGAGAAAAAATCCTTCTGTATCTAAAAGCTCAGCATGAGCCATTTTCATATATTATGCATCACTAAGTGCTGTTTATGGCCATTCTTGGCGGAGTCTGTACTGTATCACAGCAGAGTTCATGAATTCGGGGCTGTGCAGAGCCCGGGGTGTCGGCTGCACCGTGCATCAGCCCAGGCATCGCCTCCACCACGGCGGGCACAGCCGGTGGGGTGGCTGAAATCCCGGCAGCCCGGCATCGGGGCAGTGGGGGTCCCTGCAAGGTGAAAGCGGTGGAACTGTCAGCTCTCGTCCTCCCCCAGACCCACTTGCCTTGCTGGCCCGCAAGCCTGTTCCCCAAACATTTTGCTCCAAGCTCTGGAGATCCGTAGAGGGAAGACCCCACCGTGTCTGGTCTCTTAAAGAAGGGCCAAGCGCTTGTATGCACCAGCTGAAGGGCGGGCACGGGTGTGCAGTTATTCTGCTATTTATTGTCTCATGATATTTTGCTGAGAAGTGTCAGGGAAGCGCAGAGCACCACCAACATTAACTGCAGAAAAACATCGCCTGGCTTTCCTAGTGCCATTTGTTTCAGTCACAGCTGTGCCCCGCTGCCTCCTAAAAGAGCTCTGCCGATTCTGTGGAAATCATCTGAAAACGAGAGCGGGTAGGCTGGATGCAAGCGGCAGGATGGAGTCAGAGCTGTGGCCAGGCATCATCCCCTTGATGCTGGGGCTCAGGACTGCCCCAGTGCACCACTGGAACGGGAAACTGGTCTCTGCGGATCAAACGGGGGGACCGCAGGGCGAGCTAGCAGGGAGGTCAGCAAAGCTGAAATCACTTGTAGACCTTAATCAGCTTCTCATTAAAGCTGAAATGGGCTTTTGTCACTATGCAGAGCAGCACAACTCAGCCTAACGGATACCTCTTCCCAGGTGCTGCTGGAGAGCGGCCTTATTACCCTTATCTCTCTAATTTTCAGAAGTGCTTACGGTTTAGGGGGAAGTGCTATGTCAGCACGGTTTCCCGGGACTCGTGAACCTGTATCATGAACTTAATCTCCCACATGAAGTCGTTTTGTGCAATGTGAGGGAAAGTTAACTGGGTTTTTCCCTACTGCACTGAAATTGGCCCCCAAGCTCTAAAGAAATAGGACAATGATGAACAAGCGAAGGGATGTACAGCATACGCTGGTGTGCATACAGAGTGGGATGTCATAGGCTTCATTTCCTTAGGAAATCAGGTTTAAAATTAAGGCTAATCAGAGTTAAAAAACACTGCAGTTACCCTAGACCAAATGATACTATAATGTACTCAGTATATTACATTCTCAATAGCAAAGCAGCATCTGCTACATAAAATGAAATGTGTGTGTCACCATATGTAGGCAGCATAATGTGGACTCAAATTAAATAAAAACATTTCAGGGTATATGGTCCAATATGCAATCTGGGCCCTGGGAAATGCTGAGATTTACTCTAAAGTTCTTAGCAGTTGGCTAAAACACTGAACCCAAAACAGTGCAAACTTGTTTTTTTAGCAACATAAGCTGTTGTCTGCACTTCCCTCCCTATGAGCCAATATTACTTCTGGAAATTCAGGAATGTATTGTTTTTCTTTTAAATTTTTTTTTATCGTCTTTTTTTTTTTTTTTTTTGTCTGAGGCTTTTTGCATCTTTCCAGTAGTTGCAAAATGTCTGAGAGGACAGAACCCCAAACGGTAGCAAATACTGCTTTCTGTCTAATAGCTGCCCTCCAGAAATACCATGGAAACTCTGGGAGACCACACCAAAGCCCCATAAACCAGTCAGATGATAGCCTGTTATCCGCGTACCACAAATAAAAAGAAAGAGGTAAACTCTGCAAAATTGCTTGCCTCTCACCTTTTCGAGCTATTTTTTCCCACTGAAATCTCTCCCAAGCAAGGGGCTTCTCAAGCAAGGATGCACAATTTAGTGCTATTTTAAAAGAGATCAGACTGCTAAACTGCACAAGGCAATCTTCCCTGGGTGACTTGGGCTCGTTGAGTCTCTGCTGTTAGTTGTTATCCTCCTTGACCCCATTTGTTGATACGAAAATGTGGTATAAAGTGTGGATTCCCTCCAGGTTTCAGAAACACCAGGAATGTGCTGGAGGTTTTGCCTGGCTTGGGTAGCAGAGGAGTTTGTTATGAAACATTGATCCTTGTGTGAGTTCGAGGCTGCTGGGAAGTTTGCAAGCCCTTTAAAATCTGCTAATGTGGATTTTGTTTTCTTTTGACGGGAATATATCAAGTGCAAAAACCACTTTAAAGTGCTGGGAAGGAAGGTGGTGTTTGCAGAGGAACTGTGACCAGCTGCTTCAGAAGATTCTGCCCTCCTGCGCCAGATTTGCCTGGCATGGAGTTTTATCTCTCTCGCTCAGGTCCTTGAATTACTTGGATAATGAAGAGGCCAGGAAAGGCACTGTTCTACTCTTTAAAAGCAGCAAAACAAAATTTCTAACTGTGAGGCTTGGACTGAAGCGTTTGATGAGGGAAAAAATACGACCGTACCAGAAAGCAAAGGAAAACACAATGCTACTAATGGAACTAGCTGTGCAACCATCTGGAAATTTTGGATACACCTGTAACGGCTCTGGGAATTCACTAGGACACAAAGGCAAAATACCTGCGTGCTGTTTGCACCGGGAAAAGATACTCGAGATAATCTCAAGAAAAAATGACAGGGAGAAGACTGTAACAAATCTGTTCCTGCCTGGGGCATTGCGGTTGACAGCAGACTTTGCCTTGGGGTCATCTGAGACTTGAGGCAGCAATGGGGAAAGGACTCAGCAGCTCGCAGAAATTGGAGGCGTGTAGGCGGCTGCAGCACCGAGGCTGGATGCCACCGAGGCTGGATGCCACCGAGGCTGCTGTCTCACACATCCATCCACCGCCCCGTCCTCTTCACCACTGCCAGCCATGTGCTGCTTCAGTGCAGCGAACAAAGAGACAAGCTGGAAACTTGATAAAAAAATCAGCCTGGATGGGGTTTGGTTTTTCTCTTGCCATTAGGTCTGCCTTTTCCATTTCGCTTCCTACTATTTGTCTTCTGCACCTCCCCATTTCTTCAGCTGCTGTATTATTTCTTCTCTCTGATGGAAAAGGCTGGTTCTTACCATTCCTCGCGCACTCTGCTGGTTTCTGACCTTTTCTCACTTGGTATCCCTGAAGCATTACAGGATGAATTGAAGTCTGGCAGTGTCCGCTCCTCAACCCACTTCTGAGCAGGAAGGTGAAAAGCTGCAAAGAATGAGAGAGGTTTTCTTAAAAAAAAAAAAAAAATCATGCCATATTTTCAGATGCATGCATGCGTCTTGCTTTTCATTCCTATCATCTCCTCTGTCCTTTTAGGTGCATTTTGAATTCCCAGTGCTGAGACAGCAGGTGAAAATGCATGGGAAGTGGCCTTGTCTGGCTCCAAACCAACTGCCCAAGAGATCAGGTCCTCAGAGAGTGAGACAAATCCATGAAATTTGCCTGAAATCAGCTGAAATCGGCCCCGAGTTGTTTTCAGCACTTCAGGGTATGGGTAGATACTGAAGCAGCTTTTCCAGTGTCCATGGGGACGTTCATTATGCAGCCAAGATGTGAGCAGACTGTGGTCGTGGTACCTACAGGAAAGCATTTGCCGAAGCATCGCGTCCCTCCCGGACAGAGACTGCTGCTGACACCCCACAGCTCTGCTCCCCACCACCCGCTGATAATGGTGCGAGCGAGTCCCTCACCCTGAATATTAGCTTTGCCTGTGCTCAACACCGAGGAAAAAGCATAACCTCCTCCAGCTCCTGTTTCCAGCTGGAGCGGGGAGAGCCCTATTCCCGTTTCATGGTCCTTCCTACTGAGTCCGTGTGGGACCTGGGGGTGTTGTCACCTTTCTGAGTTGGCTAATCCATGACTTTTCCATGCCATCCTCATGAACGGTGTGCTCTGCAAGTCCATAGAGGCTCTCCTGCGGGTGGTGAAGGTGAGGAGGGGATGTCCCATGAGGGGCTGAGCCGACAGAGGGTCTGGCAGGAAAATACTATGGGCTAGAAACTAGCCCCCAGGAGCAGAGAGACAGCCCAGAGCAAACAGCTCTGCAAGGAGGCACGTGCTTGGCCCCGGTGCCGTCCTCGTGTCAAGAGCTGGCAACAGGGAAACGGCCGCTGCTCGCTGGTGTTCCTCAGCCTTTGTGCCTTGGGACCAAATGCAAAACCCACCGACATGAATGGGGAGGCGTTAAGGGGCCAGTTATTGAAGATGTGTTCAACTGGGGCAGCCAAATAGCAAAGCAAACAGCAGGCTCAGGTGTAGGGGCGATTTGGAAGATCTAGGTGAAGTCCCCTCGCATGCCTTGGCCAAACGCACTGCATCAGTTTGCCGTTCCCGTTGTGAGTGGACGAAGGGAGCTGCAAACAAGATGTGTCTGGACATAAAGAGTACGTTGCCACATGTAGGATCATTTTTCAAGATGGGGAAAAAAAATAAACAGCCTGTAAATACTTGTAACCCTGGGGCAACAGAACCATATATCCTGGCAACGTATGTGGGTTTTACTGTTCCTTGACAATTTGCTTTGCTACTCATGAAAAAATATGTTGGTGCTGTTACCTTAGCAACTGCCGCATCACGTTATGGTGATGCTCTGCCCGAGGTACATGGAGCCCTGCCTTAAAGCAGCACGTACGGCTTTGTGGTGCCTTTTCCCCTGGAAAGGGAGCAGAGCTGAGCCCGCACCCTCGCCAGGGATGCTACAGAAGTTGGTAAAAAAACAGGAGGAAGTGTGTTAATTTAGATTTACTGTTTGGACCATAGCACTGTCTGATCATGGCCCAGAGCCACTTGGGACTACATGCTGTATACACTTGCAAGAAAAGGGAGATATTTTCCAAAAGTGTTTCCACTTTGTAAGGGAAGGAAAAGGACGTTAAGTGAGCATGGGCAGGCTGGATGTACAGCTTTATTCAGGTGTCTCCACCCCTAGCGTCTATATTAGCATCTTCTACTACAGTGGGCCAATTTTCCAAGAAACACCGGGTTTTGCCTTCTTTTCAGTTGATGCCAGTAAAAACCACCAGTGGAGAAGTTCACCCCCAGTCTCTGTAGCTGGCATCCCGAGGCAATTCCTAAGAGAAGAGGAAAAACTATTGCACAGGCAGCCACGGTGGCATCCTGGCTGCCAGAAGAAAACATTCTGTGTTCATCATTGAGACTGTCTGCATGAAATGGGCTATTTAGGAGGATCACACAGGTATGATTTCCTCTGAGGATAGATTGCCCGCTCCTTGAGTATCAGATGCTACTAACCCATTGCCGCATGCTGAATGAGTGCTCCCAGAGGGGCCCTTGCAGCGAGTCCTCCTGTCACACACTCTGAAGCCCCATGACAGCGATGCTCGTGCCTGGCATCTCTTCCCCCTGACATTTTCCTGACAAAGGCATCGATAGTTTGGGTCTCTTTGGAAAATCAATTTTACACTGGGCAGCCCTTGAAGGACCACCGCCAAAACGTCAGCTGAGCCAGCAGCCCCAGGAGGGGACACGATCTGTCTGGCCTCACTGATTTTTACGAGAACGGTGAACACAGGAGGAGACAGGAAGTTTGTACAAATGTATATGCCTCAATGGGTCCATGAAGTAGCGTCCTTGGTGTTCGTGTTGGGTGGAGCTGTTGTCCAGTGTAGTTCAATTGCAATACTCGATTTGCGTATTTACCACCAGGTAGCCTTGCCCTTCCTGCCCGGAGAAGGCAGAGCTTTTTGCAGAGGATGAGCTGTGCTGAGGAAAGGGCAGCTTGTGCTGCTGGGTGGCTCGTCCAAGTCCAGCCATCAGCAGAAGCGAATGAAAATGGCAGTGTCTCCCTTGGAGTTGCGGCAACACCTGTCCCGTGAATTTGGTTGCCTGTTTCATCCCAGTGGGGATTTTGAATGTGGAAATTATTCATGGTTGCTCCCAGAGTTGCACATTGCTCTCCTTCCCTCCTTGGTGTCACAAGCAGGGGATGAGGCTGAATACAAGGGCTGAAGGACTGTTGGTGTCATCATATCCAGCCTGGGGCTGCTGAAAGTCTCCTACTTCTTTGACCAAATTATTGCCAGTGGAAGATCTCTCCTGTTCCATTGAGTTTGCTTTCTTTTGTCCTCAGGGTATATCAGTGCTGTCAGAGCTGACTTTCACCTCCCAGGTTTTCTCAACAGCCACCTTGGCTCCTGTGAGTCAGCTGAAGCACACCGGGCTGGCAGCACTGGGAGAGTCCCTCCTCGGTGTGGGGCATCCCAGCAAAGAGAAATCGTGTCTTACCAGTATGATCATATGCTGCTTGGGGGACCAGGCAGGGAACCCACTTCCCAGGAAGAAATTCACTTTGCCATGGTTTTCTGCAGGAAAGGCCCCATGCACGGAGCACCAAACAGCAGGGCTGGGCTTAAAGAGAATTTCAGCATCTGTGGCTTCAGTAAAGGTTCATCCTGGTACTAAAAGGGGCCAGGGGAAAGGGTGCAAAAAAGATGGAAAGGCGTCTTCACTGAATTTATACAAAAGGCAGGACAACTGAGTGTGAAAATAGGTCTTTTGAAAAAAAGTGCATCTGAAATGTGCCTTTCCATAGGTAACAAAGCGCCATGAAGCTATTTTCACCACACCTGGAATGGCCCTCATCTCAGCAGGGATGAAGAGAGCAGGACCCCAGCAAGCAAGAGGTTTTCAGAGAGGTGGCAGGTGAGAGGAGGTTGCAGAGCCAGGAAAGCTCCCTGCGAGGGAGACCATCACCCTGCTCTTTGAGGAGAACATAGAGAGTTTTGTTCTTTAAATCTAGATCCTAGTAAAGGGCAGAGAGAACTAGGCCATGTGAATGAAGGGCCACCATCTGGCCCCGTGCAGGGAAAGCAGTGGATGGGGCCCTGCGAGGTCTGCTGGGAAAGCACCAAACCAGCCAAAACTCAGCCCAGAGGGAGGCAGGGTCAGGCAGGAGCTCGCTGGCTCCCAGAGGAGCATCTAGCATCCTCAGTTGAGACCCAAAGAGGGAACCACATGTCTGTCCCCCCCCAGTGCCCAACAGCACCCAGCTGCATGTGTCGTGGCTCTGCAGATGCCTCTGGTTCCCAGCGCAAAGGAGCTGCCTGCCATCCCCTGCCGTCCCTTGCCATCCCCTGATGTCCCCTGCCATCCCCTGATGTCCCCTGATGTCCCCTGCCGTCCCCTGCCCGCCTGGTGCTTTTGCATTGACGGCAAGTCCGCATCCCGGCGGTGGGGCAGCTCTGGAGGCAACGTGGTCTAGAGAGCGGAGTGCTGGCCTAAATCTCATCTTAGAAATCAAGAAGAGAACCCAGAAGTGTTTTGATCTCCTCTCCTGCATCACACAACAGTTTCATTGAAGGCGTCTTGCCTGTAATTTCTGGAGGAGCCAGGATGCATCTTTCAGAAAGGCTCTTGGCTCTGATTTAACTATGTCAAGCAATGGAGAGGGCACCGTGCCTTCAGCTCAGTTATTTCACAGTCTGATTATCTTCCCCTGAGGAAA
Source organism: Haliaeetus albicilla (assembly GCF_947461875.1). Lineage (NCBI taxonomy): Eukaryota > Metazoa > Chordata > Aves > Accipitriformes > Accipitridae > Haliaeetus > Haliaeetus albicilla. The sequence continues at coordinate 19,386,610 of NC_091508.1, forward strand.
AAAACAGGTCCTATTTCTACTCCAAACTGTGGACTCTTGCTTTGACTTTTTTTATCAGATAAAAGAGCCTTCATGTACAGAAACCTTCCCCCAGGCAGCCTCCTCTCAGCCCTCCCTTTTGCTGGTGAAGGAGCCGGCACCTCTTTAGTCGCGCTTCATGGGCAGGTTCTCCAGACCTTGAACCCTTTCCAAATTTCTAGAGGTATTTTTCAAAGTCTGGGTAAGACACTGTGGGAATTAAAAGATCCGGGTTGTGTTCCCAGGCTCCTCTGCAGTGTCACACTGCGCAATTTTGTTCCTTTTATTTCTCTTGGTTTCTGTGATTTACGTCCTGGGAGTGGAGCTCCGTGGGACAGGGCTCTCTCCTGGAGGAAGGGCCTCACACTCTGGAGCCTGCAGCTCAAGTTCGATAACAAGGTTCTTGATATTAATTAAGAAAGACTTCAAAAAAAGAATGAATTAAAACAAATTGCAGAGCTGATGCTTTTGTCGTTTACCCAGGTGCAAGCTGTGACTATTACCATGAAGGTCAATGAAGCTAGATGTGTATAAAAGCAAAGGAGGAGGAGAAAAGAGATTTCCCTTTGGGGACATGCTGTTGCTGACTTGGAAAAGGTCCCATTTCAGAGCTTTATCTGGTACCACCGTGGAAAGCAAGGGGAGGTTCTTCTGTTCTGAGGTCTAAGAAGACACCCAAACTGTGTCACCCAGCAACGTAAGGCAAAGCTGATCTCATCATTGAAAATTTCTGCGTGAAAGAAACTCTCATTGCTAGTCTTCTGCACCTCTCAAGTCTATTTTAAGCCCTGTGAGCTCCGGCTGCACCTGGGCCCTCACATGGTGCATCCTGAGCTGCATCAACCATGTGCTGCCTTGTGTCACAGGGTTAATAGGAGGCTGCTCAGGTGGTTTTTGAAGGCACTTTAAACAGTGCACTCAGCCGAGAAATACAGCCACGTGTAACTCGCTAGTCCCCCATCCCTCCCCTGATTTTTGCTGAGAACCAATTCACAGGCAGGGCATCCTGCTGCGATCCCTGACAGGGGGAAGGTGATGCCTGTGGTAAAAAAAACCCCACACTTCTAAGGCACCAGGGGAGAATATGTTCAAACCCTGTTGTACCACTAATGCTTTTGGTCTTATTGTGCTGCTCTTGATAAAGTCAAGGGGAACTTAATGCTTTTTAAAGGTCCTCAGCTTTTATAGGCTATAAAGCATTGACCTTAAAGGGAGGTGCTGAGGGAAGTATATTAAAGATAGAGCTACGTGGGATAGTCAGACATGCCAGCTTTCCCACAGCTGCTCTCTGGACTGCCTTTTTCCAAGTTCACTTTAAACTAATGTGTTGATTGCGTTCCTAGAAAAGAGCTGCCTGAAGCTGCAGGGTGTTGCTGCAACCCACTCTTAGGAGGTC